>NW_023994124.1:0-600000 GCF_015586225.1 Lucilia sericata | reverse complement strand
CAAAAATCTTAAGTTCATAAAATTTATCAAATTTGCATATCATTACAATTTTGGCACAGAGTACATTTCTTAGTAAATGGTATTTTCCCTATTCACGCAAATAACTTTGTCAGTTTTCAAGGTACGACAGTTTCGTATACCTCATTTTAATCCATAAGAAACGCATTTTCTTTTGACATTTCACTTATTCAAAAATCTTAGATTCATAAAATTGATAATATTTTGGCACAGAGTACATTTCTTGGCACAATGTATTTTCCCTATTCACGCAAATAACTTTGCCAGTTTTCAATCTACGATAGTTTCGTATACCTCATTTTAATTCACAAGAAACACACTTTCTTTTAATATGTCACTTATTCAAAAATCTTATGTTCATAAAATTGATAAAATTTACATATCATTACAACATTGGCACAGAGTACATTGTATTTTCCTTATTCACGCAAATAACTTTGTCAGTTTTCAAGCTACGACAGTTTCGTTTACCTCATTTTAATCCATAAGAAACGCACTTTCTTTTGATATATCACTTACTCAAAAGTCTTAAGATCATAAAATTTATAAAATTTGCATATCATTACAATTTTGGTACAAGGTACATTTCTTGGCACAATGTATTTTCCCTATTCACGCAAATAACTTTGTCAGTTGTCAAGCTACGACAGTGTCGTATACCTCATTTTAATCCACAGGATTTCATATATATCACTAATTTAAAAATCGTAAGTTCATAAAATTGATAAAATTTGCACATCATTACAATTTTGGCACAGAGTACATTGTATTTTCTTTATTCACGCAAATAACTTTGTCAGTTTTCAAGCTACGACAGTTTCGTATACCTCATTTTAATCCATAAGAAACGCACTTTCTTTTGATATATCACTTATTCAAAAATCTTAGATTCATAAAATTGATAATATTTGCATATCATTACAGTTTTGGCACAGAGTACATTGTATTTTCCTTACTCACGCAAATAACTTTGTCAGTTTTCAAGCTACGACCGTTTATCTCATTTCAATCCATAAGAAACGGACTTTCTTTTGATATGTCACTTATTCAAAAATCTTAAGTTCATAAAAATAATAAAATTTGCACATCATTACAATTTTGGCACAGAGTACAATGTATTTTCCTTATTCACGCAAATAACTTTGTCGGTTTTCAAGCTACGACAGTTTCGTTTACCTCATTTTAATCCACAAGAAACGCACTTTCTTTTGATATATGACTTATTCAAAAATCTTATCATTCTTATCTTATCATATCATTACAGTTTTGGCACAGAGTACATTTCTTAGTAAATGGTATTTTCCCTATTCACGCAAATAACTTTGTCAGTTTTCAAGCTACGACAGTTTCGTATACCTCATTTTAATCCATAAGAAACGCACTTTCTTTTGATATGTCACTTATTCAAAAATCTTAAGTTCATAAAATTGATAAAATTTGCACACCATTACAATTTTGGCACAGAGTACATTGTATTTTCCTTATTCACGCAAATAACTTTGTCAGTTTTCAAGCTACGACCGTTTACCTCATTTTAATCCATAAGAAACGCACTTTCTTTTGATATGTCACTTATTCAAAAATCTTATCATTCTTATCTTATCATATCATTACAGTTTTGGCACAGAGTACATTTCTTAGTAAATGGTATTTTCCCTATTCACGCAAATAACTTTGACAGTTTTCAATCTACGATAGTTTCGTATACCTCGTTTTAATCCACAAGAAACACACTTTATTTTGATATATCACTTATTTAAAAATCTTAAGTTCATAAAATTGATAAAATTTGCATATCATTACAATTTTGACACAGAGTACATTTCTTAGTATATTGTATTTTCCCTATTCACGCAAATAACTTTGTCAGTTTTCAAGTTACGACAGTTTCGTATACCTCATTTTAATCCATAAGAAACGCACTTTCTTTTGATATATCACTTATTCAAAAATCTTAGATTCATAAAATTGATAATATTTGCATATCATTACAATTTTGGCACAGAGTAAATTTCTTAGTAAATGGTATTCTCCCTATTCACGCAAATAACTTTATCAGTTTTCAAGCTACGACAGTTTCGTATACCTAATTTCAATCAATAAGAAACACACCTTCTTTTGATATGTCACTTATTCAAAAATCTTATGTTCATAAAATTGATAAAATTTGCACATCAATACAATTTTGGCGCAGAGTACATTTCATAGTATACTGTATTTTCCCTATTCACGCAAATAACTTTGTCAGTTCACGCAAATAACTTTGTCAGTTTTCAAGCTACGACAGTTTCGTATACCTCATTTTAATCCATAAGAAATGCACTTTCTTTTGATATATCACTTATTCAAAAATCTTAAGTTCATAAAATTGATAAAATTTGCATATCATTACAATTTTGGCACAGAGTACATTTCTTAGTAAATGGTATTTTCCCTATTCACGCAAATAACTTTGTCAGTTTTCAAGCTACGACAGTTTCGTATACCTCATTTTAATCCATAAGAAACGCATTTTCTTTTGACATTTCACTTATTCAAAAATCTTAGATTCATAAAATTGATAATATTTTGGCACAGAGTACATTTCTTGGCACAATGTATTTTCCCTATTCACGCAAATAACTTTGCCAGTTTTCAATCTACGATAGTTTCGTATACCTCATTTTAATTCACAAGAAACACACTTTCTTTTAATATGTCACTTATTCAAAAATCTTATGTTCATAAAATTGATAAAATTTACATATCATTACAACATTGGCACAGAGTACATTGTATTTTCCTTATTCACGCAAATAACTTTGTCAGCTTTCAAGCTACGACAGTTTCGTTTACCTCATTTTAATCCATAAGAAACGCACTTTATTTTGATATATCACTTACTCAAAAGTCTTAAGATCATAAAATTTATAAAATTTGCATATCATTACAATTTTGGTACAAGGAACATTTCTTGGCACAATGTATTTTCCCTATTCACGCAAATAACTTTGTCAGTTGTCAAGCTACGACAGTGTCGTATACCTCATTTTAATCCACAGGATTTCATATATATCACTAATTTAAAAATCGTAAGTTCATAAAATTGATAAAATTTGCACATCATTACAATTTTGGCACAGAGTACATTGTATTTTCTTTATTCACGCAAATAACTTTGTCAGTTTTCAAGCTACGACAGTTTCGTATACCTCATTTTAATCCATAAGAAACGCACTTTCTTTTGATATATCACTTATTCAAAAATCTTAGATTCATAAAATTGATAATATTTGCATATCATTACAGTTTTGGCACAGAGTATATTGTATTTTCCTTATTCACGCAAATAACTTTGTCAGTTTTCAAGCTACGACCGTTTATCTCATTTAAATCCATAAGAAACGCACTTTCTTTTGATATGTCACTTATTCAAAAATCTTAAGTTCATAAAATTAATAAAATTTGCACATCATTACAATTTTGGCACAGAGTACAATGTATTTTCCTTATTCACGCAAATAACTTTGTCAGTTTTCAAGCTACGACAGTTTCGTTTACCTCATTTTAATCCACAAGAAACGCACTTTCTTTTGATATATGACTTATTCAAAAATCTTAGATTCATAAAATTGATAATATTTGCATATCATTACAGTTTTGGCACAGAGTATATTGTATTTTCCTTATTCACGCAAATAACTTTGTCAGTTTTCAAGCTACGACCGTTTATCTCATTTTAATCCATAAGAAACGCACTTTCTTTGATATGTCACTTATTCAAAAATCTTAAGTTCATAAAATTAATAAAATTTGCACATCATTACAATTTTGGCACAGAGTACAATGTATTTTCCTTATTCACGCAAATAACTTTGTCAGTTTTCAAGCTACGACAGTTTCGTTTACCTCATTTTAATCCACAAGAAACGCACTTTCTTTTGATATATGACTTATTCAAAAATCTTAGATTCATAAAATTGATAATATTTGCATATCATTACAATTTTGGTACAGAGTACATTTCTTGGCACAATGTATTTTCCCTATTAACGCAAATAACTTTGACAGTTTTCAATCTACGATAGTTTCGTATACCTCGTTTTAATCCACAAGAAACACACTTTATTTTGATATATCACTTATTTAAAAATCTTAAATCATAAAATTGATAAAATTTGCATATCATTACAATTTTGACACAGAGTACATTTCTTACTATATTGTATTTTCCCTATTCACGCAAATAACTTTGTCAGTTTTCAAGTTACGACAGTTTCGTATACCTCATTTTAATCCATAAGAAACGCAATTTCTTTTGATATATCACTTATTCAAAAATCTTGGATTCATAAAATTGATAATATTTGCATATCATTACAATTTTGGCACAGAGTACATTTCTTAGTAAATGGTATTCTCCCTATTCACGCAAATAACTTTGTCAGTTTTCAAGCTACGACAGTTTTGTTTACCTCATTTTAATCCATAAGAATCACACTTTCTTTTGATATGTCACTTATTCAAAAATCTTAAGTTCATAATATTTATCAAATTTGCATATCATTACAATTTTGGGACAGAGGATATTGTATTGGCACAGAGTTCATTTCTCGGCACAATGTATTTTCCCTATTCACGCAAATAACTTTGTCTGTTTTCTAGCTACGACAGTTTCGAATACCTCATTTTAATCCACAAGAAACGCACTTTCTTTTGATATATGACTTATTCAAAAATCTTAGATTCATAAAATTGATAATATTTGCATATCATTACAATTTTGGTACAGAGTACATTTCTTGGCACAATGTATTTTCTCTATTAACGCAAATAACTTTGACAGTTTTTAATCTACGATAGTTTCGTATACCTAATTTCAATCAATAAGTAACACACCTTCTTTTGATATGTCACCTATTCAAAAATCTTAAGTTCATGAAATTGATAAAATTTGCATATCATTACAATTTTGACACAGAGTACATTTCTTAGTATATTGTATTTTCCCTATTCACGCAAATAACTTTGTCAGTTTTCAAGCTACGACAGTTTCGTATTTCATTTTAATCCATAAGAAACGCACTTTACATTACAGTTTTGGCACAGAGTACATTTCTTAGTAAATGGTATTTTCCCTATTCACGCAAATAACTTTGTCAGTTTTCAAGCCACGACAGTTTCGTATACCTCATTTTAATCCATAAGAAACGCACTTTCTTTTGATATGTCATTTATTCAAAAGTCTTAAGTTCATAAAATTGATAAAATTTGCACATCATTACAATTTTGGCACAGAGTACATTGTATTTTCCTTATTCACGCAAATAACTTTGTCAGTTTTCAAGCTATGACAGTTTCGTTTACCTCATTTTAATCCATAAGAAACGCACTTTCTTTTGATATATCACTTATTCAAAAATCTTAGATTCATAAAATTGATAATATTTGCATATCATTACAGTTTTGGCACGGAGTACATTTCTTAGTAAATGGTGTTTTCCATATTCAAGCAAATAACTTTGTCAGTTTTCAAGCTACGACAGTTTCGTATACCTCATTTTAATCCATAAGAAACGCACTTTCTTTTGATATATCACTTATTCAAAAATCTTAGATTCATAAAATGGATAATATTTGCATATCATTACAGTTCTGGCACAGAGTACATTTCTTAGTAAATGGTATTTTCCCTATTCACGCAAATAACTTTGTCAGTTTTCAAGCTACGACAGTTTTGTATACCTCATTTTAATCCATAAGAAACGCACTTTCTTTTGATTTGTCACTTATTCAAAAATCTTAAGTTCATAAAATTGATAAAATTTTCACACCATTACAATCTTGGCACAGAGTACATTGTATTTTCCTTATTCACGCAAATAACTTTGTCAGTTTTCAAGCTACGACCGTTTACCTCATTTTAATCCATAAGAAACGCACTTTCTTTTGATATGTCACTTATTAAAAAATCTTAAGTTCATAAAATTGATAAAATTTGCACATCATTACAATTTTGGCACAGAGTACAATGTATTTTCCTTATTCACGCAAATAACTTTGTCAGTTTTCAAGCTACGACAGTTTGTTTACCTCATTTTAATCCACAAGAAACGCACTTTCTTTTGATATATGACTTATTCAAAAATCTTAGATTCATAAAATTGATAATTTTTGCATATCATTACAATTTTGGTACAGAGTACATTTCTTGGCACAATGTATTTTCCCTATTAACGCAAATAACTTTGACAGTTTTCAATCTACGATAGTTTCGTATACCTCGTTTTAATCCACAAGAAACACACTTTATTTTGATATATCACTTATTTAAAAATCTTAAATCATAAAATTGATAAAATTTGCATACAATTACAATTTTGACACAGAGTACATTTCTTACTATATTGTATTTTCCTATTCACGCAAATAACTTTATCAGTTTTCAAGTTACGACAGTTTCGTATACCTCATTTTAATCCATAAGAAACGCACTTTCTTTTGATATATCACTTATTCAAAAATCTTAGATTCATAAAATTGATAATATTTGCATATCATTACAATTTTGGCACAGAGTACATTTCTTAGTAAATGGTATTCTCCCTATTCACGCAAATAACTTTGTCAGTTTTCAAGCTGCGACAGTTTTGTTTACCTCATTTTAATCCATAAAAAACTCACTTTCTTTTGATATATCACTTATTCAAAAATCTTAGATTCATAAAATTGATAATATTTGCATATCATTACAATTTTGGCACAGAGTACATTTCTTAGTAAATGGTGTTTTCCCTATTCACGCAAATAACTTTGTCAGTTTTCAAGCTACGACAATTTCGTTTACCTCATTTTAATCCATAAGAAACGCACTTGCACTTTTGATATATCACTTATTCAAAAATCTTAAGTTCATTACAATTTTGGCACAGAGTACATTTCTTAGTAAATGGTATTTTCCCTATTCACGCCAATAACTTTGTCAGTTTTCAAGCTACGACAGTGTCGTATACCTCATTTCAATCAACAAGAAACGCACTTTCTTTCGATATATTACTTATTCAAAAATCTTAGATTAATAAAATTGATAATATTTGCATATCATTACAATTTTGGCACAGAGTACATTTCTTGGCACAATGTATTTTAACTATTCCCGCAAATAACTTTGTCAGTTTTCAAGCTACGACAGTTTCGTATCAAATTTGCATATCATTACAATTTTGGTACAGAGTACATTTCTTGGCACAATGTATTTTCCCTATTAACGCAAATAACTTTGACAGTTTTCAATCTACGATAGCTTCGTATACCTCGTTTTAATCCACAAGAAACACACTTTATTTTGATATATCACTTATTTAAAAATCTTAAGTTCATAAAATTTATAAAATTTGCATATCATTACAATTTTGACACAGAGTACATTTCTTAGTATATTGTATTTTCCCTATTCACGCAAATAACTTTGTCAGTTTTCAAGTTACGACAGTTTCGTATACCTCATTTTAATCCATAAGAAACGCACTTTCTTTTGATATATCACTTATTCAAAAATCTTAGATTCATAAAATTGATAATATTTGCATATCATTACAATTTTGGCACAGAGTACATTTCTTAGTAAATGGTATTCTCCCTATTCACGCAAATAACTTTGTCAGTTTTCAAGCTACGACAGTTTCGTATACCTAATTTCAATCAATAAGAAACACACCTTTTTTGATATGTCACTTATTCAAAAATCTTATGTTCATAAAATTGATAAAATTTGCACATCAATACAATTTTGGCACAGAGTACATTTCATAGTATACTGTATTTTCCCTATTCACGCAAATCACTTTGTCAGTTTTCAAGCTACGACAGTTTCGTATACCTCATTTTAATCCATAAGAAATGCACTTTCTTTTGATATATCATTTATTCAAAAATCTTAAGTTCATAAAATTGATAAAATTTGCATATCATTACAATTTTGGCACAGAGTACATTTCTTAGTAAATGGTATTTTCCCTATTCACGTAAATGTACTGTACATTCTTGAATGAAATGTAATAAATATTAGCTTGCTCTCCAATCCTCACCAGAGTACGTCTCTCACTATGTTTTCATTGGAGAAATAAGTTTTTTAAAAGCAAGGAAAGGGGACTAATAAAAGTGATATCAGGAGTAGGACCGCGGGAGCCTTTGATTCGCTAGCATAGCAGTCGGATGGGGGGTTCGTGTCCTTTCCTAATATACCCAAGTCACATACAATAATTATTTTAGGCTCCCTTTTTATTTAGGTATACAAACAAAAGTCAATTAATATGGTCCAGGATGACTAGAAGAAAAAAATGCCCCTATCTAATCAACGAATGAAATCTAAATAAACTACGTTAATGGGTATAAATGATTGTGATTAAATATCTCCTAGATGTTCAGGAGGTTAACGCCTCATAACAATCACCAACCAAATATTTCATTGGCGTACTAAATTCTTATCTGAAATCCCCAAAAACAACAAATTCCCTACTTACTTACTCACTCTTTTTAATAAAAACACCTTGAACTTCAAATTTAGTAATCCATTATACTAGATAATTGTTTTATTAACAAAATTTTCATTTTTAATTTAGCAAACATATTTATATGATCTAATATTATAAGTAAAAGTTACAATTTCTTCATATTTATTTAGTTAAAGTCAAAACTAACTATTAAAATTGAAAATTCCCCCTTTTTTTTTTTTTTTTTTTTTTTATTATATTTTACGTTCATTCGTTTCCAATTTTCGTTTATTCTAACCACTGTGCAAATTCACAAAGTCAAAAAAAAAAAAATTACAAAAATACTCTGTGTTTTCTTTGTAAATTGTTACTAATTTTCATTCATTCTTTTTGGTATTTTTGATCGTGAAAAAAAATTTAAAAAAACAAACAAAACAAAATATACATCTGTGGCGTAACAACAAAAACCAAGATTAAATAAAATATCTGTTAACATTCTCATCTGTTAGCAAAATATTACCATGAACCCCAATGTATCAGCAATTAAACAGAGAACTTTACAGTGAGAGTAATTCAATTCTAAAGCAATGAACATGTTTACAAGTTTGAAAGCAAAAGCTTTAACAGAAATATGTAACATATGAATGAAAGAGCTTTTGCTTTAAAAAAAAAATACTCTCTTATTGCATTGGTTGTTGTTGTTACGTGATGTTGGATTTGAATATATAGGTCAATGATCAAGAACTATAAACATAGGATTAGTTTTGAGGTACGTATGATCTAACTTACCAACTTGTCATCGAACTGTAGAAGGCCTTCCAGGGTAGCGATGCAGGTTGCTGAAGGAATGAAATGTTTATGGTTCTTGTTCGGGGTAACATTTGTTAATTATTTCATGATTTTGTTGATTGAGTTGTTTGTTAATTTGATTAAATAGTTAAATTTAATTAAATTTTTGTTGCAAATTTGCACTGTGATATTAGTTATCACACATTATTGGTTTATAATATGTATTTGAATTAACTGTGATATTTTAAACTTTACTGTGATATTTTAACTTTTCTGTGATATTTTAACTTTACTGTGATATTTTAACTTTACTGTGATATTTTAACTTTACTGTGATATTTTAACTTTACTGTGATATTTTAACTTTACTGTGATATTTTAACTTTTCTGTGATATTTTAACTTTAGATATTAGAAAATTTTACTTAATTTTAGCTTAGAATACATTTTAAATTTAGCACTTATTATTTTTCTATGATTTTAGCACAATGGGCCCTTAATTATATTGATTATTTTTTTCTTTTTCTTCTTTCAATTTTCAATTTTAGCTCATTTTACTAAATGGAATTTCTTAAAATGTGTATTTTTTTCAAATTTGGGAAATTTTCAATAATTTTATATGATTTTAAAAGAAAACTTTTATTTTCTTTGTTGAACATGTTAAATAACTTTAACTTTTCTTTTTAACTTTTAAACACTATTTATGATTTTAATTATTTCGCACTTTTCTTTGTTTTACTGTTGAATTTTACTGATTTCTAAAGATGAAGATGCTGTGGAGAGTAGAATTAGAATAGAAATGTGGCTGTATACCCAAATTGGCTTGAGCTGATATTATAACTCCCAAATTTTTGAACAGTGGACTTGTTATGAGTGTTACTAAATAGTTTCGGAGCATTCATACCCTGATCCTCTGGATTTTGGCAACTAACCAAGGCTTTCGATTGCCCAACTCAACACACGTGTCCTTTCCTTTCAGTTTTTCCGATCCACAGGATTTCAAAAAAATAGATTTATTTCTTACAAATTTTCGGATTATCAAAATTTTCCGAGATTTAATTTTAATATTACCAAATGATGTTGTCGGCTCAAAAGTTAAAATAAAAAAGGAAGTTAAATGCAGCCAATGTGCTTATTATAAGGCGTGTAAACGAGCGTCATGGAAAATTTTGGGGCAAATACCAAAGAAAAAGAATAAAAAAAAATCTTTTACAATTTGCATTGTTGAAAAAAAAGTATCTTATTGTTTTGGCATTACCATCATCGAGTAAAATTACTGTGTAAAATTACCATTTTACACAAAATGCAGATATTCTCCACAGCATTTTACTATAATTTCATATATAGACTCAAATAAAAAATATTATAATATTTTTCCCAACACATCCCATTTAATCTTTTGATTTTTATTTTTCTTCAGCTATTATTTGCAAAACAATTTTCCTAATTAGTTACTTTAAGTAAAATTCTGTTTAAATTACATTACTTAAAATACATGTAAAATTTAGCCAAGTCGCAAACCTCTAGCTTTTGTATGATAAAATTTACAACTATGAAGCAAAAGCAATGTAAAGTTTATAAAACCAATAAAAAGCAAAGCAAATTAATGAAAAGAAAAAAAACAAAGAAAACAAGAAGAAGACCAAAGTCAAATTTAACTTTATATTATTATTTAAAGAGGAATTAAAAAAAATTATTTTACGTTTTAAGAACAAATAAATTAAAGCATTTAATGAAAAGAAGTAAAAGCAGTAAACAAAATCCAACAGTAAACTGAAGTGAAAAAAAAAGTATTCTTTTTATTTTGTGTTTTTTTGATTTCATGAATTTGAATTTAATTTTAATTAACTTTTAGGATTACATTCTGAACAGTCTGCTGCAAATTTGGAAGGAATACTTGTCCCATCTGATATCTGTTCGAGAATGGAGTTGCCTACTTTGAAAGATTCACACCAAATTCCTCCGTCTATTTCATATTGGTTTTGTTTTGTAAAAAAAAACTAAAGAAAAATTCATGAAATTATTAAATTTGTTCCAGAATCTGAACATTTTGTGAAAGCGCCCATTACAAACCGGATAATTCTGTCGATATTCGAAACAGAATTAGATGGAAAAGGCGTTTGCATTAGAGTGACTTTCGTTCTCTAGAACATTTTCCTTTCAATATACATATTTGCACTATTAAACACGATTTGGATTTTGACATTGTCCAGAGCCAATTTTGTATTATAATCATTAATAATTGTTGTTGAACAAATTTGAAAATTTTTATTTTCAAATTAAAAATTTTAGTCTTTTCACCCAAAAGGGTAGTTAGATATCAACAGTATTTTTCAAATGTGTTTCAAATTTAACACCAGACTAGCGATAAGCATGATACTGAAATGTTTTTTTTTTTTTTTTTTTTTTTTTTTAAATTTAATAAAAACAAAACTTTAAAAATTTTGAAATTATATTTACTTTATAGACTATAATTTCCATTTGAAACCATATTGAAAAATACATCATATATTAAAGAAATTTTTTCTTTTAGAAAAAAAATTTCCACAGGTTTGATCGAGGTTTATTTGAAATTCTATAACATTAAGATTTTGAATATTTTCTACATTTACATCAATAAATGATAAATATTTATATAAAGCTAATGTAAATTTGTTATTCCTTTAAAAATAAAAAGAATTAAAAATGAAGAAAAAAAAATAAGGAAAAGTATAGGTATTAAACAAAAGGAATAAATTAATTAAATTGTCAATAATATTTTGAAGTTCTGCATTTTTAAGCTCTGATATCCTTTCCATGAAAAGTTCCTACAAGTTTTCCCTGTAAATCTTCAAGTATGTAATAACTATTTCCTAATTTCTCTCGAATTCTAGCTTTAATGAATACTGGTGATAGCTTAGCATTAAAACGTTTTTCAAAATTACTTTGTGCGAAATTTCTCCTAAATATTTCTTGGCCAACTGTAAAGTTTTGAGTCTTAGCTCGAAGGTTATATTGGTGTTGGTTTCTATTATAAGCTTCATTTATGTGTTTACGTATATCCTGGCGAATTAACTGCAATTGATCATCCCGTGTCAAACACGCAGATGGCTCATTAAGTATTTTAAGATTCTTTAACAATGTGTACGAAGACGCATGGGTGACCATATCAAAGCCAAATAACGCGTGATAAGGTGAGCATCCTATGGATTGATGACATGAGTTACGGAGAGCACAACTGATAGCGGAGAGATTTTCGTCCCAAACACGTTGATCCTTCTTAAGGTAGGCCCTTATACCAGCAATCAGTGAACGGTTCACCCGTTCAGAAGCATTGTATTGGGGGGAGTAAAGCGCTGTATAGGTGTGTTGAATTCCGTAAGAAGTTAGAAAAGCATTGATGTCATTTGCTCGGAATTGACTCCCGTTATCACTCACAATTGTTTCCGGTACGCCATATGTGTGAAAAATTGATTTTTGCAAAAACTCTTGTATAGCAAGAGAAGTAAATTTTCTTAATGGACATAGCCAATGGAATTTGCTGAAATGGTCTAAAACTATAAGTAAACCAATAAACCCAGATTTACTTCGCGGATATGGTCCTAATAGGTCGATGTAAAGGCTCTGGAATGGGCGTACAGAACTGACTTGAATACCCATTGGTGGTTTCATAACAAAATTTGGGGATTTTGTTGTTTTACATATTTCACAGTCACGAACGTAGTTTTTCACATCACGCACCATTCCAGGCCAGAAAAAGTTTCTTCTTAAAAGTTCAATTGTTTTACTCATTCCTCCATGAGCTGATACAGGAGCATCGTGAGCTCTCGCAATAGTGTTGTGTCGCAGGCCATAAGGAACCCAGAGTTTCCAACATTCTTGTTCTTGTACTTCTTCTTCTGAATAGTGTTGAGTGCGATAATAGACATATTTATTGACAATTTTAATATCAGGATACTTTGACATATTGTTATTGATTTTATCCTTCAAATCATTGTAGTCTTTGTCGTCGAAATGGGGAGAGTTTAAATCAATTTCTGGCTCACTAATTGTTAAAGCAGAAACTTCTTCAATGGGAATTCGAGAAAGCGCGTCAGGTACTATGTTATCTTTTCCTTTCCTGTGTGATATTGTAAATTTGTACGCTTGTAATTTGAACACCCATCGGGCCAGTCTACCACTTAGATCAGGCTGTCTCATTAGCCATAATAGACTAGAATGATCCGTAACCACCTCAAACTCTTGCAATTCCAAATAGCATCTAAATAGTTTTATCGCTTCTATAGCTGCTAAGCATTCCCGCTCTGTGACACTGTAATTCCGTTGCGCTGAATTTAATTTCTTACTCATGTATGCAATGGGTTTTTCGTTTCCTTCTTCATCCAATTGCACCAGAACTGCGCCAATACCGTAATCACTAGCATCACAGTGTAGGAAAAACTTATTTGCAAAATTTGGATTTGACAAGACTGGAGCAGTGGTTAGGAGCATTTTTATTCTATGAAAGGCTTGATGAGCTGCTTCTGTCCAAACAAATTTTTTCTTCGTAGATAGCACTTCTGGGGAATACTTCAGTAGAAAAGTTTTCAATAAAGCGACGATACCACCCCGCCAATCCAAGAAAACCCCGAACCTGCTTTAGATTTTTAGGTGTAGGCCAGTTAGTGATGGCTGAAATTTTCTCCGGATCAGTTGTTATCCCTCCGTTTCCGATGACATATCCCAGGTAGTTCACCTTAACAACGCAAAATTTCGACTTTGATATGTTCAGTGTTAAGTTGGCTTTTCGAAATTGAGACGCGATTCGCACTAAAATTTCTAAATGTGTCGCAAAATCTTCAGATACAATAACTAGATCGTCCAGATACCCAAAGACGCAGTGCCGTAGATCGGGTGGTATGATTTCGTCCATTAATCTGCACATGGTTTGAGGGGCATTACACAGTCCGAAAGGCATCACTACAAACTGATATTGGGACTGTGAATGCTGTCAATGCTTTGGACTTCTCGTCTAGGGCAATTTGCCAATAGGCATCCTTCAGATCTAGCTTTGATATGAGATTCGCTTTTGGAAGCCTCGCAAAAATTCCCTCTATATTTGGCAATGGATAAGCATCCTTTTTGGTGACTAAATTCACCTTTCTTGCATCTAAGCATAACCTTACTTTATTGGGTTTAATAACCAACCGCATTGGTGAGCTCCAAGGGGACGTTGATGGCTCAATGACCCCCAGTGCCAACATTCTGTCAATCTCACCAAACATCAGTTTCTCTACCGCCGGAGAAACCGGATAGAACCGTTGCTTGACTGGTGTAGCATCAGCTACATCAATCGAGTGCTTAATTAAGCTGGTTCTGCCCAACCCTTGTAGTTCGAAGTTAGGGAATAGTTCAGTAACAGCGCTAAGCTGTTGACGTTGGCTTAATGTGAGTGGATATGAATCTTCATCTGAATTATTATCAGACTTTTCTTTTAAGCTGGACAAAACATCAGACTTTTCATTAATAACGGACAAATCAGACGGACTGATGGACTTATCATTAACAAAAACTATGCTTACAGCTCCATCCAGGTCTGGAAGCAGTGCAAAGGTGTTCCAAAAGTCGATTCCCAATATCAAACGTTGTGCAATTGTCGGTATTATGAATAATTTTAAAGGTTTAGTTTTATTTTGAAAGGTAATATTAACGTCCAACCAACCGATGACAGGTTGTGACTTTCCATCGGCAGTACGTACACAACTTTTACATTTTACAAAGTTAGAAAATTTCGAAAAATCATATAAAGCTAACTCGGATCCAACACAGCTTATATTGGCCCCTGTATCTAATAGACCGAATTCATTAAAAGTTAAAAATTTTACTTTTGCATAGTAACGCTTGTCCTTAGGATTTGAGACAATAGTTGAAACAAGAAATTTGCGACACATTTTACGTACTTTATAAAATTTTCTTAACCTAGCAGTAGAACGTTTAATTTTCATTTTAGGATTAGCCGAGATACTAGAAACATTAAATATTTCGTCCCGTTTCCGAATATAATATTCCCATCGTTTATGATAAGGAAGTTTAGGAAATATAAGGTGATTTACATTTTGATCAGAATTTTCATTAATAGGATTATGAGAACTTTCACGTTGTAGAATTGTTATGGGCCATCCGAAATTTTTATTCGTATTTTCAGGATTATCCAATTGTTTTAAACTTGACTTATTCTCGATATTATTTGCATTGTTGTCAGAATTTTCATTCTGCGAATTTGTTTCAGAATGTTTATTAGATGTTATATATTCTCGTTCACTCGAGAAAATGTTTTTAAGTTTTTTGACTGATTTAGTCTTCGATTCGCGCAATTTATACATTTAGGCCTATACACATTTTTCGCACCACATCCGTAGCAAAAAAACAGTCCTATCACATAGACAATCTTCCCAACGATGCCCAACCTCATCACAATTCCAACACTTGATGTTCTCCGAATGTTGAATAGCGTCAACAGACACGTTATTCTCCATAATATCTAAGAAACTATCAGAGTTGTCAATTTCATTAATATTACGCCGAGGTGGCATTGCATTCTGATTGCGTCCACTAAAATTTTTCCTTACATATTCGTCATTTAAAAAATTTTCTCGCATTTGCACTAGTTTTCGCAAATGTGATATAGAGTGTATTGGGACATATAAAAGGTCTTGACGAATGTCAGGCCGAAGGTTTCTTGCAAGGATTTCAATAAGTTCTGGTTCAGACATGGGACTTGGTAGTCGATCCATAATTGAAGATACTGCCTCATAAAATGTGTCAAAGTTTTCAGCAGGTTTCTGCTTTCTATTTCGAATTTCCTCTCGTATATCAAATGAGGATTTATATTCTTTGTATTGACACTTAATAGCATCGCAGAAATCTAACCATTCTATAGCTTGTACTTGCTTATGGTATCGCCAATACCAATCCCTTGCCTTCCCCGTTAACATTATATGTAAATTTTTGCAGACGACATTATAGTCGCCATTGAAATTATCATTTGTTAGCGAGCGAACTCGATATAAAAAATCATCAACATTTAATCCTGCAGCCGAACCATCGAACTTTAAGTTCCAGCTCTGTATTACAGAAGTAATTTTATTTGGATGCATAGTGGTGTTATTTGTGTTAGAGATTGAAAATACATTGGGTGAACTTAAAAATTGTGCATTGATAACATTTTCGGAATGATTCTGTTCATTGGGTCTAGTAGAATGGTTTACATTAGGCTCCTTATTACTAGATGCATTAGCAGGTGGTGTAATGTTTAAATTAGCTAAAAGTCTATTAATATTATTTTCTATCATACGATTAATTTTATTGTAATCAACATTATTTTCATTGATATTTCGCTGAGGAGAGTGATAAAATTCATTATGAGGAGGTGTATTTAATGCATTCGCTTCAGAAATATTACGTACAGGACGATCAGTAGTAACTAAATTATCTAAATTAGTATTGTCTGACTCTGAAAATTGGTTACAAGTGGTACTTCGAAGGTTATAAGGTTTTGGAACTGCTCCTCTACCTTTACCTTTCGGATTGCCTTTTGCTAAAGGTAGAATTTTGTTGACTATATTAAGTTTACGTAACTCACATAGTTGAAAAGATCTCTGACAGACTGGACATTCTGAGGAATTTTCTAAATGACTTTCAATACACTGCCTATGATATGTATGTGAACATTGATTAATAATTATGCAGTCTTGTCCTTCTGTCATAGTTTCCTTACACACGTGACACACCGACGGTTCTATAGAAACAGATGACGATGGTAGTGGAGGGGGAATGTTAGCTGGTGGTGGTGTACGATCAAGCGACATTTTAAATAATTTGAAAAAAACAAATCCTGATAAGTTTGGAAGTTTTATTAGATTTTTAACTATAGGTCTCAAAATCACCGATCATATATAGTTCAACAAAAAAAATTATCTAATATGTATTTGAAAATTGAAATGATTTATGTATGTAATCGACGAACGATTTAATAATTCAAAAAAAATTATATATTTGTATGTTATTTAATGTTTAGTAAGTTAATAAAGAAAGTTTATAAGAATTCAAATTCATAAGATACACTTTTGAGAAAAAGAATTGTTTCCAAATTATTATTCCTTTTCAGCTTGTTTTTTCTCTTTTTTTTTTCCGTAAAGAAAAAACAAAAAAAAAAAAAATTCTTTAAAATATTTCAATACATAGGTAGATGGTGTTTTTATTATCAAAGATGAATTAATAAGTAGGGTAAACCATTA
Source organism: Lucilia sericata (assembly GCF_015586225.1). Lineage (NCBI taxonomy): Eukaryota > Metazoa > Arthropoda > Insecta > Diptera > Calliphoridae > Lucilia > Lucilia sericata. Next base: position 582,468 of record NW_023994124.1, on the reverse strand, counting down.
TCTCACAAATTCATTTATACAAAGAAAAAAATTGTCTATGGAGTAGTTATAACATTAGAAAATTGCTTTAAGTAAGTCTCGACAAACCCACAATATCCCATAAATCTTTTTTCCCTTTAGTAAGTATGTTCGACAATATAAAAGGTCACTGAATTGTTACAACATTTCAATGAAATCCATTCTATACATAGTCTGTCAATGACAAAAAAGGAATTTTGTAATATTATATTAACTTTAACTTCAGTAATATAATTTCCCCAAAAATATTTATCGAAGTTAGAAAAAGGATCTACGATGTCTTACCGGTCAGCATATCCGAATTTTTAAACCTCAGATAGCCGAAATTTTCCAGGAAAGATCTATAAATTATTTTCAACAACGACTCCTATAATCAGAAAATTTTAATACAAAGTATTTAAATGAACTCTACAAAAAAAACAAATAACAAAATTTTGAGCCTGACAGAACACAGAAGTCCTTTCAGGCCCCACGTTGGGCGCCATTTATTGTACTGTACATTCTTGAATGAAATGTAATAAATATTAGCTTGCTCTCCAATCCTCACCAGAGTACGTCTCTCACTATGTTTTCATTGGAGAAATAAGTTTTTTAAAAGCAAGGAAAGGGGACTAATAAAAGTGATATCAGGAGTAGGACCGCGGGAGCCTTTGATTCGCTAGCATAGCAGTCGGATGGGGGGTTCGTGTCCTTTCCTAATATACCCAAGTCACATACAATAATTATTTTAGGCTCCCTTTTTATTTAGGTATACAAACAAAAGTCAATTAATATGGTCCAGGATGACTAGAAGAAAAAAATGCCCCTATCTAATCAACGAATGAAATCTAAATAAACTACGTTAATGGGTATAAATGATTGTGATTAAATATCTCCTAGATGTTCAGGAGGTTAACGCCTCATAACCCTCACCAACCAAATATTTCATTGGCGTACTAAATTCTTATCTGAAATCCCCAAAAACAACAAATTCCCTACTTACTTACTCACTCTTTTTAATAAAAACACCTTGAACTTCATATTTAGTAATCCATTATACTAGATAATTGTTTTATTAACAAAATTTTCATTTTTAATTTAGCAAACATATTTATATGATCTAATATTATAAGTAAAAGTTACAATTTCTTCATATTTATTTAGTTAAAGTCAAAACTAACTATTAAAACTGAAAATTCCCCCCTTTTTTTTTTTTTTTTTTTTATTATATTTTACGTTCATTCGTTTCCAATTTTCGTTTATTCTAACCACTGTGCAAATTCACAAAGTCAAAAAAAAAAAAATTACAAAAATACTCTGTGTTTTCTTTGTAAATTGTTACTAATTTTCATTCATTCTTTTTGGTATTTTTGATCGTGAAAAAAAATTTAAAAAAACAAACAAAACAAAATATACATCTGTGGCGTAACAACAAAAACCAAGATTAAATAAAATATTTGTTAACATTCTCATCTGTTAGCAAAATATTACCATGAACCCCAATGTATCAGCAATTAAACAGAGAACTTTACAGTGAGAGTAATTCAATTCTAAAGCAATGAACATGTTTACAAGTTTGAAAGCAAAAGCTTTAACAGAAATATGTAACATATGAATGAAAGAGCTTTTGCTTTAAAAAAAAAATACTCTCTTATTGCATTGGTTGTTGTTGTTACGTGATGTTGGATTTGAATATATAGGTCAATGATCAAGAACTATAAACATAGGATTAGTTTTGAGGTACGTATGATCTAACTTACCAACTTGTCATCGAACTGTAGAAGGCCTTCCAGGGTAGCGATGCAGGTTGCTGAAGGAATGAAATGTTTATGGTTCTTGTTCGGGGTAACATTTGTTAATTATTTCATGATTTTGTTGATTGAGTTGTTTGTTAATTTGATTAAATAGTTAAATTTAATTAAATTTTTGTTGCAAATTTGCACTGTGATATTAGTTATCACACATTATTGGTTTATAATATGTATTTGAATTAACTGTGATATTTTAAACTTTACTGTGATATTTTAACTTTTCTGTGATATTTTAACTTTACTGTGATATTTTAACTTTACTGTGATATTTTAACTTTACTGTGATATTTTAACTTTACTGTGATATTTTAACTTTACTGTGATATTTTAACTTTTCTGTGATATTTTAACTTTAGATATTAGAAAATTTTACTTAATTTTAGCTTAGAATACATTTTAAATTTAGCACTTATTATTTTTCTATGATTTTAGCACAATGGGCCCTTAATTATATTGATTATTTTTTTCTTTTTCTTCTTTCAATTTTCAATTTTAGCTCATTTTACTAAATGGAATTTCTTAAAATGTGTATTTTTTTCAAATTTGGAAATTTTCAATAATTTTATATGATTTTAAAAGAAAACTTTTATTTTCTTTGTTGAACATGTTAAATAACTTTAACTTTTCTTTTTAACTTTTAAACACTATTTATGATTTTAATTATTTCGCACTTTTCTTTGTTTTACTGTTGAATTTTACTGATTTCTAAAGATGAAGATGCTGTGGAGAGTAGAATTAGAATAGAAATGTGGCTGTATACCCAAATTGGCTTGAGCTGATATTATAACTCCCAAATTTTTGAACAGTGGACTTGTTATGAGTGTTGCTAAATAGTTTCGGAGCATTCATACCCTGATCCTCTGGATTTTGGCAACTAACCAAGGCTTTCGATTGCCCAACTCAACGCACGTGTCCTTGTGTTATAAAAATTATCAGTATGTGAAAAAAGTTTATATTTTATCAAAAAATTACACAAATTACCTTTCCTTTCAGTTTTTCCGATCCACAGGATTTCAAAAAAATAGATTTATTTCTTACAAATTTTCGGATTATCAAAATTTTCCGAGATTTAATTTTAATATTACCAAATGATGTTGTCGGCTCAAAAGTTAAAATAAAAAGGAAGTTAAATGCAGCCAATGTGCTTATTATAAGGCGTGTAAACGAGCGTCATGGAAAATTTTGGGGCAAATACCAAAGAAAAAGAATAAAAAAAAATCTTTTACAATTTGCATTGTTGAAAAAAAAAGTATCTTATTGTTTTGGCATTACCATCATCGAGTAAAATTACTGTGTAAAATTACCATTTTACACAAAATGCAGATATTCTCCACAGCATTTTACTATAATTTCATATATAGACTCAAATAAAAAATATTATAATATTTTTCCCAACACATCCCATTTAATCTTTTGATTTTTATTTTTCTTCAGCTATTATTTGCAAAACAATTTTCCTAATTAGTTACTTTAAGTAAAATTCTGTTTAAATTACATTACTTAAAATACATGTAAAATTTAGCCAAGTCGCAAACCTCTAGCTTTTGTATGATAAAATTTACAACTATGAAGCAAAAACAATGTAAAGTTTATAAAACCAATAAAAAGCAAAGCAAATTAATGAAAAGAAAAAATACAAAGAAAACAAGAAGAAATTTAACTTTATATTATTATTTAAAGAGGAATTAAAAAAAAATATTTTACGTTTTAAGAACAAATAAATTAAAGCATTTAATGAAAAGAAGTAAAAGCAGTAAACAAAATCCAACAGTAAACTGAAGTGAAAAAAAAAGTATTCTTTTTATTTTGTGTTTTTTTGATTTCATGAATTTGAATTTAATTTTAATTAACTTTTAGGATTACATTCTGAACAGTCTGCTGCAAATTTGGAAGGAATACTTGTCCCATCTGATATCTGTTCGAGAATGGAGTTGCCTACTTTGAAAGATTCACACCAAATTCCTCCGTCTATTTCATATTGGTTTTGTTTTGTAAAAGCGCCCATTACACAAATCACTTTGTCAGTTTTCAAGCTACGACAGTTTTGTATACCTAATTTCAATCAATAAGAAACACACCTTCTTTTGATATGTCACTTATTCAAAAATCTTATGTTCATAAAATTGATAAAATTTGCACATCAATACAATTTTGGCACAGAGTACATTTCATAGTATACTGTATTTTCCCTATTCACGCAAATAACATTGTCAGTTTACGCAAATAACTTTGTCAGTTTTTAAACTACGACTGTTTGTATACCTCATTTTAATCCATAAGAAATGCACTTTCTTTTGATATATCACTTATTCAAAAATCTTATGTTCATAAAATTGATAAAATTTGCATATCATTACAATTTTGGCACAGAGTACATTTCTTAGTAAATGGTATTTTCCCTATTCACGCAAATAACTTTGTCAGTTTTCAAGCTACGAGAGTTTCGTATACCTCATTTTAATCCATAAGAAACGCACTTTCTTTTGATATTTCACTTATTCAAAAATCTTAGATTCATAAAATTGATAACATTTTGGCACAGAGTACATTTCTTGGCACAATGTATTTTCCCTATTTAAGCAAATAACTTTGCCAGTTTTCAATCTACGATAGTTACGTATACCTCATTTAAATCCATAAGAAACACACTTTTTTTGATATATCACTTATTTAAAAATCTTATGTTCATAAAATTGATAAAATTTGCATATCATTACCTCATATCGTATACCTCATTTTTGATATATCACTTATTCAAAAATCTTAAGTTCATAAAATTGATAAAATTTGCGCATCATTACAATTTTTGCACAGAGTACATTTCATAGTATACTGTATTTTCCTTATTCACGCAAATAACTTTGTCAGTTTTCAAGCTACGACAGTTTTGTTTACCTCATTTTAATCCATAAGAAACGCACTTTCTTTTGATATATTACTTATTCAAAAGTCTTAGATTAATAAAATTTAAAATATTTGCATATCATTACAATTTTGGCACAGAGTACATTTCTTGGAACAATGCATTTTCCCTATTCCCGCAAATAACTTTGAAAGATTTCAATCTACGATAGTTACGTATACCTCATTTAAATCCATAAGAAACACACTTTTTTTGATATATCACTTATTTAAAAATCTTATGTTCATAAAATTGATAAAATTTGCATATCATTACCTCATATCGTATACCTCATTTTTGATATATCACTTATTCAAAAATCTTAAGTTCATAAAATTGATAAAATTTGCACATCAATACAATTTTGGCACAGAGTACATTTCATAGTATACTGTATTTTCCCTATTCACGCAAATAACTTTGTCAGTTCACGCAAATAACTTTGTCAGTTTTCAAGCTACGACTGTTTCGTATACCTCATTTTAATCCATAAGAAATGCACTTTCTTTTGATATATCACTTATTCAAAAACCTTAAGTTCATAAAATTGATAAAATTTGCATGTCATTACAATTTTGGCACAGAGTACATTTCTTAATAAATGGTATTTTCCCTATTCACGCAAATAACTTTGTCAGTTTTCAAGCTACGACAGTTTCGTATACCTCATTTTAATCCATAAGAAACGCACTTTCTTTTGATATTTCACTTATTCAAAAATCTTATATTCATAAAATTGATAATGTATTTTCCCTATTTAAGCAAATAACTTTGCCAGTTTTCAATCTACGATAGTTACGTATACCTCATTTAAATCCATAAGAAACACACTTTCTTTTGATATATCACTTATTCAAAAATCTTAAGTTCATAAAATTGATAAAATTCGCATATCATTACAATATTGGCACAGAGTACATTTCTTAGTAAATGGTATTTTCCCTATTCACTCAAATAACTTTGTCAGTTTTCAAGCTACGACAGTTTCGTATACCTCATTTTAATCCATAAGTAACGCACTTGCACTTTTGATATATCACTTATTCAAAAATCTTAGATTCATAAAATTGATAATATTTGCATATCATTACAATTTTGGCACAGAGTACATTTCTTAGTAAATGGTATTTTCCCTATTCACTCAAATAACTTTGTCAGTTTTCAAGCTACGGCAGTTTCGTATCAAATTTGCATATCATTCCAATTTTGGTAAAGAGTACATTTCTTGGCACAATGTATTTTCCCTATTCACGCGAATAACTTTGCCAGTTTTCAATCTACGATAGTTTCGTATACCTCATTTAAATCCATAAGAAACACACTTTTTTTTGATATATCACTTATTTAAAAATCTTAAGTTCATAAAATTTATCAAATTTGCATATCATTACAATTTTGGTACAGATTACATTTCTTGGCACAATGTATTTTCCCTATTCACGCAAATAACTTTGTCAGTTTTCAATCTACGATACTTTCGTATATCTCATTTTAATTCACAAGAAACACACTTTCTTTTAATATGTCACTCATTTAAAAATCTTATGTTCATAAAATTGATAAAATTTACATATCATTACAACATTGGCACAGAGTACATTTCTTAGTAAATGGTATTTTCCCTATTCACGCAAATAACTTTGTCAGTTTTGAAGCTACGACAGTTTCGTATATCTAATTTCAATCAATAAGAAACACACCTTCTTTTGATATGTCACTTATTCAAGAATCGTAAGTTCATAAAATTGATAAAATTTGCACATCAATACAATTTTGGCACAAAGTACATATCATAGTATACTGTATTTTCCCTATTCACGCAAATAACTTTGTCAGTTTTCAAGCTACGACAGTTTCATATACCTCATTTTAATACATAAGAAATGCACTTTCTTTTGATATATCACTTATTCAAAAATCTTAAGTTCATAAAATTGATAAAATTTGCATATCATTACAATTTTGGCACAGAGTACATTTCTTAGTAAATGGTATTTTCCCTATTCACGCAAATAACTTTGTCAGTTTTCAAGCTACGACAGTTTCGTATACCTCATTTTAATCCATCTTTTGATATTTCACTTATTCAAAAATCTTAGATTCATAAAATTTATAATATTTTGGCACAGAGTACATTTCTTGGCACAATGTATTTTCCCTATTCACGCAAATAACTTTGCCAGTTTTCAATCTACGATAGTTTCGTAAACCTCATTTAAATCCATAGGAAACACATTTTTTTAAATATCACTTATTTAAAAATCTTATGTTCATAAAATTGATAAAATTTGCATATCATTACCTTATATAGTATACCTCATTTTTGGTATATCACTTATTCAAAAATCTTAAGTTCATAAAATTGATAAAATTTGCACATCATTACAATTTTGGCACAGAGTACATTTCATAGTATATTGTATTTTCCCTATTCACGCCAATAACTTTGTCAGTTTTCAAGCTACGACAGTTTTGTTTACCTCATTTTAATCCATAAGAAACTCGCTTTCTTTTGATATATCACTTATTCAAAAATCTTACGTTCATAACATTGATAAAATTCGCATATCAGTACATTTCTTAGTAAATGGTATTTTCCCTATTCAACAAAATAACTTTGTCAGTTTTCAAGCTACGACAATTTCGTTTACCTCATTTTAATCCATAAGAAACGCACTTGCTTTTGATATATCACTTATTCAAAAATCTTAGATTCATAAAATTGATAATATTTGCATATCATTACAATTTTGGCACAGAGTACATTTCTTAGTAAATGGTATTTTCCCTATTCACGCAAATAACTTTGTCAGTTTTCAAGCTACGACAGTTTCGTATACCTCATTTCAATCAATAAGAAACGCACTTTCTTTTGATTTATTACTTATTCAAAAATCTTAGATTAATAAAATTGATAATATTTGCATATCATTACAATTTGGCACAGAGTACATTTCTTGGCACAATGTATTTTCCCTATTCCCTCAATTAACTTTGTTAATTTTCAAGCTACGACAGTTTCGTATCAAATTTGCATATCATTACAATTTTGGTACAGAGTACATTTCTTGGCACAATGTATTTTCCCTATTCACGCGAATAACTTTGCCAGTTTTCAATCTACGATAGTTTCGTATACCTCATTTAAATCCATAAGAAACACACTTTTTTCTGATATATCACTTATTCAAAAATCTTATGTTCATAAAATTTGCATATCATTACCTCATATCGTATACCTCATTTTTGATATCTCACTTATTCAAAAATCTTAAGTTCATAAAATTTATCAAATTTGCATATCATTACAATTTTGGTACAGATTACATTTCTTGGCACAATGTATTTTCCCTATTCACGCGAATAACTTTGGCAGTTTTCAATCTACGATAGTTTCGTATACCTCATTTAAATCCATAAGAAACACACTTTTTTTTGATATATCACTTATTCAAAAATCTTATGTTCATAAAATTTGCATATCATTACCTCATATCGTATACCTCATTTTTGATATCTCACTTATTCAAAAATCTTAAGTTCATAAAATTGATAAAATTTGCATATAATTACAATATTGACACAGAGTACATTTCTTAGTAAATGGTATTTTCCCTATTCACGCAAATAACTTTGTCAGTTTTCAAGCTACGACAGTTTCGTATACCTCATTTTAATCCATAAGAAACGCACTTTCTTTTGATATGTCATTTATTCAAAAATCTTAAGTTCATAAAATTGATAAAATTTGCACATCATTACAATTTTGGCACAGAGTACATTGTATTTTCCTTATTCACGCAAATAACTTTGTCAGTTTTCAAGCCACGACCGTTTACCTCATTTTAATCCACAAGCAACGCACTTTCTTTTGATATATGACTTATTCAAAAATCTTAGATTCATAAATTGATAATATTTGCATATCATTACAATTTTGGTACAGAGCACATTTCGTTTACCTCATTTTAATCCACAAGAAACGCACTTTCTTTTGATATATGACTTATTCAAAAATCTTAGATTCATAAATTGATAATATTTGCATATCAGTACAATTTTGGCACAGAGTACATTTCTTAGTAAATGGTATTTTCCCTATTCACGCAAATAACTTTGTCAGTTTTCAAGCTACGACAGTTTCGTATACCTAATTTCAATCAATAAGAAACACACCTTCTTTTGATATGTCACTTATTCAAAAATCTTAAGTTCATAAAATTGATAAAATTTGCACATCAATACAATTTTGGCACAGAGTACATTTCATAGTATACTGTATTTTCCCTATTCACGCAAATAACTTTGTCAGTTCACGCAAATAACTTTGTCAGTTTTCAAGCTACGACAGTTTCGTATACCTCATTTTAATCCATAAGAAATGCACTTTCTTTTGATATATCACTTATTCAAAAATCTTAAGTTCATAAAATTGATAAAATTTGCATATCATTACAATTTTGGCACAGAGTAAATTTCTTAGTAAATGGTATTTTCCCTATTCACGCAAATAACTTTGTCAGTTTTCAAGCTACGACAGTTTCGTATACCTCATTTTAATCCATAAGAAACGTACTTTCCTTCGATATTTCACTTCATAAAATTGATAATATTTTGGTTTCGTATACCTCATTTAAATCCATAAGAAACACACTTTTTTTGATATATCACTTATTTAAAAATCTTATGTTCATAAAATTGATAAAATTTGCATATCATTACCTGATATCGTATACCTCATTTTTGATATGTCACTTATTCAAAAATCTTAAGTTCATAAAATTGATAAAATTTGCATATCATTACAATTTTGGCACAGAGTACATTTCTTGGCATAATGTATTTTCCCTATTCACGCAAATAACTTTGTCAGTTTTCAAGCTACGACAGTGTCGTATACCTCATTTTAATCCATAAAAAACGCACTTTCTTTTGATATATAACTTATTCAAAAATCTTAGATTCATGAATTGATAATATTTGCATATCATTACAATTTTGGTACAGAGTACATTTCTTGGCACAATGTATTTTCCCTATTCCCGCAAATAACTTTGACAGTTTTCAATCTACGATAGTTTCGTATACCTCGCTTTAATCCACAAGAAACACACTTTATTTTGATATATCACTTATTTAAAAATCTTACGTTCATAAAATTGATAAAATTTGCATATCATTACAATTTTGACACAGAGTACATTTCTTAATATATTGTATTTTCCCTATTCACGCAAATAACTTTGTCAGTTTTCAAGCTACGACAGTTTCGTATACCTCATTTAAATCCATAAGAAACGCACTTTCTTTTGATATATCACTTATTCAAAAATCTTAGATTCATAAAATTGATAATATTTGCATATCATTACAATTTTGGCACAGAGTACATTTCTTAGTAAATGGTATTTTCCCTATTCACGCAAATAACTTTGTCAGTTTTCAAGCTACGACAGTTTCGCATACCTAATTTCAATCAATAAGAAACACACCTTCTTTTGATATGTCACTTATTCAAAAATCTTAAGTTCATAAAATTGATAAAATTTGCACATCAATACAATTTTGGCATAGGATACATTTCATAGTATACTGTATTTTCCCTATTCACGCAAATAACTTTGTCAGTTCACGCAAATAACTTTGTCAGTTTTCAAGCTACGACAGTTTCGTATACCTCATTTTAATCCATAAGAAATGCACTTTCTTTTGATATATCACTTATTCAAAAATCTTAAGTTCATAAAATTGATAAAATTTGCATATCATTACAATTTTGGCACAGAGTACATTTCTTGGTAAATGGTATTTTCCCTATTCACGCAAATAACTTTGTCAGTTTTCAAGCTACGACAGTGTCGTATACCTCATTTTAATCCATAAGAACCGCACTTGCTGTTGATATATCACTTATTCAAAAATTTTAGATTCATAAAATTGATAATATTTGCATATCATTACAATTTTGGCACAGAGTACATTTCTTGGCACAATGTATTTTCCCTATTCCCGCAAATAACTTTGTCAGTTTTCAAGCTACGACAGTTTCGTATCAAATTTGCATATCATTACAATTCATTTAGAATGAGGCACATATGTACCTCATTCTAATCCATAAGGAACACACTTTTCTTTGATATATCACTTATTTAAAAATCTTTAGTTCATAAAATTTATAAAATTTGCACATCATTACAATTTTGGCACAGAGTACATTTCTTAGTATATTGTATTTTCCTATTCACGCAAATAACTTTGTCAGTTTTCAAGCTACGACAGTTTCGTTTACCTCATTTTAATCCATAAGAAACGCACTTTCTTTTGATATATCACTTATTGAAAAATCTTAAGTTCATAAAATTTATAAAATTTGCATATCATTACAATATTGGCACAGAGTACATTTCTTAGTAAATGGTATTTTCCCTATCCACGCAAATAACTTTGTCAGTTTTCAAGCTACGACAGTTTCGTATACCTCATTTTAAGCCATAAGAAACGCACTTTCTTTTGATATATCACTTATTCAAAAATCTTAGATTCATAAAATTGATAATATTTGCATATCATTACAATTTTGGCACAGAGTACATTTCATAGTACTCTGTGATTTTGTCAGTTTTCAGGCTGCGAAAGTTTCGTATACCTCATTTTAATCAATAAGAAACGCACTTTCTTTTGATATGTCACTTATTCAAAAATCTTACGTTCATAAAATTTATCAAATTTGCATATCATTACAATCTTGGTACAGAGTACATTTCTTGGAACAATGTATTTTCCCTATTCACGCAAATAACTTTGTCAGTTTTCAATCTACGATAGTTTCGTATACCTCATTTTAATCCATAAGAAACACACTTTTTTTGATATATCACTTATTTAAAAATCTTATGTTCATAAAATTTATAAAATTTGCATATCATTACAATATTGGCACAGAGTACATTTCTTAGTATATTGTATTTTCCTTATTCACGCAAATAACTCTGTCAGTTATCAAGCTACAACAGTGTCGTGTACCTCATTTTAATGCATAAGAAACGCACTTTTTTTTGATATATTACTTATTCAAAAATCTTAAGTTCATAAAATTTATCAAATTTGCACATCATTACAATTTTGGCACAGGGTACATTACTTAATATATTGTATTTTCCCTATTCACGCAAATAACTTTGTCAGTTTTCAAGCTACGACAGTTTCGTATACCTCATTGTAATCCATAAGAAACGCACTTTCTTTTGATATGTCACTTATTCAAAAATCTTAAGTTCATAGATTTATCAAATTTGCATATCATTACAATTTTGGTACAGAGTACATTTCTTAGCACGATGTATTTTCCCAATTCACGCAAATAACTTTGTCAGTTTTCAAGCTACGATAGTGTCGTATACCTCATTTTAATCCACAAGAAACACACTTTCTTTTGATATATCACTTAATCAAAAATCTTAGATCCATTCAATTGATAATATTTTGGCACAGAGAACATTTCTTGGCACAATGTATTTTCCCTATTCACGCAAATAACTTTGTCAGTTTTCAAGCTACGACAGTGTCGTATACCTCATTTTAATCCACAAGAAGCGCACGTTCTTTTGATATATCACTTATTTGAAACATCTAAGTTCATAAAATTTATAAAATTTGCACATCATTACAATTTTGGCACAGAGTACATTTCTTAGTATATTGTATTTTCCCTATTCAAGCTACGAAAGTGTCGTGTACCTCATTTTAATCCATAAGAAATGCACTTTCTTTTGATATAGGTTTAGGTTTAGGTATGAAGGGCAGCCATTCAATCAAGGATGAGTGGCTCACATGGGTCCACCTAGTTGTGGTCCCGTTGTGTTACCCTAGTGGTCGTAGGGGTACGCTTGACTATTACTCTCTACTTCCAGATTTAAACCAATCGGTTTGATTCACAAAGTTTAGGATATTCTTCAGGCATATCCCAGATAGCTCATCCAGACAAGATAAAGCAGCAAGGCCAAAACATTGTTCTCTGCTTTCATTGAAAGATGGGCAATAGCAGAGAAGGTCAGGTATTGTTTCCTCTTCTTCCTCATTATTACAACTCCTACAGTAGTCGTTATATTCGAGACCCATTCTTCTGGCATGATTACCAATAGTACAGTGTCCTTTTATGTCTGATACCAGCATTCTAATCTGTTCCCTGCGAAAGCTTAATAGCAAGCTTGACCTGAGAGCGTCATATAGAGGCCAAATTGACCTCGAATTGAGACAGGTGGTTTCACTGAACCATCTGATTTGAGCCATTTCATATAGTTCGTTCTGAACCAGTAACTTACAGTTAGTAAGAGAGATACCAGTAAATGCGTCGATTTCATCTTCCCCTCTCATCGCACCATTTCTGGCAAGTTCGTCAGCTATACAGTTTCCCTGACAATTACTATGTCCAGGGACCCATATTAGCGTTATCCTAGAATGTCCCGTTATCTCGTTCAAAGATACCCGGCATTCTTCGGTTAACCTAGATGTCGTAAAGACACCCGCTAGATTTTTAATCGCAGCTTTGCTGTCCGTATATATACATATATCACCCGATATTTGATAATACCTCAGCCAGTTTGCGACTCGCTTTATAGCAGAAATCTCTGTCTGTAAAATACTACAATAATTAGGTAGCCTAAAAGAGGATTTGATTCCAAATCTTTCAATGTAAAAGCCGCCACCCACTCTTCCACTCCTCTTGGAGCCGTCAGTGAAAACATTCATTACACCATCCGTTGAGTGTGACTCGTGTGCTGAATTCCTATTTGGAATTCGGATGTGAAAGCGTCTTCCGAAGTGAGGTTTCGCAACGCAATAGTCTACATTAAGATGCAAAGATTCGAAGTGTTTAATTATTCGTGAGTGCCCTATACCTTTACTACCGGACCACGAACCACACGCGTTTAGTCTGATTGCAGAATTAAGGGCTAGTTGAATCGCCATTATGGTTAGCAGGGCCTTCGTTGGCATCGTCCTCATTGCTCCCGTGATTAGGATTGCAATATTTCGTAAGGTACGTTCGATGGCTGCACTATGAGAAGCGATTTCCAATGCCTGCCACCAAACAATAACACCATAAAATAATATGGGCTTAACAACTGCTTTGAAGATCCAGTTGATACCTTTAGGATTGACACCCCAGTTTGAACCAACTGCCCTCTTGCAGGCGTAAATAGCTATATTAGCCTTATTTATCCTGTTTTGGATATTTATATTCCAGGATAGTTTACTGTCAAGGATTACTCCAAGGTATTTCGCATGATCAGTGATATTGAGCTTTATTCCATTTAACTTCGGAGGCATGAAATTTGCAATCTTATACTTCCTTGTAAAAAGAACCAGTTCAGTTTTCAGTGGATTTACACTGAGGCCACAGGAAACACTCCACTTGCTAAGCAAGTTAAGAGCAGATTCCATGCAATTTGATATAGTATCCAGGAATTTACCACTACCGCGACATCATCAGCATAAGCGACAGTCTTAATTCTCCTTTTATCTAGTTCATTTAGTAAGGAGTTCATAGCCACATTCCAGAGTAGGGGAGATAGGACTCCCCCTGTGGTGTGCCACGACTGGCAAGTCTTGAGACATTGACTCCGCCCATCGTTGCACTTATGACCCTATTACTCAGAAGTTTTACTATAAGCTGCTGAGTTTGCTGATCAACCCCTAGTCCATCAAGTGCGTCTATAATGTCATAGGGTTCGACATTGTTAAAGGCACCTTTAATGTCCAGGGAGGCAACAAGGGAGTACTCTTTGTGCGCTAGTGAACTTTCTACATGTCCCACTAGCGAGTGTAGAGCCGTTTCAACAGACTTGCCTTTGGTATAGGCATGTTGTGATTTGGAGATCAATTCCGTAGGGATAGTTAATCTCAGGTGTACATCAATGACTCTCTCAAGAGTCTTGAGAAGAAAAGACGCGAGACTAATTGGTCTGTAGTCCTTTGGTTTCGTATGTGATGTCTTTCCCCCTACATTATATCTCATCCACATATGAGGGATGTATAGGAACCTAAGGCATGCCTTATAGATAGATAGCAGGCATGGAATGACGAGATCTTCGTTCCTTTGAAGATCCGCAGGTATAATACCATCAGGACCCGGATATTTGTATGGGTCAAAACTGTTAAGCGCCCATTGGATTCTCTCTCTATTAATGACTATAGAGCAAGTATCAGACGTTAAATGAACCGGGGTTGCAGTCTCTTCATTAAGAGGTTGACAGCCCGGAAAGTGAGTGTCCAGCAGAACTTCCAAGGATTCTCTGCAGGACATAGTCCAGTTACCTCAGGGCTTTTGAATATAGCTCGGGACAACATGTGAAGTAGACAGAATTTTGCGAAGTCGATTGGTCTCGGAAGAACCTTCAACATTCGCGCAGAAGTCCCTCCACGCCTTCCGCTTCGCATTTCTAGTCAAGTTTTTGAAACGATTCACTGAGGTCTTATAGGGTATCCAGTTAATGGTCCTTTTTGCCTCATTGAACAGTTTACGACATACTTTTCTAGCGTTTGCTATTTCAGTGTTCCAGGGTTTGGATTTTCCTCTCTTGATGGAAGGTTTACAGGCAGTTGTAGTCGCCATACGGAAAGCATCCGTTAGGGTGTGAACTGCTGCATTAATGTCCTCAGTACTTTCTAGAGTAGGGAGAGAAATTAGAGACGAGGAAAGTAGGTTATGTTGAACTTCCCAGTTCGTCTTCCTTCTATTTAGAATACTATTCATATTCCCTTTTATATTACCAATCATAAAGTCTATATAGCGATGGCCTGACAAAGAACAGTCATTAGATACGGTCCAATGCGTGATACATTCGCGGTGCTTAGCACTCACGAGAGTAATGTCTAGTACCTCTCTTCTGTTAGATACAATGAAAGTGGGTTCTGAACCCCTATTTACTACTTCCAAATTTCTACTAATAATGAAATTGAAAAGTTGCTCACCTCTTGTGTTGGTGTCACTGCTACCCCAGATACTGTGGTGCGAATTAGCGTCAGCACATATGACGACAGGGATGTTGTGCATATTCGCCTTGTCTACCAATCTTCGGACATTGTTGTTGGGAGGACAATCCCCGTGATCGTGCGCCATATAGCTGGAAACCAGCCACGTAGTTGTGCCGCCATGTTCTAGTGCGGCTGCAACCGTATCTTCATCACTGAAATCAGATAAGATGAAGATGTGAAGAGAGCTCTTGGCCAGAATACAGGACCTTACTTTACCTGAACTTTTAACATACAGGATTTTATAGTCCTTATGTTGTAGTCCGCAAACCCGATCCTGGTGGATCCATGGTTCTTGGACCAGTATAAGCTCCTCCCCTCTCTGCGCCACTCAGAGGAGCAATGCAGCTGATGCTGCTTTAGATTGGTGTAGATTGATTTGAGTCAACCTCACCATCTCCTGGGGTAACAACATCGGCGTTGGCGATCTCCTGGGATAGACCCAGAAGGTCGTCATCGTCGACCTCCTCATCCTTCCGAGTAGAGAGTTTGCTCATCAATTCAGAGACTGACTGAGCATCATCTCTCTCGGAGGGATCAGAGGTTGTGTTGCTAACCGTGACTTCTGTTGACTGCACGGTCAACTCATCATCCACCTCCACTTTCGGAGAGGGATCGCCCTTAGAATCGCTACGATAAACATGGAGGAAGATCGTACCGAAGCCGTAATAGACCTTCCCCTTTGTTTCTCGCAGCGGTTCCAAGGATTCCTTATTCAGGACTACGATCACATGTCTTGAAGGTCCATCAGCCTCTGAAACCCTTACAACTTTCCAATCATTTGTTGGAAGCTGAGGGTTGCAGCACTTTAGGATCTCCAAGATCTCTTCGGGAGTGGGGGGCTCAGACGGTATTTTGGCGATGGATCGAGGCCTGCGTAGAATCTCCTCAGGAGTCACCACATCAAGCTTAGATCCATTACATACCTCACCCAATAGTGAAATGGCAGACTTGAGCAGCAACGCTGAGCGCTCGTCTGCATATGTCATTAGTTTAACGTGACCCTGGAAACATCCAGCGTCATCGCATTGAGGAGGAGTGCCTGGGTTCTCTTTGAGAACTTGCCAGAACACTCCCATGAGTTTTTGCTTCACCACATCCCAGTTAGACTGGGATATGGATCCGTCAACATCGCTTCGGTCGATGACGGCTCGAATAAGGCTGTCTTTGGCAACCTCACTGAAGAAGCGCGTCATTGACTTCTGCACCTGTTTTCTTTTGATATATCACTTACTCAAAAACCTTAAGTTCATAAAATTGATAAAATTTGCACATCATTACAATTCCGGCACAGAGTACATTTCTTAGTATATTGTATTTTCCCTATTCACGCAAATAACTTTGTCAGTTTTCAAGCTACGACAGTTTCGTATACCTCATTGTAATCCATAAGCAACGCACTTTCTTTTGATATGTCACTTATTCAAAAATCTTAAGTTCATAAATTTATCAAATTTGCATATCATTACAATTGTGGTATAAAGTACATTTCTTAGCACGATGTATTTTTCCCTATTCACGCAAATAACTTTGTCAGTTTTCAAGCTACGACAGTGTCGTATACCTCATTTTAATCCATAAGAAACGCACTTTCTTTTGATATATCACTTATTCAAAAATCTTGGATTCATAAAATTGATAATATTTGCATATCATTACAATTTTGGCACAGAGTACATTTCTTGGCACAATGTATTTTCCCTATTCACGCAAATAAATTTGTCAGTTTTCCAGCTACGACAGTATCGTATACCTCATTTTAATCCACAAGAAATGCACTTTCTTTTGATATATCACTTATTTAAAAATCTTAAGTTCATAAATTTATCAAATTTTCATATCATTACAATTTTGGTACAGAGTACATTTCTTGGCACAATGTATTTTCCCTATTCACGCAAATAACTTTGTCAGTTTTTAAGCTACGACAGTTTCGTATACCTCATTTTAATCCATAAGAAATGCACTTTCTTTTGATATATCACTTAATCAAAAATCTTAGGTTCATTCAATTGATAATATTTTGGCACAGAGTACATTTTTTGGCACAATGTATTTTCCCTATTCACGCAAATAACTTTGTCAGTTTTCAAGCTACGATAGTGTCGTATACCTCATTTTAATCCACAAGAAGCGCACGTTCTTTTGATATATCATTTATTCAAAAATCTTAAGTTCATAAAATTGATAAAATTTGCACATCATTACAATTTTGGCACAGAGTACATTTCTTAGTATATTTTATTTTCCTTATTCACGCAAATAAATTTGTCAGTTTTCAAGCTACGACAGTCTCGTATACCTCATTGTAATCCATTAGAAACGCACTTTCTTTTTATATGTCACTTATTCAAAAATCTTAAGTTCATAACTTTATCAAATTTGTAGATCATTACTATTTTGGTACAGAGTACATTTCTTAGCACGATGTATTTTCCCTATTCACGCAAATAACTTTGTCAGTTTTCAAGCTACGACAGTGTCGTATACCTCATTTTAATCCATAAGAAGCGCACGTTCTTTTGATATATCACTAATTTGAAACATCTAAGTTCATAAAATTGATAAAACTTGCACATCATTACAATTTTAGCACAGAGTACATTTCTTAGTATATTGTATTTTCCCTATTCACGCAAATAACTTTGTCAGTTTTCAAGCTACAACAGTGTCGTATACCTCATTTAAATCCACACGGAACGCACTTTCTTTTGATATATCACTTATTCAAAAATCTTGGATTCATAAAATTGATAATATTTGCATATCATTACAATTTTGGTACAGAGTACATTTCTTGGCACAATGTATTTTCCCTATTCACGCAAATAACTTTGTCAGTTATCAAGCTACAACAGTGTCGTATACCTCATTTTAATCCACAAGATATGCGCTTTCTTTTGATATGTCACTTATTTAAAAATCTTAAGTTCATAAATTTATCAAATTTTCATATCATTACCATTTTGGTACAGAGTACATTTCTTGGCACAATGTATTTTCCTTATTCACGCAAATAACTTTGTCAGTTTTCAAACTACGACAGTTTCGTATACCTCATTCTAATCCATAAGAAACGCACTTTCTTTTGATATATCACTTAATCAAAAATCTTAGATTCATTCAATTGATAATATTTTGGCACAGAGTACATTTCTTAGCACAATGTCTTTTCCCTATTCACGCAAATAACTTTGTCAGTTTTCAAGCTACGATAGTGTCGTATACCTCATTTTAATCCACAAGAAGCGCACGTTCTTTTGATATATCACTTATTTTAAACATCTAAGTTCATAAAATTGATAAAATTTGCACATAATTACAATTTTGGCACAGAGTACATTTTTTAGTATATAGTATTTTCCCTATTCACGCAAATAACTTTGTCAGTTTTCAAGCTACGAAAGTGTCGTGTACCTCATTTTAATCCATAAGAAACGCACTTTCTTTTGATATATCACTTATTCAAAAATCTTAAGTTCATAAAATTGATAAAATTTGCACATCATTACAATTTTGGCACAGAGTATATTTCTCAGTATATTGTATTTTCCCTATTCACGCAAAAAAACTTTGTCAGTTTTCAAGCTACGACAGTTTCGTATACCTCATTTTAATCAATAAGAAACGCACTTTCTTTTGATATGTCACTTATTCAAAAATCTCAAGTTCATAAATTTATCAAATTTGCATATCATTACAATTTTGGTACAGAGCACTTTTCTTGGCACAATGTATTTTCCCTATTCACGCGAATAACATTGTCAGTTTTCAAGCTACGACAGTTTCGTATACCTCATTTTAATCCACAAGAAACACACTTTCTTTTGGTATATCACTTATTTAAAAATCTTATGTTCATAAAATTGATAAAATTAGCATTTTATTACAATATTGGCACAGAATGCATTTAGTAGTAATTTTATTTTCCCTATTCACGCAAATAACTTTGTCGTATCATTACAATTTTGGCACAGAGTATATTGCATTTTCTCTATTCACGCAAATAACTTTGTCAGTTATCAAGCTACAACAGTGTCGTATACCTCATTTTAATCCTCAAGAAACGCACTTTCTTTTGTTATGTCACTTATTCAAAAATCATAAGTTCATAAAATTTATCAAATTTGCACATCATTACAATTCAGATAGTTTCGTATACCTCATTTTAATCCATTAGAAACACACTTTCTTTTGATATATCACTTATTTAAAAATGTTTTGTTCATAAAATTGATAAAATTTGCATAATATTGGCACAGAGTACATTTCGTAGTAATTTTATTTTCCCTATTCACGCAAATAGCTTTGTCGTATCATTACAATTTTGGCACAGAGTATATTTCTTAGTATATTGTATTTTCCCTATTCACGCAAATAACTTTGTCAGTTATCAAGCTACAACACTGTCGTATACCTCATTTTAATCCACAAGAAACGCACTTTGTTTTGATATATCACTTATTCAAAAATCTTAAGTTCATAAAATTTATCAAATTTGCACATCATTACAATTTTGGCACAGAGTACATTTCTTAGTATATTGTATTTTCCCTATTCACGCAAATAACTTTGTCAATTATCAAGCTACAACAGTGCCGTATACCTCATTTTAATCCATAAAAAACGCACTTTCTTTTGATATATCACTTATACGAAAGTCCTAAGTTCATAAAATTGATAAAATTTGCACATCATTACAATTTTGGCACAGAGTACATTTCTTGGCACAATGTATTTTCCCTATTCACGCAAATAACTTTGTCAGTTATCAAGCTACGACAGTGTCGTATACCTCATTTTAATCCATAAGAAACGCACTTTCTTTTGATATATCACTTATTCAAAAATCTTAGATTCATAATATTGATAATATTTTGGCACAGAGTACATTTCTTGGCACAATGTATTTTACCTATTCACGCAAATAACTTTGTCAGATTTCAAGCTACGAGTTCATAAAATTGATGAAATTTGCACATCTTTACAATTTTGGCACAGAGTACATTTCTTAGTGTATTGTATTTTCCTTATTCACGCAAATAACTTTGTCAGTTTTCAAGCTACAAAAGTGTCGTATACCCCATTTTAACCCATAAGAAATGCACTTTCATTTGGTATGTCACTTATTCAAAAATCTTAAGTTCATAAATATATCAAATTTTCATATCATTACAATTTTGGAACGGAGTACATTTCTTGGCACATTGTATTTTACTTATTCACGCAAATAACTTTGTCAGTTTTCAATCTACGACAGTGTCGTATACATCGTTTTAATCCACAGGAAACGCACTTTCTTTTAATATATATCACTTATTCAAAAATCTTAAGTTCATAAAATTTATAAAATTTGCATATCATTACAAGTTTGGCACAGAGTACATTTCTTAGTATATTGTATTTTCCCTATTCACGCAAATAACTTTGTCAGTTTTCGTATACCTCATTGTAATCCATAAGAAACGCACTTTCTTTTGATATGTCACTTATTCAAAAATCTTAAGTTCATAAATTTATCAAATCTGCATATCATTACAATTTTTGTGCAGAGTACATTTCTTAGCATGATGTATTTTCCCTATTCACGCAAATAACTTTGTCAGTTTTCAAGCTACGAAAGTGTCGTATACCTCATTTTAATCCACTTTCTTTTGGTATGTCACTTATTCAAAAATCTTAAGTTCATAAAATTTATAAAATTTGCACTTCATTACAATATTAGCACAGAGTACATTTCTTTGTAAATGGTATTTTCCCTATCCACGCAAATAACTTTGTCAGTTTCCAAGCTACGGCAGTTTCGTATACCTCATTTCAATCAATAAGAAACGCACTTTCTTTTGATATGTCACTTATTCAAAAATCATAAGTTCATAAAATTTATCAAATTTGCATTTCATTATAATTTTGGTACAGAGTACATTTCTTGGCACAATGTATTTTCCCTATTCACGCAAATAACTTTGTCAGTTATCAAGCTACAACAGTGTCGTATACCTCATTTTAATCCATAAGAAACGCACTTTCTTTTGATATATCACTTATTCGAAAATCTTAAGTTCATAAAATTGATAAAATTTGCACATCATTACAATTTTGGCACAGAGTACATTTCTTTTCCCTATTCACGCAAATAACTTTGTCAATTTTCAAGCTACGACAGTGTCGTATACCTCATTTTAATCCATAAGAAACGCACTTTTTTTGATATATCACTTATTTAAAAATCTTAAGTTCATAAAATTTATAAAATTTGCACATCATTACAACTTTGGCACAGAGTACATTTCTTAGTATATTGTATTTTCCCTATTCACGCAAATAACTTTGTCAGTTTTCAAGCTACGACAGTTTCGTATACCTCATTTTTATCCATAAGAAACGCACTTTCTTTTGATATGTCACTTATTCAAAAATCTTAAGTGCATATATTTATCAAATTTTCATATCATTACAATTTTGGTACAGAGTACATTTCTTGGCACAATGTATTTTCC
Organism: Lucilia sericata; assembly: GCF_015586225.1. Taxonomy (NCBI): domain Eukaryota; kingdom Metazoa; phylum Arthropoda; class Insecta; order Diptera; family Calliphoridae; genus Lucilia; species Lucilia sericata. The sequence continues at coordinate 560,227 of NW_023994124.1, read as the reverse complement.
CTATTCACGCAAATAACTTTGTCAGTTTTCAAGCTACGACAGTTTCATATACCTCATTTTAATCCATAAGAAACGCACTTTCTTTTGATATATCACTTTTTAAAAATCTTAGATTCATAAAATTGATAATATTTTGGCACAGAGTACATTTTTTGGCACAATGTATTTTCCTATTCACGCAAATAACTTTGTCAGTTTTCAAGCTACGACAGTGTCGTATACCTCATTTTAATCCACAGGAAACGCACTTTCTTTTGATATATCACTTATTCAAAAATCTAAAGTTTATAAAATTTATAAAATTTGAACATCATTACAAGTTTGGCACAGAGTACATTTCTTAGTATATTGTATTTTCCCTATTCACGCAAATAACTTTGTCAGTTTTCAAGCTACAAAAGTGTCGTATACCTCATTTTAATCCATAAGAAATGCACTTTCATTTCGTATGTCACTTATTCAAAAATCTCAAGTTCATAAATATATCAAATTTTCATATCATTACAATTTTGGAACGGAGTACATTTCTTGGCACAATGTATTTTACCTATTCACGCAAATAACTTTGTCAGTTTTCAAGCTACGACAGTGTCGTATACCTCGTTTTTATCCACTTTCTTTTGATATATCACTTATTCAAAAATCTTAAGATCATAAAATTTATAAAATTTGCACATCATTACAATATTAGCACAGAGTACATTTCTTAGTAAATGGTATTTTCCCTATTCACGCAAATAACTTTGTCAGTTTTCAAGCTACGGGAGTTTCGTATACCTCATTTCAATCAATAAGAAACGCACTTTCTTTTGATATGTCACTTATTCAAAAATCATAAGTTCATAAAATTTATCAAATTTGCATATCATTATAATTTTGGTACAGAGTACATTTCTTGGCACAATGTATTTTCCCTATTCACGCAAATAACTTTGTCAGTTATCAAGCTACAACAGTGTCGTATACCTCATTTTAATCCATAAGAAACGCACTTTCTTTTGATATATCACTTATTCAAAAATCTTGGATTCATAAAATTGATAATATTTGCATATCATTACAATTTTGGCACAGAGTACATTTCTTGGCACAATGTATTTTCCCTATTCACGCAAATAAATTTGTCAGTTTTCAAGCTACGACAGTGTCGTATACCTCATTGTAATCCATAAGCATCGCACTTTCTTTTGATATCTCACTTATTCAAAAATCTTAAGTTCATAAATTTATCATATTTTCATATCATTACAATTTTGGTACAGAGTACATTTCTTGGCACAATGTATTTTCCCTATTCACGCAAATAACTTTGTCAGTTTTCAAGCTACGCACTTTCTTTTGATATATCACTTAATCAAAAATATTAGATTTATTCAATTGATAATATTTTGGCACAGAGTACATTTCTTGGCACAATGTATTTTCCCTATTCACGCAAATAACTTTGTCAGTTTTCGAGCTACGATAGTGTCGTATACCTCATTTTAATCCACAAGACGCGCACGTTCTTTTGATATATCACTTACTTGAAACATCTAAGTTCATAAAATTGATAAAATTTGGACATCATTACAATTTTGGCACAGATTACATTTCTTAGTATATTGTATTTTCCCTATTCACGCAAATAACTCATTTTAATCCATAAGAAACGCACTTTTTTTTGATATATCACTTATTCAAAAATCTTAAGTTCATAAAATTGATAATATTTGCACATCATTACAATTTTGGCACAGAGTACATTTCTTAGTATATTGTATTTTCCCTATTCACGCATATAACTCATTTTAATCCATAAGAAACGCACTTTTTTTGATATATCACTTATTCAAAAATCTTAAGTTCATAAAATTGATAAAATTTGCACATCATTACAATTTTGGTACAGAGTATATTTCTTGGCACAATGTATTTTCACTATTCATGCAAATAACTTTGTCAGTTTTCAAGCTACGACAGTTTCGCGTACCTCATTTTAATCCATAAGAAACGCACTTTCCTTTGATATATCACTTATTCAAAAATCTTAAGTTCATAAAATTTATAAAATTTGCACATCATTACAATTTTGGCACAGAGTACATTTCTTAGTATATTGTATTTTCCCTATTCACGCAAATAACTTTGTCAGTTTTCAAGCTACGGCAGTTTCGTATACCTCATTTCAATCAATAAGAAACGCACTTTCTTTTGATATGTCACTTGTTCAGAAATCATAAGTTCATAAAATTTATCAAATTTGCATATCATTATAATTTTGGTACAGAGTACATTTCTTGGCACAATGTATTTTCCCTATTCACGCAAATAACTTTGTCAGTTATCAAGCTACAACACACAGTGGGGCAGAATGGAAATTTTTTGGAAATAAATCTGGCATTTCTAAACGGCTGATCCAATCGGGATAAAATTTGGCGTGAGCGTAGCCAAGGAGTGTTCGAGTTTAAGTTTTGAAGATGAACCCTGCAGATGCCCCAGGGACGGCGCTGTGGCGGCTCAAAGTAGGGTACCTACGACATGTAAAATTTTTAAACTCGTGCCATTTTTTTGTTTTTCACCCAAATACAAATATTTTTATATTTTCTGAAAGCGAGATCTTGAAAAAACATGCTTGGACATACTACTTATCTCTTACAATGTCAGAGTTATAGGCATTTAAAAATTTAGTGATACAAAATTTACCATACCTTGGTCCGCCTTTTTTTAAATACCGGGCGTAATTTTGGACCAAATGGACTCAGTTTTTTCTTGTTAGTTAGACAACAAAATTTCCAATAATATACAAAAAATTTCAGATCAATATCATTTACAGATCTAAAAATATACGTTTTTTAATTTAAAAATTCAAAAAATTTTAGATTTTTGCCGTTTTTTTACCAAAAATGTGTCTTAACTCTTTTATTAATAAAATAAAATTTTTTTTAAGAACATATAACAATTTTATAGTTTTCTAAAAGGTATCTTTACGCAGAACGCTTTAGCGTAAAAAACTTGTCCTATTTTTTGAAAATGTTGCCACTGCGTCCTTCCGAATATGACCTATTTTTTATCAAAACTTCAACTTTGGGCGACATGTTCTAAAGTCCCAAAGCTGGGATCAGAAAACTGAAAGCAGTTTTGGAAACCTCAATATGTTTTCTATTTACTCCAAAAGTATTTTCCCAGCCCTAAAAGAAACGTGGACCCTATGGTCAAAAAAGTAAAAAATCCCATTTTTGGGATTTTCATTCCTATTTTTGGGAATTGCGGGATGCCCTTTGACCTTTTCAATTTTTTCTTATTTGAAATGACAAATTTAACAAGCGTTGAAAATTTCATTGAGTTTTGTTGATAAATAAAGATTTTGTCATATATTACATATTTGTTTAATTTCTAAAACTATGATTTATATCAAAATTTTAATAGGGTAGCAGATCGCTACAACAATCTAGTCCATATTTATCTTTTAATATCTTTTTTAGTTAGATATGGAAATTCTCGATTCTTTACAAAAATTTTCAAGCCAATATCTCAATTACATTCAAAAATATGTTCATTTAAACCTGTATCCTTTAATTTCATATTTTTCATATTTTAGTATTAAATATGACAGAACATATTTAAATCTTATATTTAACAATTTTCTATTTGTTTGCTTATCCTTATAATTGAAAGGCCCTATTATGCTTAAATTTTCGTTCTGTTTCGTGTATGATCATGTAGGTAAAAATATACAGGTAATGATAATTTCGATTCATTCACTAATAAGAAATATCAATGACTGAATTACAGGTTATAGTAATATAGTCCTAAATGTTAATAGGTAGACAATTTGTAATTTTTTATTTTGGAATACCTGTATCGGAAATGACAAGAATTGGAATATAAGTAAACTTCTCAGATTTTAAGTACCATATTTAATAAATCTACAATGAAGATTACATTAAAGTACGAAGAGTTGTGTTCCGTTTTATGGAGTGTATCTTCAAAAGGGCCAGAAAGAATTGAAGACATTTCAAATTATATAAAAACTACATATAGTAGAAAAGTAGACAAAACAGGCATATCAAAAATTGAAAACTTTTTAAAACTTTTTGATGTAAAAAGTAAGTCTGTGGATGGAAATCAAAAGAAATTTCGATTAAAATTTTGTAGTTGGATGGAAACTACTACGGAAATCTCAACTTACAACACATCAACAGGAGCGCCTTGCAAGTCATACGAAGACTTATGTTCAAGGTCAAAAAAAAGAGGGTCACACAAAAACTTTTTTCAATCTCAAATGAGGAAATTGCTGATACATTTAACGAAATGCTGAAAAAGGAAAACCAACCTATGGATGCCGTACATATTGCAACTATTCTTCCTAATGCATCACCAAAACGACTTAAGTGAATTGTGGAAAGTATACCAACTCCAACATCACAATCAAATTTTACTGAAGAGGAAGCAATAGCGCTAATGTTGGAACTGGGTCTCAGTCGAAATAAGTACCAAATATTAAGGAAAGCTCTGCATGAAAAAGGACACAATATATTACCATCATACAAGGCGATCCAGAAAAAAAAACAAACTATCCTACCATCACCTATTGCTGTTAATGATGTGGATGCTTGTATTGATATATCATCTTTGCTCGAAAACACAGCATCAAGAATTGTGTCAGATTTTTCAGAAGACCAACTAAGGAAAATTCATAACTGTGATGTTGTCTTAATGTGTAAGTGGGGATGTGACGGTTTATCAGCACTTCCAGAATACAAACAAGCTTGTGGAAGTCGGACATTAGCAGACTACAAAAGTGTATTTATGTCATCATTAGTGCCATTAGGAATTCGTTCATATTCCCTTAATCCATCATCGTCAAGCATCGGAAATTCATTTGAAGATATATGGATCAATACAACTCCGGGTTCAAAAAATTTTTGTAGACCCATTGGATTTGAATATATAAAGGAGTCAAAGAAAACAACAAAAGATTTAGTGGAATATTTAAAAGATGAAATAAATGCACTGGAGCCCATTTGCATAAAAATAAAGGAATTCTCTATTAACGTATCATATCAGCTAAGCTTAACAATGATTGATGAAAAGGTCAGCAATGCCATAACAGAAACTTCTTCCTTCTGGAGATGCTCAATATGTAATGAGAAAAAGTCGCAATTCTCAAATATAAACAAAAGCAGAAGTATTAATGAAGAAGTCCTGTCTTTCGGAATTTCACCACTTCATGCCAGAATACGATTTTTGGATTACTTTTTACACATAGCATACGACCTCAAATATAGAAGTGTGCCAGAGAATCATACTAAATCAACAAAAAATAATGAAGAATTGAAAGAACTGAGAGCTGCGGAAAAAAGCAGAATCCAAGAAGAATTTAAAGTTCAGATGGGATTCAACATCGACAAACCACTTCCAAGTTGCGGTAGTACAAATGACGGTAATACGGCGAGAAGGTTTTTTCGTGATTTTGAATTTACTTCAAAAATAACTGGAATCGACAAGGAGTTGCTTCGAAGAGTTAACATTATTTTAATGGCACTGAATAGTAAACATAAAATTAATGGAAATCGATTTGGGGAATATACATCTGAAATTTCTAAATTACTTGTATCTCTGTATCCATGGAGGGAACTAACACCAACAGTACACAAAGTATTGTGTCATGGTCAAATAATAATTGAATCGAATATTCTTCTACTTGGAGAGTTAACAGAAGAAGCCCAGGAAGCGAGGAATCGAGATTTTAAGCATGTTCAACTATTCAGCTCAAGAAAATGCTCCAGGCAATCACAGAATGAAGATATTTTTAATAGTTTACTTCTATCTTCCGATCCTGTTCTTTCAACTATGCGAAAAAGATGGATTTGTTATGAAACTCTATCATCTCAAAACAAGGAAGATTTAAAGGACTTATATTACCTTCTGGATATGTATACCGATATGACAGATTATTTTATAGAAAATAAGTAGTGTTAGGAATTAACTATATAAGTAGGTTATAAGAATTAATTGTATTATGTTTAAGATAATCAGTTCAAATAAAAAAAGCTATTATACTAACTGATGATATTGTATTAAATTGTGTTTTATATTTCGGTGGGCGGGAAAGGTGGTTTGTGTGGGGTGATTTAGGTGTTGTTGTGCGTGGCTCATAATAAAATTATAATTTTTTTTATTGTATATACAATGTTATAGTCTTTAATAAAATAATTAACTAAATAATTTTTAAAAATTGTCCAAATATTTTATTCAACACCAAATGTATGTTCTGTCATACTTAATACTAAAATATGAAAAAGATGAAATTAAAGGACACAGGTTTAAATGAACATATTTTTGAATGTAATTGAGATATTGGCTTGAAAATTTTTGTAAAGGGTCGAGAATTTCCATATCTAACTAAAAAATGATATTAAGGGATAAATATGGACTAAATTGTTGTAGCTATTTGCGACCCTATTAAAATTTTGATATAAATCATAGTTTTAGAAATTAAACTAATATGTAATATATGACAAAATCTTTATTTATGAACAAAACTCAATGAAATTTTCAACGCTTCTTAAATTTGTCATTTCAAATAAGAAAAAATATAGAAAAGGGCATCCCGCAATTCCCAAAAATAGGAATGAAAATCCCAAAAATGGGATTTTTACTTTTTTGCCCATAGGGTCCACGTTTCTTTCAAGGCTTGGAAAATACTTTTGGAGTAAATAGAAAACATATTGAGGTTTCCAAAACTGCTTTCAGTTTCTGATCCCAGCTTTGGGATTTTAGAACATGTCGCCCAAAGTTGAAGTTTTGATAAAAAATAGGTCATATTCGGAAGGACGCAGTGGCAACATTTTCAAAAAATAGTACAAGTTTTTTACGCCAAAGCGTTCTGCGTAAAGATACCTTTTAGAAAACTATAAAACTGTTATATGTTCTTAAAGAAAATTTTATTTTATTAATAAAAGAGTTAAGACACATTTTTGGCAAAAAAAACGGCAAAAATCTAAAATTTTTTGAATTTTTAACTTATAAAACGTATATTTTTGGATCTGTAAATGAAAAAATTGAGTCCATTTGGTCCAAAATTACGCCCGGTATTCAAAAAAAGGCGGACCAAGGTATGGTAAATTTTGTATCACTAAATTTTTAAATGCCTATAACTCTGACATTATAAGAGATAAGATCTCGTCGAGCGCTTTCAGAAAATATAAAAATCTTTGTATTTGGGTGAAAAACAAAAAAATGGCAAGAGTTTAAAAATTTTACATGTCGTAGGTACCCTACTTTGAGCCGCCACAGCGCCGTCCCTGGGGCATCTGCAGGGTTCATCTTCAAAACTTAAACTCGAATACTCCTTGGCTACGCTAGATTTTATCCCGATCGTGCAAGAGTGTCGTATACCTCATTTTAATCCACAAGAAACGCACTTTCTTTTGATATATCACTTATAAAATCTTAAGTTCATAAAATTTATAAAATTTGCACATCATTACAATTTTGGCACAGAGTACATTTCTTAGTATATTGTATTTTCCCTATTCACTCAAATAACTTTGTCAGTTTTCAAGATACGACAGTTTCTTATACCTCATTTTAATCCATAAGAAACGCACTTTCTTTTGATATATCACTTATTCAAAAATTTTAAGTTCATAAAATTTATCAAATTTGCATGTCATTACAATTTTGGTACAGAGTATATATCTTGGCACAATGTATTTTCCCTATTCACGCAAATAACTTTGTCAGTTTTGAAGCTACGACAGTTTCGTATCATTTTAATCAATAAGAAACACACTTTCTTTTGATATGTCACTTATTCAAAAATCTTAAGTTCATAAATTTATCAAATTTGCACATCATTACAATTTTGGTACAGAGTACATTTCTTAGCACGATGTATTTTCCCTATTCACGCAAATAACTTTGTCAGTTTTCAAGCTACGACAGTGTCGTATACCTCATTTTAATCCAGATTTTTTTAATCGAGATTTTAAGCATGTTCAACTATTCAGCTCAAGAAAATGCTCCAGGCAATCACAGAATGAAGATATTTTTAATAGTTTACTTCTATCTTCCGATCCTGTTCTTTCAACTATGCGAAAAAGATGGATTTGTTATGAAACTCTATCATCTCAAAACAAGGAAGATTTAAAGGACTTATATTACCTTCTGGATATGTATACCGATATGACAGATTATTTTATAGAAAATAAGTAGTGTTAGGAATTAACTATATAAGTAGGTTATAAGAATTAATTGTATTATGTTTAAGATAATCAGTTCAAATAAAAAAAGCTATTATACTAACTGATGATATTGTATTAAATTGTGTTTTATATTTCGGTGGGCGGGAAAGGTGGTTTGTGTGGGGTGATTTAGGTGTTGTTGTGCGTGGCTCATAATAAAATTATAATTTTTTTTATTGTATATACAATGTTATAGTCTTTAATAAAATAATTAACTAAATAATTTTTAAAAATTGTCCAAATATTTTATTCAACACCAAATGTATGTTCTGTCATACTTAATACTAAAATATGAAAAAGATGAAATTAAAGGACACAGGTTTAAATGAACATATTTTTGAATGTAATTGAGATATTGGCTTGAAAATTTTTGTAAAGGGTCGAGAATTTCCATATCTAACTAAAAAATGATATTAAGGGATAAATATGGACTAAATTGTTGTAGCTATTTGCGACCCTATTAAAATTTTGATATAAATCATAGTTTTAGAAATTAAACTAATATGTAATATATGACAAAATCTTTATTTATGAACAAAACTCAATGAAATTTTCAACGCTTCTTAAATTTGTCATTTCAAATAAGAAAAAATAGAAAAGGGCATCCCGCAATTCCCAAAAATAGGAATGAAAATCCCAAAAATGGGATTTTTACTTTTTTGCCCATAGGGTCCACGTTTCTTTCAAGGCTTGGAAAATACTTTTGGAGTAAATAGAAAACATATTGAGGTTTCCAAAACTGCTTTCAGTTTTCTGATCCCAGCTTTGGGATTTTAGAACATGTCGCCCAAAGTTGAAGTTTTGATAAAAAATAGGTCATATTCGGAAGGACGCAGTGGCAACATTTTCAAAAAATAGTACAAGTTTTTTACGCCAAAGCGTTCTGCGTAAAGATACCTTTTAGAAAACTATAAAACTGTTATATGTTCTTAAAGAAAATTTTATTTTATTAATAAAAGAGTTAAGACACATTTTTGGCAAAAAAAAACGGCAAAAATCTAAAATTTTTTGAATTTTTAACTTATAAAACGTATATTTTTGGATCTGTAAATGAAAAAATTGAGTCCATTTGGTCCAAAATTACGCCCGGTATTCAAAAAAAGGCGGACCAAGGTATGGTAAATTTTGTATCACTAAATTTTTAAATGCCTATAACTCTGACATTATAAGAGATAAGATCTCGTCGAGCGCTTTCAGAAAATATAAAAATCTTTGTATTTGGGTGAAAAACAAAAAAATGGCAAGAGTTTAAAAATTTTACATGTCGTAGGTACCCTACTTTGAGCCGCCACAGCGCCGTCCCTGGGGCATCTGCAGGGTTCATCTTCAAAACTTAAACTCGAATACTCCTTGGCTACGCTAGATTTTATCCCGATCGTGCAAGAGTGTCGTATACCTCATTTTAATCCACAAGAAACGCACTTTCTTTTGATATATCACTTATAAAAATCTTAAGTTCATAAAATTTATAAAATTTGCACATCATTACAATTTTGGCACAGAGTACATTTCTTAGTATATTGTATTTTCCCTATTCACTCAAATAACTTTGTCAGTTTTCAAGATACGACAGTTTCTTATACCTCATTTTAATCCATAAGAAACGCACTTTCTTTTGATATATCACTTATTCAAAAATTTTAAGTTCATAAAATTTATCAAATTTGCATGTCATTACAATTTTGGTACAGAGTATATATCTTGGCACAATGTATTTTCCCTATTCACGCAAATAACTTTGTCAGTTTTGAAGCTACGACAGTTTCGTATCATTTTAATCAATAAGAAACACACTTTCTTTTGATATGTCACTTATTCAAAAATCTTAAGTTCATAAATTTATCAAATTTGCACATCATTACAATTTTGGTACAGAGTACATTTCTTAGCACGATGTATTTTCCCTATTCACGCAAATAACTTTGTCAGTTTTCAAGCTACGACAGTGTCGTATACCTCATTTTAATCCACAAGAAACGCACTTTCTTTTGATATATCGCTTATTTAAAAATCTTAAGTTCATAAAATTGATAAAATTTGCACATCATTACAATTTTGGCACAGAGTACATTTCTTAGTATATTGTATTTTCCCTATTCACGCAAATAACTTTGTCAGTTTTCAAGCTACGGCAGTTTCGCATACCTCATTTCAATCAATAAGAAACGCACTTTCTTTTGATATGTCACTTATTCAAAAATCATAAGTTCATAAAATTTATCAAATTTGCATATCATTATAATTTTGGTACAGAGTACATTTCTTGGCACAATGTATTTTTCCTATTCACGCAAATAACTTTGTCAGTTATCAAGCTACAACAGTGTCGTATACCTCATTTTAATCCACAAGAAACACACTTTCTTTTGATATATCACTTATTCAAAAATCTTGGATTCATAAAATTGATAATATTTGCATATCATTACAATTTTGGCACAGAGTACATTTCTTAGTATATTGTATTTTCCCTACTCACGCGAATAACTTTGTCAGTTTTCAAGCTACGATAGTGTCGTATACCTCATTTTAATCCATAAGAGATGCACTTTCTTTTGATATATCACTTATTCAAAAATCTTAAGTTCATAAAATTTATCAAATTTGCATGTCATTACAATTTTGGTACAGAGTACATTTCTAGGCACAATGTATTTTCCCTATTCACGCAAATAACTTTGTCAGTTTTGAAGCTACGACAGTTTCTATACCTCATTTTAATCAATAAGAAACGCACTTTCTTTTGATATGTCACTTATTCAAAAATCTCAAGTTCATAAATTTATCAAATTTGCATATCATTACAATTTTGGTACAGAGTACATTTCTAGGCACAATGTATTTTCCCTATTCACGCAAATAACTTTGTCAGTTTTCAAGCTATGACAGTTTCGTATACCTCATTTTAATCCATAAGAAACGGACTTTCTTCTGATATATCACCTATTCAAAAATCTAAAGTTCATAAAATTTATCAAATTTGCATATCATTACAATTTTGGCACAGAGTACATTTCTTGGCACAATGTATTTTCCCTATTCACGCAAATAACTTTGTCAGTTTTCAAGCTACGACAGTTTCGTATACCTCATTTTAATCCATAAGAAACGCACTTTCTTTTGATATATCACTTATTCAAAAATCTGAAGTTTATTTTATGAACAAATTTGCACATCATTACAATTCAGATAGTTTCGTATACCTCATTTTAATCCATTAGAAACACACTTTCTTTTGATATATCATTTATTTAAAAATCTTATGTTCATAAAATTGATAAAATTTGCATATCATTACAATATTGGCACAGAGTACATTTCGTAGTAATTTTATTTTCCCTATTCACGCAAATAGCTTTGTCGTATCATTACAATTTTGGCACAGAGTATATTGTATTTTCCCTATTCACGCAAATAACTTTGTCAGTTATCAAGCCACAACAGTGTCGTATACCTCATTTTAATCCACAAGAAACGCACTTTCTTTTGATATATCACATATTCAAAAATCTAAAGTTCATAAAATTTATCAAATTTGCACATCATTACAATTTTGGCACAGAGTACATTTCTTAGTATATTGTAGTTTCCTTATTCACGCAAATAACTTTGTCAGTTTTCAAGCTACGACAGTTTCGTATACCTAATTTTAATCCATAAGAAACGCACTTTTTTTGATATATCACTTATTCAAAAATCGTAAGTTCATAAAATATATCAAATTTGCACATCATTACAATTCAGATAGTTTCGTATACCTCATTTTAATCCATTAGAAACACACTTTCTTTTGATATATCACTTATTTCAAAATCTTATGTTCATAAAATTGATAAAATTTGCATATCATTACAATATTGGCACAGAGTACATTTCGTAGTAATTTTATTTTCCCTATTCACGCAAATAGCTTTGTCGTATCATTACAATTTTGGCACAGAGTATATTTCTTAGTATATTGTATTTTCCCTATTCACGCAAATAACTTTGTCAGTTATCAAACTACAATAGTGTCGTATACCCCATTTTAATCCACAAGAAACGCTCTTTCTTTTGATATATCACTTATTCAAAAATCTAAAGTTCATAAAATTTATCAAATTTGCACATCATTACAATTTTGGCACAGAGTACATTTCTTAGTATATTGTAGTTTCCCTATTCACGCAAATAACTTTGTCAGTTATCAAGCTACAACACTGTCGTATACCTCATTTTAATCCATAAGAAACACACTTTCTTTTTATATGTCACTTACTCAAAAATCTTAAGTTCATAAAATTTATCAAATTTGCACATCATTACAATTTTGGCACAGAGTACATTTCTTAGTATATTGTATTTTCCCTATTCACGCAAATAACTTTGTCAGTTATCAAGCTACAACAGTGTCGTATACCTCATTTTAATCCATAAGAAACGCACTTTCTTTTGATATATCACTTATTCGAAAATCTTAAGTTCATAAAATTTATCAAATTTGCATATCATTACAAGTTTGGTACAGAGTACATTTCTTGGCACAATGTATTTTCCCTATTCACACAAATAACTTTGTCAGTTATCAAGCTACAACGGTGTCGTATACCTCATTTTAATCCACTTTCTTTTGATATATCACTTATTCGGAAATCTTAAGTTCATAAAATTTATAAAATTTGCACATCATTACAATATTAGCACAGAGTACATTTCTTAGTAAATGGTATTTTCCCTATTCACGCAAATAACTCTGTCAGTTTTCAAGCTACGGCAGCTTCGTATACCTCATTTCAATCAATAAGAAACGCACTTTCTTTTGATATGTCACTTATTCAAAAATCATAAGTTCATAAAATTTATCAAATTTGCATATCATTATAATTTTGGTACAGAGTACATTTCTTGGCACAATGTATTTTCCCTATTCACGCAAATAACTTTGTCAGTTATCAAGCTAAAACAGTGTCGTATACCTCATTTTAATCCATAGGAAACGCACTTTCTTTTGATATATCACTTATTCAAAAATCTTGGATTCATAAAATTGATAATATTTGCATATCATTACAATTTTGGCCCAGAGTACATTTCTTGGCACAATGTATTTTCCCTATTCACGCAAATAAATTTGTAGTTTTCAAGCTACGACAGTTTCGTATACCTCATTTTAATCCGTAAGAAACGCACTTTCTTTTGATATATCACTTAATCAAAAATCTTAGATTCATTCAATTGATAATATTTTGGCAGGGAGTACATTTCTTGGCACAATGTAGTTTCCCTATTCACGGAAATAACTTTGTCAGTTTTCAAGCTACGATAGTGTCGTATACCTCATTTTAATCCACAAGAAGCGCACGTTCTTTTGATATATCACTTATTTGAAATATCTAAGTTCATAAAATTGATAAAATTTGCACATCATTACAATTTTGGCACAGAGTACATTTCTTAGTATATTGTATTTTCCCTATTCACGCAAATAACTCATTTTAATCCATAAGAAACGCACTTTCTTTTGATATATCACTTATTCGAAAATCTTAAGTTCATAATATTTATCAAATTTGCATATCATTATAATTTTGGTACATAGTACATTTCTTGGCACAATGTATTTTCCCTATTACATAACTTTGTCAGTTTTCAAGCTACGAAAGTGTCGTGTACCTCATTTTAATCCACAATAAGCGCACGTTTTTTGATATATCACTTACTTGAAACATCTAAGTTCATAAAATTGATAAAATTTGCACATCATTACAATTTTGGCACAGAGTACATTTCGTAGTATATTGTATTTTCCCTATTCACGCAAATAACTTTGTCAGTTTTCAAGCTACGACAGTTTCGTATACCTCATTTTAATCAATAAGAAACGTACTTTCTTTTGATATATCACTTATTCAAAAATCTTAAGTTCATAAAATTTATCAAATTTGCACATCATTACAGTTTTGGCACAGAGTACATTTCTTAGTATATTGTATTTTCCCTATTCACGCAAATAACTTTGTCAGTTTTCAAGCTACGACAGTTTCGTATACCTCATTTTAATCCATAAGAAACGCACTGTTTTTGATATATCTCTTATTCAAAAATCTTAAGTTCATAAAATTTATCAAATTTGCACATCATTACAATTCAAATAGTTTCGTATACCTCATTTTAATCCATTAGAAACACACTTTCTTTTGATATATCACTCATTTAAAAATCTTATGTTCATAAAATTGATAAAATTTGCATATCATTACAATATTGGCACAGAGTACATTTCGTAGTAATTTTATTTTCCCTATTCACGCAAATAGCTTTGTCGTATCATTACAATTTTTGGCACAGTGTATATTTCTTAGTATATTGTATTTTCCCTATTGACGCAAATAACTTTGTCAGTTATCAAGCTACAACACTGTCGTATACCTCATTTTAATCCACAAGAAACGCACTTTGTTTTGATTTATCACTTATTCAAAAATCTTAAGTTCATAAAATTTATCAAATTTGCACATCATTACAATTTTGGCACAGAGTACATTTCTTAGTATATTGTATTTTCCCTATTCACGCAAATAACTTTGTCAGTTTTCAAGCTACGAGAGTTTCGTATACCAGATTTTAATCCATAAGAAACGCATTTTTTTTTGATAGATCACTTATTCAAAAATCTTAAGTTCGTAAAATTTATCAAATTTGCGCATCATTACAAGTTTGGCACAGAGTACATTTCTTAGTATATTGTATTTTCCCTATTCACGTAAATAACTTTGTCAGTTATCAAGCTACAACAGTGCAGTATATCTCATTTTAATCCATAAGAAACGCACTTTCTTTTGATATATCACTTATTCTAAAATCTTGATAAAATTTGCACATCATTACAATTTTGGCACAGAGTACATTTCTTGGCACAATGTATTTTCCCTATTCACGCAAATAACATTGTCAGTTTTCAAGCTACGACAGTGTCGTATACCTCATTTTAATCCATAAGAAACGCACTTTCTTTTGATATATCACTTATTTAAAAATCTTATGTTCATAAAATTGATAAAATTTGCATATCATTACAACTTTGGCACAGAGTACATTTCTTAGTATATTTTATTTTCCCTATTCACGCAAATAACTTTGTCAGTTTTCAAGATACGACAGTTTCATATACCTCATTTTAATTCATAAGAAACGCACTTTCTTTTGATATGTCACTTATTCAAAAATCTTAAGTTCATAAAATTGATCAAATTTGCACATCATTACAATATTAGCACAGAGTACATTTCTTGGCACAATGTATTTTCCCTATTCACGCAAATAACTTTGTCAGTTTTCAAGCTACGACAGTGTCGTATACCTCATTTTAATCTATAAGAAACGCACTTTCTTTTGATATATCACTTATTAAAAAATCTTACATTCATAAAATTGATAATATTTTGGTACAGAGTACATTTCTTGGCACAATGTATTTTCCCTATTCACGCAAATAACTTTGTCAGTTTTCAAGCTACGACAGTTTCGTGTACCTCATTTTAATCCATATCCTATTCACGCAAATAACTTTGTCAGTTATCAAGCTACAACACTGTCATATACCTCATTTTAATCCACAAGAAACGCACTTTATTTTGATATATCACTTATTCAAAAATCTTGGATTCATAAAAATGATAATATTTGCATATCAATACAATTTTGGCACAGAGTACATTTCTTGGCACAATGTATTTTCCCTATTCACGCAAATAAATTTGTCAGTTTTCAAGCTACGACAGTGTAGTATACATCATTTTAATCCACAAGAAATGCTACGACAATGTCGTATACCTCATTTTAATCCACAAGAAATGCACTTTCTTTTGATATATCACTTATTTAAAAATCTTAAGTTCATAAATTTATCAAATTTTCATATCATTACAATTTTGGTACAGAGTACATTTCTTGGCACGATGTATTTTCCCTATTCACGCAAATAACTTTGTCAGTTTTCAAACTACGACAGTTTCGTATACCTCATTTTAATCCATAAGAAACGCACTTTCTTTTGATATATCACTTAATCAAAAATCTTAGATTCATTCAATTGATAATATTTTGGCACAGAGTACATTTCTTGGCACAATGTATTTTCCCTATTGACGCAAATAACTTTGTCAGTTTTCAAGCTACGATAGTGTCGTATACCTCATTTTAATCCACAAGAAGCGCACGTTCTTTTGATATATCACTTACTTGAAACATCTAAGTTCATAAAATTGATAAAATTTGCACATCATTACAATTTTGGCACAGAGTACATTTCTTAGTATATTGTATATTTTTATTTGTATTGATATATCACTTATTCAAAAATCTTAAGTTCATAAAATTGATAAAATTTGCACATCATTACAATTTTGGCACAGAGAACATTTCTTAGTATATTGTATTTTCCCTATTCACGCATATAACTTTGTCAGTTTTCAAGCTACGACAGTTTCGTATACCTCATTTTAATCCATAAGAAACGCACTTTCTTTTGATATATCACTTATTCAAAAATCTTAAGTTCATAAAATTTATCAAATTTGCATGTCATTACGATTTTGGTACAGAGTATATATCTTGGCACAATGTATTTTCCCTATTCACGCAAATAACTTTGTTAGTTTTGAAGCTACGACAGTTTCGAATACCTCATTTTAATCAATAAGAAACGCACTTTCTTTTGATATGTCACTTATTCAAAAATCTCAAGTTCATAAATTTATCAAATTTGCATATCATTACAATTTTGGTACAGAGTACATTTCTTGGCACAATGTATTTTCCCTATTCACGCAAATAACTTTGTCAGTTATCAAGCTACAACAGTGTCGTATTTTAATCCACAAGAAACGCACTTTCTTTTGATATATCACTTATTAAAAAATCTTACATTCATAAAATTGATAATATTTTGGTACAGAGTACATTTCTTGGCACAATGTATTTTCCCTATTCACGCAAATAACTTTGTCAGTTTTCAAGCTACGACAGTGTCGTATACCTCATTTTAATCCATAAGAAATGCACTTTTTTTTGATATATCACTTATTCAAAAATCTTAAGTTCATAAAATTTATCAAATTTGCACATCATTACAATTCAGATAGTTTCGTATACCTCATTTTAATCCATTAGAAACACACTTTCTTTTGATATATCACTTATTTCAAAATCTTATGTTCACAAAATTGATAAAATTTGCATATCATTACAATATTGGCAAATAACTTTGTCAGTTTTCAAGCTACGATAGTGTCGTATACCTCATTTTAATCCACAAGAAGCGCACGTTCTTTTGATATATCACTTACTTGAAACATCTAAGTTCATAAAATTGATAAAATTTGCACATCATTCCAATTTTGGCACAGAGTACATTTCTTAGTATATTGTATATTTTTATTTGTATTGATATATCACTTATTCAAAAATCTTAAGTTCATAAAATTTATCAAATTTGGACATCATTACAATTTTGGCACAGAGTACATTTCTTAGTATATTGTATTTTCCCTATTCACGCAAATAACTTTGTCAGTTTTCAAGCTACGACAGTGTCGTATACCTCATTTTAATCCATAAGAAATGCACTTTTTTTTGATATATCACTTATTCAAAAATCTTAAGTTCATAAAATTTATCAAATTTGCACATCATTACAATTCAGATAGTTTCGTATACCTCATTTTAATCCATTAGAAACACACTTTCTTTTGATATATCACTTATTTCAAAATCTTATGTTCACAAAATTGATAAAATTTGCATATCATTACAATATTGGCACAGAGTACACTTCGTAGTAATTTTATTTTCCCTATTCACGCAAATAGCTTTGTCGTATCATTGCAATTTTGGCACAGAGTATATTTCTTAGTATATTGTATTTTCCCTATTCACGCAAATAACTTTGTCAGTTTTCAAGATACGACAGTTCCGTATACCTCATTTTAATCCATAAGAAACGCACTTTCTTTTGATATGTCACTTATTCAAAAATCTTAAGTTCATAAAATTGATCAAATTTGCACATCATTACAATATTAGCACAGAGCACATTTCTTGGCACAATGTATTGTCCCTATTCACGCAAATAACTTTGTCAGTTTTCAAGCTACGACAGTGTCGTATACCTCATTTTAATCAATAAGAAACGCACTTTCTTTTGATATATCACTTATTTAAAAATCTTATGTTCATAAAATTGATAAAATTTGCATATCATTACAACTTTGGCACAGAGTACATTTCTTAGTATATTGTATTTTCCCTATTCACGCAAATAACTTTGTCAGTTTTCAAGATACGACAGTTCCGTATACCTCATTTTAATCCATAAGAAACGCACTTTCTTCTGATATGTCACTTATTCAAAAATCTTAAGTTCATAAAATTGATCAAATTTGCACATCATTACAATATTAGCACAGATCACATTTCTTGGCACAATGTATTTTCCCTATTCACGCAAATAACTTTGTCAGTTTTCAAGCTACGACAGTTTCGTGTACCTCATTTTAATCCATATCCTATGCACGCAAATAACTTTGTCAGTTATCAAGCTACAACACTGTCATATACCTCATTTTAATCCACAAGAAACGCACTTTGTTTTGATATATCACTTATTCAAAAATCTTGGATTCATAAAATTGATAATATTTGCATATCAATACAATTTTGGCACAGAGCACATTTCTTGGCACAATGTATTTTCCCTATTCACGCAAATAAATTTGTCAGTTTTCAAGCTACGACAGTGTCGTATACCTCATTTTAATCCACAAGAAATGCTACGACAGTGTCGTATACCTCATTTTAATCCACAAGAAATGCACTTTCTTTTGATATATCACTTATTTGAAAATCTTAAGTTCATAAATTTATCAAATTTTCATATCATTACAATTTTGGTACAGAGTACATTTCTTGGCACAATGTATTTTCCCTATTCAGGCAAATAACTTTGTCAGTTTTCAAGCTACGATAGTGTCGTATACCTCATTTTAATCCACAAGAAGCGCACGTTCTTTTGATATATCACTTACTTGAAACATCTAAGTTCATAAAATTGATAAAATTTGCACATCATTCCAATTTTGGCACAGAGTACATTTCTTAGTATATTGTATATTTTATTTGTATTGATATATCACTTATTCAAAAATCTTAAGTTCATAAAATTTATCAAATTTGGACATCATTACAATTTTGGCACAGAGTACATTTCTTAGTATATTGTATTTTCCCTATTCACGCAAATAACTTTGTCAGTTTTCAAGCTACGACAGTGTCGTATACCTCATTTTAATCCATAAGAAATGCACTTTTTTTTTGATATATCACTTATTCAAAAATCTTAAGTTCATAAAATTTATCAAATTTGCACATCATTACAATTCAGATAGTTTCGTATACCTCATTTTAATCCATTAGAAACACACTTTCTTTTGATATATCACTTATTTCAAAATCTTATGTTCACAAAATTGATAAAATTTGCATATCATTACAATATTGGCACAGAGTACACTTCGTAGTAATTTTATTTTCCCTATTCACGCAAATAGCTTTGTCGTATCATTGCAATTTTGGCACAGAGTATATTTCTTAGTATATTGTATTTTCCCTATTCACGCAAATAACTTTGTCAGTTTTCAAGATACGACAGTTCCGTATACCTCATTTTAATCCATAAGAAACGCACTTTCTTTTGATATGTCACTTATTCAAAAATCTTAAGTTCATAAAATTGATCAAATTTGCACATCATTACAATATTAGCACAGAGCACATTTCTTGGCACAATGTATTGTCCCTATTCACGCAAATAACTTTGTCAGTTTTCAAGCTACGACAGTGTCGTATACCTCATTTTAATCAATAAGAAACGCACTTTCTTTTGATATATCACTTATTTAAAATCTTATGTTCATAAAATTGATAAAATTTGCATATCATTACAACTTTGGCACAGAGTACATTTCTTAGTATATTGTATTTTCCCTATTCACGCAAATAACTTTGTCAGTTTTCAAGATACGACAGTTCCGTATACCTCATTTTAATCCATAAGAAACGCACTTTCTTTTGATATGTCACTTATTCAAAAATCTTAAGTTCATAAAATTGATCAAATTTGCACATCATTACAATATTAGCACAGAGCACATTTCTTGGCACAATGTATTTTCCCTATTCACGCAAATAACTTTGTCAGTTTTCAAGCTACGACAGTTTCGTGTACCTCATTTTAATCCATATCCTATTCACGTAAATAACTTTGTCAGTTATCAAGCTACAACACTGTCATATACCTCATTTTAATCCACAAGAAACGCACTTTGTTTTGATATATCACTTATTCAAAAATCTTGGATTCATAAAATTGATAATATTTGCATATCAATACAATTTTGGCACAGAGCACATTTCTTAGCACAATGTATTTTCCCTATTCACGCAAATAAATTTGTCAGTTTTCAAGCAACGACAGTGTCGTATACCTCATTTTAATCCACAAGAAATGCTACGACAGTGTCGTATACCTCATTTTAATCCACAAGAAATGCACTTTCTTTTGATATATCACTTATATAAAAATCTTAAGTTCATAAATTTATCAAATTTTCATATCATTACAATTTTGGTACAGAGTACATTTCTTGGCACAATGTATTTTCCCTATTCACGCAAATAACTTTGTCAGTTTTCAAACTACGACAGTTTCGTATACCTCATTTTAATCCATAAGAAACGCACTTTCTTTTGATATATCACTTAAACAAAAATCTTAGATTCATTCAATTGATAATATTTTGGCACAGAGTACATTTCTTGGCACAATGTATTTTCCCTATTCACGCAAATAACTTTGTCAGTTTTCAAGCTACGATAGTGTCGTATACCTCATTTTAATCCACAAGAAGCGCACGTTCTTTTGATATATCACTTACTTGAAACATCTAAGTTCATAAAATTGATAAAATTTGCACATCATTACAATTTTGGCACAGAGTACATTTCTTAGTATATTGTATATTTTTATTTGTATTGATATATCACTTATTCAAAAATCTTAAGTTCATAAAATTGATAAAATTTGCACATCATTACAATTTTGGCACAGAGAACATTTCTTAGTATATTGTATTTTCCCTATTCACGCAAATAACTTTGTCAGTTTTCAAGCTACGACAGTTTCGTATACCTCATTTTAATCCATAAGAAACGCACTTTCTTTTGATATATCACTTATTCAAAAATCTTAAGTTCATAAAATTTATCAAATTTGCATGTCATTACGATTTTGGTACAGAGCATATATCATGGCACAATGTATTTTCCCTATTCACGCAAATAACTTTGTCAGTTTTGAAGCTACGACAGTTTCGAATACCTCATTTTAATCAATAAGAAACGCACTTTCTTTTGATATGTCACTTATTCAAAAATCTCAAGTTCATAAATTTATCAAATTTGCATATCATTACAATTTTGGTACAGAGTACATTTCTTGGCACAAAGTATTTTCCCTATTCACGCAAATAACTTTGTCAGTTATCAAGCTACAACAGTGTCGTATTTTAATCCACAAGAAACGCACTTTCTTTTGATATATCACTTATTCAAAAATCTTAAGTTCATAAAATTTATCAAATTTGGACATCATTACAATTTTGGCACAGAGTACATTTCTTAGTATATTGTATTTTCCCTATTTACGCAAATAACTTTGTCAGTTTTCAAGCTACGACAGTGTCGTATACCTCATTTTAATCCATAAGAAATGCACTTTTTTTGATATATCACTTATTCAAAAATCTTAAGTTCATAAAATTTATCAAATTTGCACATCATTACAATTCAGATAGTTTCGTATACCTCATTTTAATCAATAAGAAACGCACTTTCTTTTGATATGTCACTTATTCAAAAATCTCAAGTTCATAAATTTATCAAATTTGCATATCATTACAATTTTGGTACAGAGTACATTTCTTGGCACAAAGTATTTTCCCTATTCACGCAAATAACTTTGTCAGTTATCAAGCTACAACAGTGTCGTATTTTAATCCACAAGAAACGCACTTTCTTTTGATATATCACTTATTCAAAAATCTTAAGTTCATAAAATTTATCAAATTTGGACATCATTACAATTTTGGCACAGAGTACATTTCTTAGTATATTGTATTTTCCCTATTTACGCAAATAACTTTGTCAGTTTTCAAGCTACGACAGTGTCGTATACCTCATTTTAATCCATAAGAAATGCACTTTTTTTGATATATCACTTATTCAAAAATCTTAAGTTCATAAAATTTATCAAATTTGCACATCATTACAATTCAGATAGTTTCGTATACCTCATTTTAATCCATTAGAAACACACTTTCTTTTGATATATCACTTATTTAAAAATCTTATGTTCACAAAATTGATAAAATTTGCATATCATTACAATATTGGCACAGAGTACACTTCGTAGTAATTTTATTTTCCCTATTCACGCAAATAGCTTTGTCGTATCATTGCAATTTTGGCACAAAGTATATTTCTTAGTATATTGTATTTTCCCTATTCACGCAAATAACTTTGTCAGTTATCAAGCTACAACACTGTCGTATACCTCATTTTAATCCACAAGAAACGCACTTTGTCTTGATATATCACTTATTCAAAAATCTTAAGTTCATAAAATTTATCAAATTTGCACATCATTACAATTTTGGCACAGAGTACATTTCTTAGTATATTGTATTTTCCCTATTCACGCAAATAACTTTGTCAGTTTTCAAGCTACGAGAGTTTCGTATACCTGATTTTAATCCATAAGGAACGCACTTTTTTTTGATAGATCACTTATTCAAAAATCTTAAGTTCATAAAATTTATCAAATTTGCACATCATTACAACTTTGGCACAGAGTACATTTCTTAGTATATTGTATTTTCCCTATTCACGCAAATAACTTTGTCAGTTTTCAAGCTACGAGAGTTTCGTATACCTGATTTTAATCCATAAGGAACGCACTTTTTTTTGATAGATCACTTATTCAAAAATCTTAAGTTCATAAAATTTATCAAATTTGCACATCATTACAATTTTGGCACAGAGTACATTTCTTAGTATATTGTATTTTCCCTATTCACGCAAATAACTTTGTCAGTTTTCAAGCTACGAGAGTTTCGTATACCTGATTTTAATCCATAAGAAACGCACTTTCTTTTGATAGATCACTTATTCAAAAATCTTAAGTTCATAAAATTTATCAAATTTGCACATCATTAGAATTTTGGCACAGAGTAGTATATTGTATTTTCCCTATTCACGCAAATAACTTTGTCAGTTATCAAGCTACTGCAGTGCCGTATACCTCATTTTAATATATAATAAATGCACTTTCTTTTGATATATCACTTATTTAAAAATCTTAAGTTCATAAAATTGATAAAATTTGCACATCATTACAATTTTGGCACAGAGTACATTTCTTGGCACAATGTATTTTCCCTATTCACGCAAATAACTTTGTCAGTTTTCAAGCTACGACAGTGTCGTATACCTCATTTTAATCCATAAGAAACGCACTTTCTTTTGATATATCACTTATTTAAAAATCTTAAGTTCATAAAATTTATAAAATTTGCACATCATTACAACTTTGGCACAGAGTACATTTCTTAGTATATTGTATTTTCCCTATTCACGCAAATAACTTTGTCAGTTTTCAAGCTACGACAGTTTCGTGTACCTCACTTTAATCCATAAGAAACGCACTTTCTTTTGATATATCACTTATTCAAAAATCTTAAGTTCATAGAATTTATCAAATTTGCACATCATTACAATTTTGGCACAGAGTACATTTCATAGTATATTGTATTTTCCCTATTCACGCAATTAACTTTGTCAGTTTTCAAGCTACGGCAGTTTCGTATACCTCATTTCAATCAATAAGAAACGCACTTTCACTTATTCAGAAATCATAAGTTCATAAAATTTATCAAATTTGCATATCATTATAATTTTTCTTATGTTCATAAAATTGATAAAATTTGCACATCATTACAATTTTGGCACAGAGTACATTTCTTAGTATATTGTATTTTCCCTATTCACGCAAATAACTTTGTCAGTTTTCAAGCTACGAGAGTTTCGTATACCTGATTTTAATCCATAAGGAACGCACTTTTTTTTTGATAGATCACTTATTCAAAAATCTTAAGTTCATAAAATTTATCAAATTTGCACATCATTACAACTTTGGCACAGAGTAGATTTCTTAGTATATTGTATTTTCCCTATTCACGCAAATAACTTTGTCAGTTTTCAAGCTACGACAGTGTCGTATACCTCATTTTAATCCATAAGAAACGCACTTTCTTTTGATATATCACTTATTTAAAAATCTTAAGTTCATAAAATTGATAAAATTTGCACATCATTACAACTTTGGCACAGAGTACATTTCTTAGTATATTAAATTTTCCCTATTCACGCAAATAACTTTGTCAGTTTTCAAGCTACGAGAGTTTCGTATACCTGATTTTAATCCATAAGGAACGCACTTTTTTTTGATAGATCACTTATTCAAAAATCTTAAGTTCATAAAATTTATCAAATTTGCACATCATTAGAATTTTGGCACAGAGTAGTATATTGTATTTTCCCTATTCACGCAAATAACTTTGTCAGTTATCAAGCTACAACAGTGCCGTATACCTCATTTTAATCCATAAGAAATGCACTTTATTTTGATATATCACTTATTTAAAAATCTTAAGTTCATAAAATTGATAAAATTTGCACATCATTACAATTTTGGCACAGAGTACATTTCTTGGCACAATGTATTTTCCCTATTCACGCAAATAACTTTGTCAGTTTTCAAGCTACGACAGTGTCGTATACCTCATTTTAATCCATAAGAAACGCACTTTCTTTTGATATATCACTTATTTAAAAATCTTAAGTTCATAAAATTGATAAAATTTGCACATCATTACAACTTTGGCACAGAGTACATTTCTTAGTATATTGTATTTTCCCTATTCACGCAAATAACTTTGTCAGTTTTCAAGCTACGAAAGTGTCGTGTACCTCACTTTAATCCATAAGAAACGCACTTTCTTTTGATATATCACTTATTCAAAAATCTTAAGTTCATAAAATTTATCAAATTTGCATGTCATTACAATTTTGGTACAGAGTATATATCTTGGAACAATGTATTTTCCCTATTCACGCAAATAACTTTGTCAGTTTTCAAGCTACGACAGTTTCGTATACCTCATTTTAATCAATAAGAAACGCACTTTCTTTTGATATGTCACTTATTCAAAGATCTCAAGTTCATAAATTTATCAAATTTGCATATCATTACAAATTTGGTACAGAGTACATTTCTTGGCACAATGTATTTTCCCTATTCACGCAAATAACTTTGTCAGTTTTCAAGCTACGACAGTGTCGTATACCTCATTTTAATCCATAAGAAACGCACTTTCTTTTGATATATCACTTATTTAAAAATCTTAAGTTCATAAAATTGATAAAATTTGCACATCATTACAACTTTGGCACAGAGTACATTTCTTAGTATATTGTATTTTCCCTATTCACGCAAATAACTTTGTCAGTTTTCAAGCTATGAAAGTGTCGTGTACCTCACTTTAATCCATAAGAAACGCACTTTCTTTTGATATATCACTTATTCAAAAATCTTAAGTTCATAAAATTTATCAAATTTGCACATCATTACAATTTTGGCACAGAGTACATTTCTTAGTATATTGTATTTTCCCTATTCACGCAATTAACTTTGTCAGTTTTCAAGCTACGGCAGTTTCGTATACCTCATTTCAATCAATAAGAAACGCACTTTCACTTATTCAGAAATCATAAGTTCATAAAATTTATCAAATTTGCATATCATTATAATTTTGGTACAGATTACATTTCTTGGCACAATGTATTTTCCCTATTCACGCAAATAACTTTGTCAGTTATCAAGCTACAACAGTGTCGTATACCTCATTTTAATCCACAAGAAACGCACTTTGTTTTGATATATCACTTATTCAAAAATCTTGGATACATAAAATTGATAATATTTTGGAACAGAGTACATTTCTTGGCACAATGTATTTTACCTACTCACGCAAATAATTTGTCAGTTTTCAAGCTACGGCAGTGTCGTATACCTCGATTTAATCCACAAGAAATGCACTTTCTTTTGATGTATCACTTATTTAAAAATCTTAAGTTCATAAATTTATCAAATTTTCATATCATTACAATTTTGGTACAGAGTACATTTCTTGGCACAATGTATTTTCCCTATTCACGCAAATAACTTTGTCAGTTTTCAAACTACGACAGTTTCGTATACCTCATTTTAATCCATAAGAAACGCACTTTCTTTTGATATATCACTTAATCAAAAATCTTAGATTCATTCAATTGATAATATTTTGGAACAGAGTGAGTACATTTCTTGGCACAATGTATTTTCCCTATTCACGCAAATAACTTTGTCAGTTTTCAAGCTACGACAGTGTCGTATACCTCATTTTAATCCACAAGAAGCGCACGTTCTTTTGATATATCACTTATTTGAAACATCTAAGTTCATAAAATTGATAAAATTTGCACATCATTACAATTTTGGCACAGAGTACATTTCTTAGTAAATTGTATTTTCCCTATTCACGCAAATATCTTTGTCAGTTTTCAAGCTACGAAAGTGTCGTGTACCTCATTTTAATCCATAAGAAACGCACTTTCTTTGATATATCACTTATTCAAAAATCTTAAGTTCATAAAATTGATAAAATTTGCACATCATTACAATTTTGGCACAGAGTACATTTCTTAGTATATTGTATTTACCCTATTCACACAAATAACTTTGTCAGTTTTCAAGCTACGACAGTTTCGTATACCTCATTTTAATCCATAAGAAACGCACTTTCTTTTGATATATCACTTATTCAAAAATCTTAAGTTCATAAAATTTATCAAATTTGCATGTCATTACAATTTATTTTCCCTATTCACGCAAATAACTTTGTCAGTTTTGAAGCTACGACAGTTTCGTATACCTCGATTTAATCCACAAGAAATGCACTTTCTTTTGATGTATCACTTATTTAAAAATCTTAAGTTCATAAATTTATCAAATTTTCATATCATTACAATTTTGGTACAGAGTACATTTCTTGGCACAATGTATTTTCCCTATTCACGCAAATAACTTTGTCAGTTTTCAAACTACGACAGTTTCGTATACCTCATTTTAATCAATAAGAAACGCACTTTCTTTTGATATGTCACTTATCAAAAATCTCAAGTTCATAAATTTATCAAATTTGCATATCATTACAATTTTGGTACAGAGTACATTTCTTGGCACAATGTATTTTCCCTATTCACGCAAATAACTTTGTCAGTTTTCAAGCTACGACAGTTTCGTATACCTCATTTTAATCCATAAGAAACGCACATTTTTTTGATATATCACTTATTCAAAAATCTTAAGTTCATAAAATTTATCAAATTTGCACATCATTACAATTCAGATAGTTTCGTATACCTCAATTTAATCCATTAGAAACACACTTTCTTTTGATATATCACTTATTTAAAAATCTTATGTACATAAAATCGATAAAATTTGCATATCATTGCAATATTGGCACAAAGTACATTTCGTAGTAATTTTATTTTCCCTATTCACGCAAATAGCTTTGTCGTATCATTACAATTTTGGCACAGAGTATATTTCTTAGTATATTGTATTCTCCCTATTCACGCATATAACTTTGTCAGTTATCAAGCTACAACACTGTCGCATACCTCATTTTAATCCACAAGAAACGCACTTTGTTTTGATATATCACTTATTCAAAAATCTTAAGTTCATAAAATTAATATGATTTGCACATCATTACAATTTTGGCACAGAGTACATTTCTTAGTATATTGTATTTTCCCTATTCACGCAAATAACTTTGTCAGTTTTCAAGCTACGAGAGTTTCGTATACCTGATTTTAAACCATAAGAAACGCACTTTCTTTTGATATGTCATTTATCAAAAATCTCAAGTTCATAAAATTTATCAAATTTGCACATCATTACAATTTTGGCACAGAGTACATTTCTTAGTATATTGTATTTTCCCTATTCACGCAAATAACTTTGTCAGTTTTCAAGCTACGACAGTTTCGTATACCTCATTTTAATCCATAAGAAACGCACATTTTTTTGATATATCACTTATTCAAAAATCTTAAGTTCATAAAATTTATCAAATTTGCACATCATTACAATTCAGATAGTTTCGTATACCTCAATTTAATCCATTAGAAACACACTTTCTTTTGATATATCACTTATTTAAAAATCTTATGTACATAAAATCGATAAAATTTGCATATCATTGCAATATTGGCACAAAGTACATTTCGTAGTAATTTTATTTTCCCTATTCACGCAAATAGCTTTGTCGTATCATTACAATTTTGGCACAGAGTATATTTCTTAGTATATTGTATTTTCCCTATTCACGCATATAACTTTGTCAGTTATCAAGCTACAACACTGTCGCATACCTCATTTTAATCCACAAGAAACGCACTTTGTTTTGATATATCACTTATTCAAAAATCTTAAGTTCATAAAATTTATCAAATTTGCACATCATTACAATTTTGGCACAGAGTACATTTCTTAGTATATTGTATTTTCCCTATTCATGCAAATAACTTTGTCAGTTTTCAAGCTACGAGAGTTTCGTATACCTCATTTTAATCCATAAGAAACGCACTTTTTTTTGTTATATCACTTATTCTAAAATCTTAAGTTCATAAAATTTATAAAATTTGCACATCATTACAATTCAGATAGTTTCGTATACCTCATTTTAATCCACAAGAAACACACTTTCTTTTGATATATCACATATTTAAAAATCTTATGTTCATAAAATTGATAAAATTTGCATATCATTACAATATTGGCACAGAGTACATTTCGTAGTAATTTTATTTTCTCTATTCACGCAAATAACTTTGTCGTATCATTACAATTTTGGCACAGAGTATGTTTCTTAGTATATTGTATTTTCCCTATTCACGCAAATAACTTTGTCAGTTATCAAGCTACAACAGTGTCGTATACCTTATTTTAATCTACAAGAAACGCACTTTCTTTTGATATATCACTTATTCAAAAATCTTAAGTTCATAAAATTTTTCAAATTTGCATATCATTATAATTTTGGCACAAAGTACATTTCTTAGTACATGGTATTTTTCCTATTCACGTAAATAATTTTGTCAGTTTTCAAGCTACGACAGTTTCGTATACCTCATTTTAATCCATAAGAAACGCACCTTCTTTTGATATATCACTTATTCAAAAATCTTAGATTCATAATATTGATAATATTTTGGCACAGAGTACATTTCTTAGTATATTGTATTTTCCCTATTCACGCAAATAACTTTGTCAGTTTTCAAGCTACAAAAGTGTCGTATACCTCATTTTAATCCATAAGAAATGCACTTTCTTTTGGTATGTTACTTATTCAAAAATCTTAAGTTCATAAATTTATCAAATTTTCATATCATTACAATTTTGGCACAGAGTACATTTCTTGGCACAATGTATTTTACCTATTCACGCAAATAACTTTGTCAGTCAAGCTACGACAGTGTCGTATACCTTGTTTTAATCCACAGGAAACGCACTTTCTTTTAATATATATCACTTATTCAAAAATCTTAAGTTCATAAAATTTATAAAATTTGCATATCATTACAAGTTTGGCACAGAGTACATTTCTTAGTATATTATAATAAATAACTTTGTCAGTTTTCAGCTACGACAGTACGACAGTTTCGTATACCTCATTTTAATCCATAAGAAACGCACTTTCGTTTGATATACAGTTCATACATTCATATGTATATAAATATCATTTTGCTTATTAAAAAACCCATCAGTTAACATCGATGTTTATTACATTGTAAAATGATTCTTACGGCTTTTTCAATAACAGCGCTTTCGAGGCTTCAATATTGTTCTCAGCAGAGTTATTGTCGGGAACTAATAAAATACTTTCCTCATTGGCGTTATCATCCAATTTAATTTCTTCTCTTGGGTCATCAAAACTCCAATAAAATAAATTAATAACACTAAATAATTGTTGATTTGTAAAATACAAAACACTTGTAATAAATACAAAAAAACTTCAAAATTACTGAGCTTAAGGTGAATGATACCGAAATAATAAAACAAGTTAGAGTGCTATATTCGGCTGAGCCGAATCTTAAATACCCTCCACCAGCAACTTTTGTATTAATACATTTCTAATTAATAAAATATTTGTAGAAATAAGTTTTCTCATGTTATACATAGAAAAATCAAAAGATTTAAACAGCTTAACCCCCTTATTCACAAACAAAATTTTTATTTTATAAACGGTTTATAAATTGGACTTTGTATAGAAATTTTGTTTTATAAACCTTTTATAAAATAAAAATGTTGTTTGTGAATAAGGGCGTAAATCTACTACAAGATTTATTCAACATTAGAAATGCCACTTTCTTTTAAATTTTTATAGCGCCCTAAGATATGCTTTAGCGATATCTAGTATTTGCATGTGTTTGAAAGATTTAAGGATTTTCAAAATACATACATATATAATTTTGTTCTACACAAATTGATAATGCAAATAGTTAAATACGGTTAAAGCGCTTTTAAGGGTAGGACCTAGTATGAGAAATATGACCAAATATAGACCGATCGTGAAAAATTTTTGAAATAACATTACGAAATAGTATTTATGAACAAAAATAGTATTTATTTATATCATTATTTGGTAATGAGTTATGTGCCTTTAAGTGTTTTTCTGAAAGGGACCTTGTATGGGAGCTATGATCAATTATGGATCGATAGGAAAACAATTTCACAGTAATATTTTTCTGTATATGAGCAATATTTCTGCCAAACTTTATATGGATATCTTAATTTAGTAATGAGTTATGTGCGTTTAAGTGATTTTCGAGAGGGGACCTTGTATGGGAGCTATGACCAGTAATGGACCGATCGGAAAAAAATGTATCTGTAATATTTCTGTGCTTATGAGTAATACTTGTACCATATGGGTATCTTAATTAAGTAATGAGTTATGCGCGTTTAAGTGATTTTCGGGAGGGGACCTTGTATGGGAGCTATGACCAATTATGGACCGATCGAAAAAAATGTTCACAGTAATATTTCTGTGCATATGAGTAATACTTGTGCCAAATTTTATATTGATATCTTAATTTAGTAATGAGTTATGCGCGTTTAAGTGATTTTCAGGAGGGGAGCTATGACCATTTATGGACCGATCGGAAAAAAATTTTCAGTAATATTTCTATGCATATGAGCAATACTTATACTAAATTTTATATGGATATCTTAATTAGTAATGAGTTATGCGCGTTTAAGTGATTTTCGGAAGGGGACCTTGTATGGGAGCTATGACCAATTATGGACCGATCGGAAAACAATTTCACAGTAATATTTCTCTGCATATGGGTAATACTTGTACCAAATTTTATATGGATATCTTAATTTAGTTATGAGTTATGCGCGTTTAAGTGATTTTCGGGAGGGGACATTGCATGGGAGCTATGACCAATTATTGACCAATCGGAAAAAAATTTCACGGTAATATTTCTATGCATATGGACAGTACTTATATCAAATTTTATATGGATATCTTAATTTAGTTATGAGTTATGCGCGTTTAAGTGATTTTCGGGAGGGGACATTGCATGGGAGCTATGACCAATTATTGACCAATCGGAAAAAAATTTCACGGTAATATTTCTATGCATATGGACAATACTTGTACCAAATTCTATATGGATATCTTTATTTAGTAATGAGTTATGCGCGTTTAAGTGATTTTCGGGAGGGGACCTTGTATGGGAGCTATGGACCGATCGCAAAAAACTTTCACAGTAATATTTCTATGCATATGGGCAATACTTATACCAAATTTTATATAGATATCTTAATTTAGTAATGAGTTATGTGCGTTTAAGTGATTTTCGGGAGGGGACCTTGTATGGGAGCTATGTCCAATTATGGGCCGATCCATAAAATTTTTCCTCTGGAAGAATTCTATTGACATAAGATTTTAATTTGTGAAATTTTGTGAAGATATCGGCATTGTGGCGGAAGTTATTAAAAAAACCCATTTTCCGGGAATATGTACTTTTGTATGGGAGGTATATGAAATTGTGGACCTATGCTGGCAATTTTCAGCAGGGATCATGATCTTGTGCAGAAACGAATGTGTGGTGATTTCCATGGAATTATCTTGCATAGTTTTCGAGAAAATTACATCAGAATGTGTGAAAAATGCTTATTTTTTCCGAGGTTGTTTTAAATTTTGATTCATAACTTTTCCCGGTGTGAACCGATTTTGCCCATTTGCAACACCAAACAACTTAGGAAAATGAAGAACATTTTGGGTGAATTTGGTTAAACTCTATTGCTTCGTTTTATCGTGAGCGTGTTTTACACAGACAGACGGACATAGCTAAATCGACTCAGAATTTGATAAGGACCCAGAATATATATACTTTGTTGGGTCTCAGATGAAATTTTCTTGGTGTTACACACGGAATGACAAAGTTATATATACCCTCTATCACCACTGATGGTGGTGGAGGGTATAATAAAAACATAATAAAAACTTCATTCATACGTAAATAAAACCAAAATTCCCATAAAAAATGCGTTATTCGTACTATCGAACAGAAAAATTGTGACTTTATTCATACTATAGAGTAGACAATGCAACAATTTTGCCATTCGTATTATTGGATATTCGTAGTAAAGAGTATACGTACTATTAGACGTATCACTTATTCAAAAATCTTTAGTTCATACATTTATCAAATTTGCATATCATTACAAGTTTGGCACAGAGTACATTTCTTAGTATATTGTATTTTCCCTATTCACGCAAATAACTTTGTCAGTTTCTTTTGATATGTCACCTATTCAAAAATCTTAGATTCATAATATTGATAATATTTTGGTACAGAGTACATTTCTTGTCACAATGTATTTTACCTATTCACTCAAATAACTTTGTCAGTTTTCAAGCTACGACAGTGTCGTATACCTCGTTTTAATCCACAGGAAACGCACTTTCTTTTGATATGTCACTTATTTAAAAATCTTAAGTTCATAAAATTGATAAAATTTGCACATCTTTACAATTTTGGCACAGAGTACATTTCTTAGTATATTGTATTTTCCCTATTCACGCAAATAACTTTGTCAGTTTTCAAGCTACGACAGTTTCGTATACCTCATTTTAATCCATAAGAAACGCACTTTCTTTTGATATATCACTTATTCAAAAATCTTAAGTTCATAAAATTTATAAAATTTGCACATCATTACAATTTTGGCACAGAGTACATTTCTTAGTATATTGTATTTTCCCTATTCACGAAAATAACTTTGTCAGTTTTCAAGCTACGGCGGTTTCGTATACCTCATTTTAATCCATAAGAAACGCACTTCCATCTGATATATCACCTATTCAAAAATCGAAAGTTCATAAAATTGATAAAATTTGCACATCTTTACAAATTTTTCACAGAGTACCTTTCTTAGTATATTGTATTTTCCCTATTCACGCAAATAACTTTGTCAGTTTTCAAGCTACGACAGTGTCGTATACTTCATTTTAATCCATAAGAAACGCACTTTCCTTCGATATATCACTTATTCAAAAATCTTAAGTTCATAAAATTGATAAAATTTACATATCATTACAAGTTTGGCACAGAGTACATTTTTTAGTATATTGTATTTTCCCTAATCACGCAAATAACTTTGTCAGTTTTCAAGCTACGTCAGTTTCGTATACCTCATTTTAATGCATAAGAAACGCACTTTCTTCTGATATATCACCTATTCAAAAATATAAAGTTCATAAAATTGATAAAATTTGCACATCTTTACAATTTTGGCACAGAGTACATTTTTTAGTATATTGTATTTTCCCTATTCACGCAAATAACTTTGTCAGTTTTCAAGCTACGACAGTTTCGTATACCTCATTTTAATCCATAAGAAACGCACTTTCATTTGATATATCACCTATTCAAAAATCGAAAGTTCATAAAATTGATAAAATTTGCACATCTTTACAATTTTGGCACAAAGTACACTTCTTAGAATACTGTATTTTCCTTATTCATAACTTTGTCAGTTTTCAAGCTACGACAGTTTCGTATACCTCATTTTAAAATACAAGAAACTCACTTTCTTTTGATATATCACTTATTCAAAAATCTTAGATTCATAAAATTGATAATATCTGAATATCATTACAATTTATAACTTTGTCAGTTTTCAAGCTACGACAGTGTAGTATTCTTCATTTTAATCCACAAGAAACGCACTTTATCTTGATATATCACTTACTCAAAAATCTTACGTTTATAAAATTGATAAAGTTTGCACATCATTACAATTTTGGCACAGAGTACATTTCTTAGTATATTGTATTTTCCCTATTCACGCAAATAACTTTGTCAGTTTTCAAGCTACGACAGTTTCGTATACCTCATTTTAATCCATAAGAAACGCACTTTCTTTTGATATATCTCTTATTCAAAAATCTTAAGTTCATAAAATTGATATAATTTGCACATCATTACAATTTTGGCACAGAGTACACTTCTTAGTATATTGTATTTTCCAAATTCACAAAAATAACTTTGTCAATTTTCAAGCTACGACAGTTTCGTATACCTCATTTTAATCCATAAGAAACGCACTTTCTTTTGATATATCACTTATTCAAAAATCTTTAGTTCATAAATTTATCAAATTTGCACATCTTTGCAATTCTGGTACAGAGTACGTTTCTTGGCACAATGTATTTTCCCTATTCACGCAAATAACTTTGTCATTTTTCAAGCTACGACAGTATTGCTCATTTTAAACAATAAGAAATGCACTTTCTTTTGATTTGTCACTTATTCAAAAATCTCAAGCTCATAAATTTATCAAATTTGCCTATCATTACAATTTTGGTACAGAGTACATTTCTTGGCACAATATATCTTCCCTATTCACGCAAATGACTTTGTCAGTTTTTAAGCTACGACAGTTTCGTATACCTCATTTTAATCTATAAGATACGCACTTTCTTCTGATATATCACCTATTCAAAAATCAAAAGTTCATAAATTGATAAAATTTGCACATCTTTATAATTTTGGCACAGAGTACATTTCTTAGTATATTGTATTTTCCCTAGTCACGCAAATAACTTTGTAAGTTTTCAAGCTACAACAGTGTCGTATACCTCATTTTAATCCATAAGAAATGCACTTTCTTTTGGTATGTCACTTATTCAAAAATCTTAAGTTCATAAATTTATCAAATTTTCATATCATTACAATTTTGGCACAGAGTACATTTCTTAGTATATTGTATTTTCCCTATTCACGCAAATAACTTTGTCAGTTTTCAAGCTACGACAGTGTTGTATATCTCATTTTAATCCATAAGAAACGCACTTTCTCAATCTTTAGTTCACAAAATTGATAGAATTTGCACATCATTACAACTTTGGCACAGAATACATTTCTTAGTATATAGTATTTTCCCTATTCACGCAAATAACTTTGTCAGTTTTCAAGCTACGACAGTTTCGTATACCTCATTTTAATCCCTAAGAAACGCATTTTCTTTTGATATGTCACTTATTCAAAACTCTTAAGTTCATAAATTTATCAAATTTGCGTATCGTTACAATTTTGGTACAGAGTACATTTCTTGCCACTATGTATTTTCCCTATTCACGTTAATAACTCTGTCAGTTTTCAAGCTACGACAGTTTCGTATACCTCATTTTAATCCATAAGAAAAGTACTTTCTTCTGATATATCACCTATTCAAAAATCTTAAGTTCATAAAATTGATAAAATTTGCACATCTTTACAATTTTGGCACAGAGTACATTTCTTAGAATATTGTATTTTCCCTATTCACGAAAATAACTTTGTCAGATTTTAAGCTACGACAGTTTCGTATACCTCATTTTAATCCATAAGAAACGCACTTTCTTTTTATATATCACTTATTCAAAAATCTTTAGTTCATAAATTTATCAAATTTGCACATCTTTACAATTCTGGTACAGAGTACATTTCTTGGCGCAATGTATTTTCCCTATTTACGCAAATAACTTTGTCAGTTTTCAAGCTACGACAGTACTGCTTATTTTAAACAATAAGAAATGCACTTTCTTTTGATTTGTCACTTATTCAAAAATCTCAAGCTCATAAATTTATCAAATTTGCCTATCATTACAATTTTGGCACAGAGTACATTTCTTAGTATATTGTATTTTCCCTATTCACGCAAATAACTTTGTCAGTTTTCAAGCTACGACAGTTTCGTATACCTCATTTTAATCCATAAGAAACGCACTTTCTTTTGATATGTCACTTATTCAAAATTCTTAAGTTCATAAATTTATCAAATTTGCACATCTTTACAATTTTGGTACAGAGTACATTTCTTGGCACAATATATCTTCCCTATTCACGCAAATGACTTTGTCAGTTTTTAAGCTACGACAGTTTCCTATACCTTATTTTAATCTATAAGAAACGCACTTTCATCTGATATATTCTATTCAAAAATCGAAAGTTCATAAGATTGATAAAATTTGCACATCTTTACAATTTTTTCACAGAGTACCTTTCTTAGTATATTGTATTTTCCCTATTCACGCAAATAACTTTGTCAGTTTTCAAGCTACGACAGTTTCGTATACCTCATTTTAATCCATAAGAAACGCACTTTCTTTTGATATGTCACCTATTCAAAAATCTTAAGTTCATAAAATTTATCAAATTTGCACATCATTACAATTTTGGCACAGAGTACATTTCTTAGTATATTGTATTTTCCCTATTCACGCAAATAACTTTGTAAGTTTTCAAGCTACAACAGTGTCGTATACCTCATTTTAATCCATAAGAAATGCACTTTCTTTTGGTATGTCACTTATTCAAAAATCTTAAGTTCATAAATTTATAAAATTTTCATATCATTACAATTTTGGCACAGAGTACATTTCTTAGTATATTGTATTTTCCCTATTCACGCAAATAACTTTGTCAGTTTTCAAGCTACGACAGTTTCGTATACCTCATTTTAATCCATAAGAAACGCACTTTCTTTTGATATGTCACTTATTCAAAATTCTTAAGTTCATAAATTTATCAAATTTGCACATCTTTACAATTTTGGTACAGAGTACATTTCTTGGCACAATGTATTTTCCCTATTCACGCAAATAACTTTGTCGGTTTTCAAGCTACTACAGTGTCGTATACCTCATTTTAATCCATAAGAAACGCACTTTCTTTTGATATATCACTTACTCAAAAATCTTTAGTTCATAAAATTGATAAAATTTGCACATCATTACAATTTTGGTACAGAGTACATTTCCTGGCACAATGCATTTTCCCTATTCACGTAAATAACTTTGTAAGTTTTCAAGCTACGACAGTATTCCTCATTTTAAACTATAAGAAACGCACTTTCTTTTGATATGTCACTTGTTCAAAAATCTCAAGCTCACAAATTTATCAAATTTGCTTATCATTACAATTTTGGTACAGAGTACATTTCTTGGCACAATGTATTTTCCCTATTCACGCAAATAACTTTGTCAGTTTCTAAGCTACGACTGTTTCGTATACCTCATTTTAATTCATAAGAAACGCACTTTCATCTGATATATCACCTATTCAAAAATCTAAAGTTCATAAAATTGATAAAATTTGCACATCTTTACAATTTTTTCACAGAGTACCTTTCTAAGTATATTGTATTTTCCCTATTCACGCAAATAACTTTGTCAGTTTTCAAGCTACGACAGTTTTTTTGTTATTGGCACTGAGTACATTTCTTAGTATATTGTATTTTCCCTATTCTCGCAAATAACTTTGTCAGTTTTCAAGCTACGACAGTTTCGTATACCTCATTTTAATCCATAAGAAACGCACTTTCTTTTGATATGTCACTTATTCAAAAATCTTAAGTTCATAAATTTATCAAATTTTCATTCATTACAATTTTGGTACAGAGTACATTTCTTTGCACAATGTATTTTCCCTATTCACGCAAATAACTTTGTCAGTTTTCAAGCTATTACAGTTTCGTATACCTCATTTTAATCCATAAGAAACGCACTTTCTTCTGATATATCACCTATTCAAAAATATAATGTTCATAAATTGATAAAGTTTGCACATCTTTATAATTTTGGCACGGAGTACATTTCTAAGTATACTGTATTTTCCCTATTCACGCAAATAACTTTGTAAGTTTTCAAGCTACAACAGTGTCGTATACCTCATTTTAATCCATAAGAAATGCAATTGCTTTTGGTATGTCACTTATTCAAAAATCTTAAGTTCATAAATTTATCAAATTTTCATATTATTACAATTTTGGCACAGAGTACATTTCTTAGTATATTGTATTTTTCCTATTCACGCAAATAACTTTGTCGGTTTTCAAGCTACGACAGTGTCGTATATCTCATTTTAATCCATAAGAAACGCACTTTCTTTTGATATGTCACTTATTCAAAAATCTTAAGTTCATAAATTTATCAAATTTGCATATCATTACAATTTTGGTACAGAGTACATTTCTTGGCAAAATGTATTTTCCCTATTCACGCAAATAACTTTGTCGGTTTTCAAGCTACGACAGTTTCGTATACCCCATTTTAATATCACTTATTCAAAAATCTTAGATTCATAAAATTGATAATATTTGCATATCATTACAACTTATAGCTTTGTCAGTTTTCAAGCTACGACAGTGTCGTATTTCTCATTTTAATCCATGAGAAACGCACTTTCTTTTGATATATCACTTACTCAAAAATCTTAAGTTCATAAAATTGATAAAATTTGCACATCATTACAATTTTGGCACAGAGTACATTTCTTAGTATATTGTATTTTCCCTATTCACGTAAATAACTTTGTCAGTTTTCAAGCTACGACAGTGTCGTATACCTCATTATAATCCATAAGAAACGCACTTTCTTTTGATATGTCACTTATTCAGAACTCTTAAGTTCATAAATTTATCAAATTTTCATATTATTACAATTTTGGTACAGAGTACATTTCTTGGCACAATGTATTTTCCCTATTCACGCAAATAACTTTGTCAGTTTTTAAGCTACGACAGTATCGTATTCCTCATTTTAATCCATAAGAAACGCACTTTCTTTTGATATATCACTTACTAAAAAATCTTAAGTTCATAAAATTGATAAAATTTTGCACATCATTACAATTTTGGCACAGAGTACCAGTATATTGTATTTTCCCTATTCACGCAAATAACTTTGTCAGTTTTCAAGCTACGACAGTTTCGTATATCTCATTTTAATCCATAAGAAACGCACTTTCTTTTGATATATCACTTATTCAAAAATCTTAAGT
This sequence comes from Lucilia sericata, assembly GCF_015586225.1. Classification (NCBI taxonomy): domain Eukaryota; kingdom Metazoa; phylum Arthropoda; class Insecta; order Diptera; family Calliphoridae; genus Lucilia; species Lucilia sericata. The sequence goes on along the minus strand of NW_023994124.1, from coordinate 520,394 downwards.
TCATAAAATTGATAAAATTTGCACATCATTACAATTTTGGCACAGAGTACATTTCTTAGTATATTGTATTTTCCTTATTCACGCAAATAACTTTGTCAGTTTTCAAGCTACGACAGTTTCGTATATCTCATTTTAATCCATAAGAAACGCACCTTCTTTTGATATGTCACTTATTTAAAAATCTTAAGTTCATAAATTTATCAAATTTGCACATCTATGCAATTCTGGTACAGAGTACATTTCTTGGCACAATGTATTTTCCCCATTCACGAAAAGAACTTTGTCAGTTTTCAAGCTACGACAGTTTCGTATTCCTCATTTTAATCCATAAGAAACGCACTTTCTTTTGATATATCACTTACTAAAAAATCTTGAGTTCATAAAATTGATAAAATTTTGCACATCATTACAATTTTGGCACAGAGTACCAGTATATTGTATTTTCCCTATTCACGCAAATAACTTTGTCAGTTTTCAAGCTACGTACATCTCATTTTAATCCATAAGAAACGCACCTTCTTTTGATATGTCACTTATTCAAAAATCTTAAGTTCATAAATTTATCAAATTTGCACATCTATGCAATTCTGGTACAGAGTACATTTCTTGGCACAATGTATTTTCCCCATTCACGAAAAGAACTTTGTCAGTTTTCAAGCTACGACAGTATTCCTCATTTTAAACAATAAGAAACGCACTTTCTTTTGATATGTCACTTATTCCAAAATCTCAAGTTCATAAATTTATCAAATTTGCATATCATTACAATTTTGGTACAGAGTACATTTCTTGGCACAATGTACTTTACCTATTCACGCAAATAAGTTTGCCAGTTTTTAAGCTACGACTGTTTCGTATACCTCATTTTAATCCACAAGAAACGCACTTTCATCTGATATATCACCTATTCAAAAATCTAAAGTTCATAAAACTGATAAAATTTGCACATCTTTACAATTTTTTGACAGAGTACATTTCATAGTATATTGCATTTTCCCTATTCACGCAAATAACTTTGTCAGTTTTCAAGCTACGACAGTGTCGTATACCTCATTTTAATCCATAAGGAACGCACTTTCTTTTGATATATCACTTATTCAAAAATCTTAAGTTCATAAAATTGATAAAATTTGAACATCATTACAATTTTGGCACAGAGTACATTTCTTAGTATATTGTATTTCCCTATTCACGCAAATAACTTTGTCAGTTTTCAAGCTACGATAGTTTCGTTTACCTCATTTTAGTCCATAAGAAACGCACTTTCTTTTGATATATCACCTATTCAAAAATCTAAAGTTCATAAATTTTATCAAATTTGCACATCTTTATAATTTTGGCACAGAGTACATTTCTTAGTATATTGTATTTTCCCTATTCATGCAAATAACTTTGTCAGTTTTCAAGCTACGACAGTTTCGTATACCTCATTTTAACCCATAAGAAACGCACTTTCTTTTGATATATTACTTATTCAAAAATCTTAGATTCATAAAATTGATAATATTTGCATACCATTACAATTTATAACTTTGTCAGTTTTCAAGCTACGACAGTGTCGTATTCCTCGTTTTAATCCATAAGAAACGCACTTGCTTTTGATATATCACTTATTTAAAAATCTTAAGTTCATAAAATTGATAAAATTTGCACATCATTGCAATTTTGGCACAGAGTACATTTCTTAGTATATTGTATTTTCCCTATTCACGCAAATAATTTTGTCAGTTTTCAAGCTACGATAGTTTCGTTTACCTCATTTTAGTCCATAAGAAACGCACCTTCTTTTGATATACCACATATTCAAAAATCTAAAGTTCATAAATTTTATCAAATTTGCACAACTTTACTACTTCGGCACAGAGTACATTTCTTAGTATATTGTATTTTCCCTATCACGCAAATAACTTTGTCAGTTTTCAAGCTACGACAGTTTCGTATACCTCATTTTAATCCATAAGAAACGCACTTTCTTTTGATATATCACTTATTCAAAAATCTTAGATTCATAAAACTGATAATATTTGCATACCATTACCATTTATAACTTTGTCAGTTTTCAAGCTGCTACAGTGTCGTATATCTCATTTTAATCCACAAGAAACGCACTTTCTTTTGATATATCACTTATTCAAAAATCATAAGTTCATAAAATTGATAAAATTTGCATATCATCACAATTTTGGCACAGAGTACATTTCTTAGTATATTGTATTTTCCTTATTCACGCAAATAACTTTGTCAGTTTTCAAGCTACGACAGTTTCATATACCTCATTTAATCCATAAGAAACGCACTTTCTTTTGATATATCACTTATTCAAAAATCTTAAGTTCATAAATTTATCAAATTTGCATATCATTACAATTTTGGTACAGAGTACATTTCTTGGCACAATGTATTTTCCTTATTCACGCAAATATCTTCGTCAGTTTTCAAGATACGACAGTTTCGTATACCTCATTTTAAGCCATAAGAAACGCACTTTCTTTTGATATATCACTTATTCAAAAATATTAAGATCATAAAATTGATATAATTTGCACATCATTACAATTTCGGCACAGAGTACATTTCTTAGTATATTGTATTTTCCCTATTCACACAAATAACTTTGTCAGTTTTCAAGATACGACAGTTTCGTATACCTCATTTTAATCAATAAGTTACGCACTTTCTTTTGATATGTCACTTATTCAAAAATCTTAAGTTCGTAGATTTATCAAGTTTGCATATCATTACAATTTTGGTACAGAGTACATTTCTTGGCACAAGGTATTTTCCTTATTCACGCAAATATCTTTGTCAGCTTTCAAGCAGCGACAGCTTCGTATACCTCATTTTAATCCATAAGAAACGCACTTTCTTTTGATATATCACTTATTCAAAAATCTTAAGTTCATAAAATTAATATGATTTGCACATCATTACAATTTTGGCACAGAGTACATTTCTTAGTATATTGTATATTCCCTATTCAAGTAAATAACTTTGTGAGTTTTCAAGCTACGACAGTTTCGTATACCTCATTTTAATCAATAAGAAACGCACTTCCTTTTGATATGTCACTTATTCAAAATTCTCAAGTTCATAAATTTATCAAATTTGCATATCATTACAATTCTGGTACAGAGTACATTTCTTGGCACAATGTATTTTCCCTATTCACGCAAATAACTTTTTCAGCTTTAAAGCTACGATAGTTTCGTATACCTCATTTTAATCCATAAGAAACGCACTTTCTTCTGATATATCACCTATTCAGAAATCTAAAGTTCATAAAATTTATAAAATTTGCACATCTTTACAATTTTGGCACAGAGTACATTTCTTAGTATATTGTATTTTTCCTATTCACGCAAATAACTTTGTCGGTTTTCAAGCTACGACAGTGTCGTATACCTCATTTTAATCCATAAGAAATGCACTTTCCTTTGATATATCACTTATTCAAAAATCTAAAGTTAATAAAATTGATAAAATTTGCACATCATTACAATTTTGGCACAGAGTACATTTCTTAGTATATTGTATTTCCCTATTCACGCAAATAACTTTGTCAGTTTTCAAGCTACGATAGTTTCGTTTACTTCATTTTAGTCCATAAGAAACGCACTTTCTTTTGATATATCACCTATTCAAAAATCTAAAGTTCATAAATTTTATCAAATTTGCACATCTTTATAATATTGGCACAGAGTACATTTCTTAGTATATTGTATTTTCCCTATTCACGCAAATAACTTTGTCAGTTTTCAAGCTACGACAGTTTCGTATACCTCATTTTAATCTATAAGAAACGCACTTTCTTTTGATATATCACTTATTCAAAAATCATAGATTCATAAAATTGATAATATTTGCATACCATTACAATTTATAACTTTGTCAGTTTTCAAGCTACGACAGTGTCGTATTCCTCGTTTTAATCCATAAGAAACGCACTTGCTTTTGATATATCACTTATTTAAAAATCTTAAGTTCATAAAATTGATAAAATTTGCACATCATTGCAATTTTGGCACAGAGTACATTTCTTAGTATATTGTATTTTTCCTATTCACGCAAATAACTTTGTCAGTTTTCAAGCTACTACAGTGTCGTATACCTCATTTTAATCCACATGAAACGCACTTTCTTTTGATATATCACTTATTCAAAAATCTTAAGTTCATAATATTGATAAAATTTGCACATCATTGCAATTTTGGCACAGAGTACATTTCTTAGTATATTGTATTTTTCCCTATTCACGCAAATAACTTTGTCAGTTTTCAAGCTACTACAGTGTCGTATACCTCATTTTAGTCCACAAGAAACGCACTTTCTTTTGATATATCACTTATTCAAAAATCTTAAGTTCATAAAATTGATAAAATTTGCACATCATTACAATTTTGGCACATAGTACATTTCTTAGTATTGTAGGCTTTTAGTTATTTAGTTAGTTATTAAGTTAGTCATCATTTAGTTCTATCTATTTATATTATTTATAAATTATATACATATTAGTTGTAAGTCTTTTCATAAAATGTAATTACTATTTATTTTGCTAAGTGTAAACATAGATTAATTGTATTATTCATATATTATAATGAACATAAGAAGGATAAACATAGATCATAGGAATGTAAAAGAGACCTAAATAGAACATAAGAAAACATGTAAACCATAAGGATTGAAATAAAGAAACAGTCGATAGAGAACTATCAAAGACTAAAGTATATTGTATTTTTCCTATTCACGCAAATAACTTTGTCAGTTTTCAAGCTACGACAGTTTCATATACCTCATTTAATCCATAAGAAACGCACTTTCTTTTGATATATCACTTATTCAAAAATCTTAAGTTCATAAATTTATCAAATTTGCATATCATTACAATTTTGGTACATAGTACATTTCTTGGCACAATGTATTTTCCTTATTCACGCAAATATCTTTGTCAGTTTTCAAGCTACGACAGTTTCGTATACCTCATTTTAATCCATAAGAAACGCACTTTCTTTTGATATATCACTTATTCAAAATCTTAAGTTCATAAAATTGATATAATTTGCACATCATTACAATTTTGGCACAGAGTACATTTCTTAGTATATTGTATTTTTCCTATTCACGCAAATAACTTTGTCAGTTTTCAAGCTACGACAGTTTCATATACCTCATATAATCCATAAGAAACGCACTTTCTTTTGATATATCACTTATTCAAAAATCTTAAGTTCATAAATTTATCAAATTTGAATATCATTACAATTTTAGTACAGAGTACATTTCTTGGCACAATGTAGTTTCCTTATTCACGCAAATATCTTTATCAGTTTTCAAGCTACGACAGTTTCGTATACCTCATTTTAATCCATAAGAAACTCACTTTCTTTTGATATATCACTTATTCAAAAATCTTAAGTTCATAAAATTGATATAATTTGCACATCATTACAATTTTGGCACAGAGTACATTTCTTAGTATATTGTATTTTCCCTATTCACGCAAATAACTTTGTCAGTTTTCAAGCTACGACCGTTTCGTATACCTCATTTTAATCAATAAGATACGCACTTTCTTTTGATATATCACTTATTCAAAAATCTTAAGTTCATAAAATTGATAAAATTTGCACATCATTACAATTTTGGCACAGAGTACCAGTATATTGTATTTCCTTATTCACGCAAATAACTTTGTCAGTTTTCAAGCTACGATAGTTTCGTTTACCTCATTTTAGTCCATAAGAAACGCACTTTCTTTTGATATATCACCTATTCGAAAATCTAAAGTTCATAAATTTTATCAAATTTGCACATCTTTATAATTTTGGCACAGAGTACATTTCTTAGTATATTGTATTTTCCCTATTCACGCAAATAACTTTGTCAGTTTCCAAGCTACGACAGTTTCGTATACCTCATTTTAATCCATAAGAAACGCACTTTTTTTGATATATCACTTATTCAAAAATTTTAAATTCATAAAATTGATAATATTTGCATACCATTACAATTTATAACTTTGTCAGTTTTCAAGCTACGACAGTGTCGTATTCCTCGTTTTAATCCATAAGAAACTCACTTGCTTTTGATACATCACTTATTTAAAAATCTTAAGTTCATAAAATTGATAAAATTTGCACATCATTGCAATTTTGGCACAGAGTACGTTTCTTAGTATATTGTATTTTCCCTATTCACGCAAATAACTTTGTCAGTTTTCAAGCTACGACAGTTTCGTATACCTCATTTTAATCCATAAGAAACGCACTTTATTTTGATATATCACTTATTCAAAAATCTTAGATTCATAAAATTGATAATATTTGCATACCATTACAATTTATAACTTTGTCAGTTTATAATATTTGCATATTTGATAATATTTGCATACCATTACAATTTATAACTTTGTCAGTTTTCAAGCTACTGCAGTGTCGTATACCTCATTTTAATCCACAAGAAACGCACTTTCTTTTGATATATCACTTATTCAAAAATCTTAAGTTCATAAAATTGATAAAATTTGCACATCATTACAATTTTGGCACATAGTACATTTCTTAGTATTGTAGGCTTTTAGTTATTTAGTTAGTTATTAAGTTAATCATCATTTAGTTCTATCTATTTATATTATTTATAAATTATATACATATTAGTTGTAAGTCTTTTCATAAAATGTAATTACTATTTATTTTGCTAAGTGTAAACATAGATTAATTGTATTATTCATATATTATAATGAACATAAGAAGGATAAACATAGATCATAGGAATGTAAAAGAGACCTAAATAGAACATAAGAAAACATGTAAACCATAAGGATTGAAATAAAGAAACAGTCGATAGAGAACTATCAAAGACTAAAGTATATTGTATTTTTCCTATTCACGCAAAGAGTACATTTCTTAGTATATTGTATTTTCCCTATTCACGCAAATAACTTTGTCAGTTTTCAAGCTACGACAGTTTCATATACCTTATTTAATCCATAAGAAACGCACTTTCTTTTGATATATCACTTATTCAAAAATCTTAAGTTCATAAATTTATAAAATTTGCATATCATTACAATTTTGGTACAGAGTACATTTCTTGGCACAATGTATTTTCCTTATTCACGCAAATATCTTTGTCAGTTTTCAAGCTACGACAGTTTCGTATACCTCATTTAAATCCATAAGAAACGCACTTTCTTTTGATATATCACTTATTCAAAAATCTTAAGTTCATAAAATTGATATAATTTGCACATCATTACAATTTTGGCACAGAGTACATTTCTTAGTATATTGTATTTTCCCTATTCACGCAAATAACTTTGTCAGTTTCCAAGCTACTACAGTGTCGTATACCTCATTTTAATCAATAAGATACGCACTTTCTTTTGATATATCACTTATTCAAAAATCTTAAGTTCATAAAATTGATAAAATTTGCACATCATTACAATTTTGGCACAGAGTACATTTCTTAGTATATTGTATTTCCCTATTCACGCAAATAACTTTGTCAGTTTTCAAGCTACGATAGTTTCGTTTACCTCATTTTAGTTCATAAGAAACGCACTTTCTTTTGATATATCACCTATTCAAAAATCTAAAGTTCATAAATTTTATCAAATTTGCACATCTTTATAATTTTGGCACAGAGTACATTTCTTAGTATATTGTATTTTCCCTATTCACGCAAATAACTTTGTCAGTTTTCAAGCTACGACAGTTTCGTATACCTCATTTTAATCCATAAGAAACGCATTTCTTTTGATATATCACTTATTCAAAAATCATAGATTCATAAAATTGATAATATTTGCATACCATTACAATTTATAACTTTGTCAGTTTTCAAGCTACGACAGTGTCGTATTCCTCGTTTTAATCCATAAGAAATGCACTTGCTTTTGAAATATCACTTATTTAAAAATCTTAAGTTCATAAAATTGATAAAATTTGCACATCATTGCAATTTTGGCACAGAGTACATTTCTTAGTATATTGTATTTTCCCTATTCACGCAAATAACTTTGTCAGTTTTCAAGCTACGACAGTTTCGTATACCTCATTTTAATCCATAAGAAACGCACTTTCTTTTGATATATCATTTATTCAAAAATCTTAGATTCATAAAATTGATAATATTTGCATACCATTACAATTTATAACTTTGTCAGTTTATAATATTTGCATATTTGATAATATTTGCATACCATTACAATTTATAACTTTGTCAGTTTTCAAGCTACTACAGTGTCGTATACCTCATTTTAATCCACAAGAAACGCACTTTCTTTTGATATATCACTTATTCAAAAATCTTAAGTTCATAAAATTGATAAAATTTGCACATCATTGCAATTTTGGCACAGAGTACATTTCTTAGTATATTGTATTTTCCCTATTCACGCAAATAACTTTGTCAGTTTTCAAGCTACTACAGTGTCGTATACCTCATTTTAATCCACAAGAAACGCACTTTCTTTTGATATATCACTTATTCAAAAATCTTAAGTTCATAAAATTGATAAAATTTGCACATCATTACAATTTTGGCACATAGTACATTTCTTAGTATTGTAGGCTTTTAGTTATTTAGTTAGTTATTAAGTTAGTCATCATTTAGTTCTATCTATTTATATTATTTATAAATTATATACATATTAGTTGTAAGTCTTTTCATAAAATGTAATTACTATTTATTTTGCTAAGTGTAAACATAGATTAATTGTATTTTTCATATATTATAATGAACATAAGAAGGATAAACATAGATCATAGGAATGTAAAAGAGACCTAAATAGAACATAAGAAAACATGTAAACCATAAGGATTGAAATAAAGAAACAGTCGATAGAGAACTATCAAAGACTAAAGTATATTGTATTTTTCCTATTCACGCAAATAACTTTGTCAGTTTTCAAGCTACGACAGTTTCATATACCTCATTTAATGCATAAGAAACGCACTTTCTTTTGATATATCACTTATTCAAAAATCTTAAGTTCATAAATTTATCAAATTTGCATATCATTACAATTTTGGTACAGAGTACATTTCTTGGCACAATGTATTTTCTTTATTCACGCAAATATCTTTGTCAGTTTTCAAGCTACGACAGTTTCGTATACCTCATTTTAATCCATAAGAAACGCACTTTCTTTTGATATATCACTTATTCAAAAATCTTAAGTTCATAAAATTGATATAATTTGCACATCATTATAATTTTGGCACAGAGTACATTTCTTAGTATATTGTATTTTTCCTATTCACGCAAATAACTTTGTCAGTTTTCAAGCTACGACAGTTTCATATACCTCATTTAATCCATAAGAAACGCACTTTCTTTTGATATATCACTTATTCAAAAATCTTAAGTTCATAAATTTATCAAATTTGAATATCATTACAATTTTAGTACAGAGTACATTTCTTGGCACAATGTATTATCCTTATTCACGCAAATATCTTTATCAGTTTTCAAGCTACGACAGTTTCATATACCTCACTTTAATCCATAAGAAACGCACTTTCTTTTGATATATCACCTATTCGAAAATCTAAAGTTCATAAATTTTATCAAATTTGCACATCTTTACAATTTTGGCACAGAGTACATTTCTTAGTATATTGTATTTTCCCTATTCACGCAAATAACTTTGTCAGTTTTCAAGCTACGACAGTTTCGTATACCTCATTTTAATCCATAAAAAACGCACTTTTTTTGATATATCACTTATTCAAAAATTTTTAAGTTCATAAAATTGATAATATTTGCATACCATTACAATTTATAACTTTGTCAGTTTTCAAGCTACGGCAGTGTCGTAATACTCGTTTTAATCCATAAGAAACGCACTTGCTTTTGATATATCACTTATTTAAAAATCTTAAGTTCATAAAATTGATAAAATTTGCACATCATTACAATTTTGGTACAGAGTACATTTCTTGGCACAATGTATTTTCCTTATTCACGCAAATATCTTTGTCAGTTTTCAAGCTACGACAGTTTCGTATACCTCATTTTAATCCTTAAGAAACGCACTTTCTTTTGATATATCACTTATTCAAAAATCATAAGTTCATAAAATTGATATAATTTGCACATCATTACAATTTTAACACAGAGTACATTTCTTAGTATATTGTATTTTCCCTATTCACGCAAATAACTTTGTCAGTTTCAAGCTACGACCGTTTTGTATACCTCATTTTAATCCATAAGAAACGCACTTTCTTTTGATATGTCACTTATTCAAAAATCTTAAGTTCGTAGATTTATCAAGTTTGCATATCATTACAATTTTGGTACAGATTACATTTCTTGGCACAATGTATTTTCCTTATTCACGCAAATATCTTTGTCAGCTTTCAAGCTGCGACAGTTTCGTATACCTCATTTTAATCCATAAGAAACGCACTTTCTTTTGATATATCACTTATTCAAAAATCTTAAGTTCATAAAATTAATATGATTGCACATCATTACAATTTTGGCACAGAGTACATTTCTTAGTATATTGTATATTCCCTATTCACGTAAATAACTTTGTCAGTTTTCAAGCTACGGCAGTTTCGTATACCTCATTTTAATCCATACGAAACGCACTTTCTTTTGATATGTCACTTATTCAAAAATCTTAAGTTCATAAATTTATCAAATTTGCATATCATTTCAATTTTGGTACAGAGTACATTTCTTGGCACAATGTATTTTCCTTATTCACGCAAATAACTTTGTCAGTTTTCAAGCTACCACAATTTCGTATACCTCATTTTAATCCATAAGAAACGCACTTTCTTTTGATATGTCACTTAAAAAATCTTAAGTTCATAAAATTGATAAAATTTGCACATCAGTACAATTTTGGCACAGAGTACATTTCTTAGTATATTGTATTTTCCCTATTCACGCAAATAACTTTGTCAGTTTTCAAGCTACGACAGTTCATATACCTCATTTAATCCATAAGAAACGCACTTTCTTTTGATATATCACCTATTCAAAAATCTTAAGTTCATAAATTTATCAAATTTGAATATCATTACAATTTTAGTACAGAGTACATTTCTTGGCACAATGTATTATCTTATTCACGCAAATATCTTTATCAGTTTTCAAGCTACGACAGTTTCATATACCTCACTTTAATCCATAAGAAACGCACTTTCTTTTGATATATCACCTATTCGAAAATCTAAAGTTCATAAATTTTATCAAATTTGCACATCTTTACAATTTTGGCACAGAGTACATTTCTTAGTATATTGTATTTTCCCTATTCACGCAAATAACTTTGTCAGTTTTCAAGCTACGACAGTTTCGTATACCTCATTTTAATCCATAAAAAACGCACTTTTTTTGATATATCACTTATTCAAAAATTTTAAGTTCATAAAATTGATAATATTTGCATACCATTACAATTTATAACTTTGTCAGTTTTCAAGCTACGGCAGTGTCGTATTACTCGTTTTAATCCATAAGAAACGCACTTGCTTTTGATATATCACTTATTTAAAAATCTAAAGTTCATAAAATTGATAAAATTTGCACATCATTACAATTTTGGTACAGAGTACATTTCTTGGCACAATGTATTTTCCTTATTCACGCAAATATCTTTGTCAGTTTTCAAGCTACGACAGTTTCGTATACCTCATTTTAATCCATAAGAAACGCACTTTCTTTTGATATATCACTTATTCAAAAATCTTAAGTTCATAAAATTTATAAAATTTGCACATCATTACAATTCAGATAGTTTCGTATACCTCATTTTAATCCACAAGAAACACACTTTCTTTTGATATATCACATATTTAAAAATCTTATGTTCATAAAATTGATAAAATTTGCATATCATTACAATATTGGCACAGAGTACATTTCGTAGTAATTTTATTTTCTCTATTCACGCAAATAACTTTGTCGTATCATTACAATTTTGGCACAGAGTATGTTTCTTAGTATATTGTATTTTCCCTATTCACGCAAATAACTTTGTCAGTTATCAAGCTACAACAGTGTCGTATACCTTATTTTAATCTACAAGAAACGCACTTTCTTTTGATATATCACTTATTCAAAAATCTTAAGTTCATAAAATTTTTCAAATTTGCATATCATTATAATTTTGGCACAAAGTACATTTCTTAGTACATGGTATTTTTCCTATTCACGTAAATAATTTTGTCAGTTTTCAAGCTACGACAGTTTCGTATACCTCATTTTAATCCATAAGAAACGCACCTTCTTTTGATATATCACTTATTCAAAAATCTTAGATTCATAATATTGATAATATTTTGGCACAGAGTACATTTCTTAGTATATTGTATTTTCCCTATTCACGCAAATAACTTTGTCAGTTTTCAAGCTACAAAAGTGTCGTATACCTCATTTTAATCCATAAGAAATGCACTTTCTTTTGGTATGTTACTTATTCAAAAATCTTAAGTTCATAAATTTATCAAATTTTCATATCATTACAATTTTGGCACAGAGTACATTTCTTGGCACAATGTATTTTACCTATTCACGCAAATAACTTTGTCAGTCAAGCTACGACAGTGTCGTATACCTTGTTTTAATCCACAGGAAACGCACTTTCTTTTAATATATATCACTTATTCAAAAATCTTAAGTTCATAAAATTTATAAAATTTGCATATCATTACAAGTTTGGCACAGAGTACATTTCTTAGTATATTATAATAAATAACTTTGTCAGTTTTCAGCTACGACAGTACGACAGTTTCGTATACCTCATTTTAATCCATAAGAAACGCACTTTCGTTTGATATACAGTTCATACATTCATATGTATATAAATATCATTTTGCTTATTAAAAAACCCATCAGTTAACATCGATGTTTATTACATTGTAAAATGATTCTTACGGCTTTTTCAATAACAGCGCTTTCGAGGCTTCAATATTGTTCTCAGCAGAGTTATTGTCGGGAACTAATAAAATACTTTCCTCATTGGCGTTATCATCCAATTTAATTTCTTCTCTTGGGTCATCAAAACTCCAATAAAATAAATTAATAACACTAAATAATTGTTGATTTGTAAAATACAAAACACTTGTAATAAATACAAAAAACTTCAAAATTACTGAGCTTAAGGTGAATGATACCGAAATAATAAAACAAGTTAGAGTGCTATATTTGGCTGAGCCGAATCTTAAATACCCTCCACCAGCAACTTTTGTATTAATACATTTCTAATTAATAAAATATTTGTAGAAATAAGTTTTCTCATGTTATACATAGAAAAATCAAAAGATTTAAACAGCTTAACCCCCTTATTCACAAACAAAATTTTTATTTTATAAACGGTTTATAAATTGGACTTTGTATAGAAATTTTGTTTTATAAACCTTTTATAAAATAAAAATGTTGTTTGTGAATAAGGGCGTAAATCTACTACAAGATTTATTCAACATTAGAAATGCCACTTTCTTTTAAATTTTTATAGCGCCCTAAGATATGCTTTAGCGATATCTAGTATTTGCATGTGTTTGAAAGATTTAAGGATTTTCAAAATACATACATATATAATTTTGTTCTACACAAATTGATAATGCAAATAGTTAAATACGGTTAAAGCGCTTTTAAGGGTAGGACCTAGTATGAGAAATATGACCAAATATAGACCGATCGTGAAAAATTTTTGAAATAACATTACGAAATAGTATTTATGAACAAAAATAGTATTTATTTATATCATTATTTGGTAATGAGTTATGTGCCTTTAAGTGTTTTTCTGAAAGGGACCTTGTATGGGAGCTATGATCAATTATGGATCGATAGGAAAACAATTTCACAGTAATATTTTTCTGTATATGAGCAATATTTCTGCCAAACTTTATATGGATATCTTAATTTAGTAATGAGTTATGTGCGTTTAAGTGATTTTCGAGAGGGGACCTTGTATGGGAGCTATGACCAGTAATGGACCGATCGGAAAAAAATGTATCTGTAATATTTCTGTGCTTATGAGTAATACTTGTACCATATGGGTATCTTAATTAAGTAATGAGTTATGCGCGTTTAAGTGATTTTCGGGAGGGGACCTTGTATGGGAGCTATGACCAATTATGGACCGATCGAAAAAATGTTCACAGTAATATTTCTGTGCATATGAGTAATACTTGTGCCAAATTTTATATTGATATCTTAATTTAGTAATGAGTTATGCGCGTTTAAGTGATTTTCAGGAGGGGAGCTATGACCATTTATGGACCGATCGGAAAAAAATTTTCAGTAATATTTCTATGCATATGAGCAATACTTATACTAAATTTTATATGGATATCTTAATTAGTAATGAGTTATGCGCGTTTAAGTGATTTTCGGAAGGGGACCTTGTATGGGAGCTATGACCAATTATGGACCGATCGGAAAACAATTTCACAGTAATATTTCTCTGCATATGGGTAATACTTGTACCAAATTTTATATGGATATCTTAATTTAGTTATGAGTTATGCGCGTTTAAGTGATTTTCGGGAGGGGACATTGCATGGGAGCTATGACCAATTATTGACCAATCGGAAAAAAATTTCACGGTAATATTTCTATGCATATGGACAGTACTTATATCAAATTTTATATGGATATCTTAATTTAGTTATGAGTTATGCGCGTTTAAGTGATTTTCGGGAGGGGACATTGCATGGGAGCTATGACCAATTATTGACCAATCGGAAAAAAATTTCACGGTAATATTTCTATGCATATGGACAATACTTGTACCAAATTCTATATGGATATCTTTATTTAGTAATGAGTTATGCGCGTTTAAGTGATTTCGGGAGGGGACCTTGTATGGGAGCTATGGACCGATCGCAAAAAACTTTCACAGTAATATTTCTATGCATATGGGCAATACTTATACCAAATTTTATATAGATATCTTAATTTAGTAATGAGTTATGTGCGTTTAAGTGATTTTCGGGAGGGGACCTTGTATGGGAGCTATGTCCAATTATGGGCCGATCCATAAAATTTTTCCTCTGGAAGAATTCTATTGACATAAGATTTTAATTTGTGAAATTTTGTGAAGATATCGGCATTGTGGCGGAAGTTATTAAAAAAACCCATTTTCCGGGAATATGTACTTTTGTATGGGAGGTATATGAAATTGTGGACCTATGCTGGCAATTTTCAGCAGGGATCATGATCTTGTGCAGAAACGAATGTGTGGTGATTTCCATGGAATTATCTTGCATAGTTTTCGAGAAAATTACATCAGAATGTGTGAAAAATGCTTATTTTTTCCGAGGTTGTTTTAAATTTTGATTCATAACTTTTCCCGGTGTGAACCGATTTTGCCCATTTGCAACACCAAACAACTTAGGAAAATGAAGAACATTTTGGGTGAATTTGGTTAAACTCTATTGCTTCGTTTTATCGTGAGCGTGTTTTACACAGACAGACGGACATAGCTAAATCGACTCAGAATTTGATAAGGACCCAGAATATATATACTTTGTTGGGTCTCAGATGAAATTTTCTTGGTGTTACACACGGAATGACAAAGTTATATATACCCTCTATCACCACTGATGGTGGTGGAGGGTATAATAAAAACATAATAAAAACTTCATTCATACGTAAATAAAACCAAAATTCCCATAAAAAATGCGTTATTCGTACTATCGAACAGAAAAATTGTGACTTTATTCATACTATAGAGTAGACAATGCAACAATTTTGCCATTCGTATTATTGGATATTCGTAGTAAAGAGTATACGTACTATTAGACGTATCACTTATTCAAAAATCTTTAGTTCATACATTTATCAAATTTGCATATCATTACAAGTTTGGCACAGAGTACATTTCTTAGTATATTGTATTTTCCCTATTCACGCAAATAACTTTGTCAGTTTCTTTTGATATGTCACCTATTCAAAAATCTTAGATTCATAATATTGATAATATTTTGGTACAGAGTACATTCTTGTCACAATGTATTTTACCTATTCACTCAAATAACTTTGTCAGTTTTCAAGCTACGACAGTGTCGTATACCTCGTTTTAATCCACAGGAAACGCACTTTCTTTTGATATGTCACTTATTTAAAAATCTTAAGTTCATAAAATTGATAAAATTTGCACATCTTTACAATTTTGGCACAGAGTACATTTCTTAGTATATTGTATTTTCCCTATTCACGCAAATAACTTTGTCAGTTTTCAAGCTACGACAGTTTCGTATACCTCATTTTAATCCATAAGAAACGCACTTTCTTTTGATATATCACTTATTCAAAAATCTTAAGTTCATAAAATTTATAAAATTTGCACATCATTACAATTTTGGCACAGAGTACATTTCTTAGTATATTG
Organism: Lucilia sericata; assembly: GCF_015586225.1. Lineage (NCBI taxonomy): Eukaryota > Metazoa > Arthropoda > Insecta > Diptera > Calliphoridae > Lucilia > Lucilia sericata. The sequence continues at coordinate 504,034 of NW_023994124.1, read as the reverse complement.
TATTTTCCCTATTCACGAAAATAACTTTGTCAGTTTTCAAGCTACGGCGGTTTCGTATACCTCATTTTAATCCATAAGAAACGCACTTCCATCTGATATATCACCTATTCAAAAATCGAAAGTTCATAAAATTGATAAAATTTGCACATCTTTACAAATTTTTCACAGAGTACCTTTCTTAGTATATTGTATTTTCCCTATTCACGCAAATAACTTTGTCAGTTTTCAAGCTACGACAGTGTCGTATACTTCATTTTAATCCATAAGAAACGCACTTTCCTTCGATATATCACTTATTCAAAAATCTTAAGTTCATAAAATTGATAAAATTTACATATCATTACAAGTTTGGCACAGAGTACATTTTTTAGTATATTGTATTTTCCCTAATCACGCAAATAACTTTGTCAGTTTTCAAGCTACGTCAGTTTCGTATACCTCATTTTAATGCATAAGAAACGCACTTTCTTCTGATATATCACCTATTCAAAAAATATAAAGTTCATAAAATTGATAAAATTTGCACATCTTTACAATTTTGGCACAGAGTACATTTTTAGTATATTGTATTTTCCCTATTCACGCAAATAACTTTGTCAGTTTTCAAGCTACGACAGTTTCGTATACCTCATTTTAATCCATAAGAAACGCACTTTCATTTGATATATCACCTATTCAAAAATCGAAAGTTCATAAAATTGATAAAATTTGCACATCTTTACAATTTTGGCACAAAGTACACTTCTTAGAATACTGTATTTTCCTTATTCATAACTTTGTCAGTTTTCAAGCTACGACAGTTTCGTATACCTCATTTTAAAATACAAGAAACTCACTTTCTTTTGATATATCACTTATTCAAAAATCTTAGATTCATAAAATTGATAATATCTGAATATCATTACAATTTATAACTTTGTCAGTTTTCAAGCTACGACAGTGTAGTATTCTTCATTTTAATCCACAAGAAACGCACTTTATCTTGATATATCACTTACTCAAAAATCTTACGTTTATAAAATTGATAAAGTTTGCACATCATTACAATTTTGGCACAGAGTACATTTCTTAGTATATTGTATTTTCCCTATTCACGCAAATAACTTTGTCAGTTTCAAGCTACGACAGTTTCGTATACCTCATTTTAATCCATAAGAAACGCACTTTCTTTTGATATATCACTTATTCAAAAATCTTTAGTTCATAAATTTATCAAATTTGCACATCTTTGCAATTCTGGTACAGAGTACGTTTCTTGGCACAATGTATTTTCCCTATTCACGCAAATAACTTTGTCATTTTTCAAGCTACGACAGTATTGCTCATTTTAAACAATAAGAAATGCACTTTCTTTTGATTTGTCACTTATTCAAAAATCTCAAGCTCATAAATTTATCAAATTTGCCTATCATTACAATTTTGGTACAGAGTACATTTCTTGGCACAATATATCTTCCCTATTCACGCAAATGACTTTGTCAGTTTTTAAGCTACGACAGTTTCGTATACCTCATTTTAATCTATAAGATACGCACTTTCTTCTGATATATCACCTATTCAAAAATCAAAAGTTCATAAATTGATAAAATTTGCACATCTTTATAATTTTGGCACAGAGTACATTTCTTAGTATATTGTATTTTCCCTAGTCACGCAAATAACTTTGTAAGTTTTCAAGCTACAACAGTGTCGTATACCTCATTTTAATCCATAAGAAATGCACTTTCTTTTGGTATGTCACTTATTCAAAAATCTTAAGTTCATAAATTTATCAAATTTTCATATCATTACAATTTTGGCACAGAGTACATTTCTTAGTATATTGTATTTTCCCTATTCACGCAAATAACTTTGTCAGTTTTCAAGCTACGACAGTGTTGTATATCTCATTTTAATCCATAAGAAACGCACTTTCTCAATCTTTAGTTCACAAAATTGATAGAATTTGCACATCATTACAACTTTGGCACAGAATACATTTCTTAGTATATAGTATTTTCCCTATTCACGCAAATAACTTTGTCAGTTTTCAAGCTACGACAGTTTCGTATACCTCATTTTAATCCCTAAGAAACGCATTTTCTTTTGATATGTCACTTATTCAAAACTCTTAAGTTCATAAATTTATCAAATTTGCGTATCGTTACAATTTTGGTACAGAGTACATTTCTTGCCACTATGTATTTTCCCTATTCACGTTAATAACTCTGTCAGTTTTCAAGCTACGACAGTTTCGTATACCTCATTTTAATCCATAAGAAAAGTACTTTCTTCTGATATATCACCTATTCAAAAATCTTAAGTTCATAAAATTGATAAAATTTGCACATCTTTACAATTTTGGCACAGAGTACATTTCTTAGAATATTGTATTTTCCCTATTCACGAAATAACTTTGTCAGATTTTAAGCTACGACAGTTTCGTATACCTCATTTTAATCCATAAGAAACGCACTTTCTTTTTATATATCACTTATTCAAAAATCTTTAGTTCATAAATTTATCAAATTTGCACATCTTTACAATTCTGGTACAGAGTACATTTCTTGGCGCAATGTATTTTCCCTATTTACGCAAATAACTTTGTCAGTTTTCAAGCTACGACAGTACTGCTTATTTTAAACAATAAGAAATGCACTTTCTTTTGATTTGTCACTTATTCAAAAATCTCAAGCTCATAAATTTATCAAATTTGCCTATCATTACAATTTTGGCACAGAGTACATTTCTTAGTATATTGTATTTTCCCTATTCACGCAAATAACTTTGTCAGTTTTCAAGCTACGACAGTTTCGTATACCTCATTTTAATCCATAAGAAACGCACTTTCTTTTGATATGTCACTTATTCAAAATTCTTAAGTTCATAAATTTATCAAATTTGCACATCTTTACAATTTTGGTACAGAGTACATTTCTTGGCACAATATATCTTTCCTATTCACGCAAATGACTTTGTCAGTTTTTAAGCTACGACAGTTTCCTATACCTTATTTTAATCTATAAGAAACGCACTTTCATCTGATATATTCTATTCAAAAATCGAAAGTTCATAAGATTGATAAAATTTGCACATCTTTACAATTTTTTCACAGAGTACCTTTCTTAGTATATTGTATTTTCCCTATTCACGCAAATAACTTTGTCAGTTTTCAAGCTACGACAGTTTCGTATACCTCATTTTAATCCATAAGAAACGCACTTTCTTTTGATATGTCACCTATTCAAAAATCTTAAGTTCATAAAATTTATCAAATTTGCACATCATTACAATTTTGGCACAGAGTACATTTCTTAGTATATTGTATTTTCCCTATTCACGCAAATAACTTTGTAAGTTTTCAAGCTACAACAGTGTCGTATACCTCATTTTAATCCATAAGAAATGCACTTTCTTTTGGTATGTCACTTATTCAAAAATCTTAAGTTCATAAATTTATAAAATTTTCATATCATTACAATTTTGGCACAGAGTACATTTCTTAGTATATTGTATTTTCCCTATTCACGCAAATAACTTTGTCAGTTTTCAAGCTACGACAGTTTCGTATACCTCATTTTAATCCATAAGAAACGCACTTCTTTTGATATGTCACTTATTCAAAATTCTTAAGTTCATAAATTTATCAAATTTGCACATCTTTACAATTTTGGTACAGAGTACATTTCTTGGCACAATGTATTTTCCCTATTCACGCAAATAACTTTGTCGGTTTTCAAGCTACTACAGTGTCGTATACCTCATTTTAATCCATAAGAAACGCACTTTCTTTTGATATATCACTTACTCAAAAATCTTTAGTTCATAAAATTGATAAAATTTGCACATCATTACAATTTTGGTACAGAGTACATTTCCTGGCACAATGCATTTTCCCTATTCACGTAAATAACTTTGTAAGTTTTCAAGCTACGACAGTATTCCTCATTTTAAACTATAAGAAACGCACTTTCTTTTGATATGTCACTTGTTCAAAAATCTCAAGCTCACAAATTTATCAAATTTGCTTATCATTACAATTTGGTACAGAGTACATTTCTTGGCACAATGTATTTTCCCTATTCACGCAAATAACTTTGTCAGTTTCTAAGCTACGACTGTTTCGTATACCTCATTTTAATTCATAAGAAACGCACTTTCATCTGATATATCACCTATTCAAAAATCTAAAGTTCATAAATTGATAAAATTTGCACATCTTTACAATTTTTCACAGAGTACCTTTCTAAGTATATTGTATTTTCCCTATTCACGCAAATAACTTTGTCAGTTTTCAAGCTACGACAGTTTTTTTGTTATTGGCACTGAGTACATTTCTTAGTATATTGTATTTTCCCTATTCTCGCAAATAACTTTGTCAGTTTTCAAGCTACGACAGTTTCGTATACCTCATTTTAATCCATAAGAAACGCACTTTCTTTTGATATGTCACTTATTCAAAAATCTTAAGTTCATAAATTTATCAAATTTTCATTCATTACAATTTTGGTACAGAGTACATTTCTTTGCACAATGTATTTTCCCTATTCACGCAAATAACTTTGTCAGTTTTCAAGCTATTACAGTTTCGTATACCTCATTTTAATCCATAAGAAACGCACTTTCTTCTGATATATCACCTATTCAAAAATATAATGTTCATAAATTGATAAAGTTTGCACATCTTTATAATTTTGGCACGGAGTACATTTCTAAGTATACTGTATTTCCCTATTCACGCAAATAACTTTGTAAGTTTTCAAGCTACAACAGTGTCGTATACCTCATTTTAATCCATAAGAAATGCAATTGCTTTTGGTATGTCACTTATTCAAAATCTTAAGTTCATAAATTTATCAAATTTCATATTATTACAATTTTGGCACAGAGTACATTTCTTAGTATATTGTATTTTCCCTATTCACACAAATAACTTTGTCAGTTTTCAAGATACGACAGTTTCGTATACCTCATTTTAATCAATAAGTTACGCACTTTCTTTTGATATGTCACTTATTCAAAAATCTTAAGTTCGTAGATTTATCAAGTTTGCATATCATTACAATTTTGGTACAGAGTACATTTCTTGGCACAAGGTATTTCCTTATTCACGCAAATATCTTTGTCAGCTTTCAAGCAGCGACAGCTTCGTATACCTCATTTTAATCCATAAGAAACGCACTTTCTTTTGATATATCACTTATTCAAAAATCTTAAGTTCATAAAATTAATATGATTTGCACATCATTACAATTTGGCACAGAGTACATTTCTTAGTATATTGTATATTCCCTATTCAAGTAAATAACTTTGTGAGTTTTCAAGCTACGACAGTTTCGTATACCTCATTTTAATCAATAAGAAACGCACTTCCTTTTGATATGTCACTTATTCAAAATTCTCAAGTTCATAAATTTATCAAATTTGCATATCATTACAATTCTGGTACAGAGTACATTTCTTGGCACAATGTATTTTCCCTATTCACGCAAATAACTTTTTCAGCTTTAAAGCTACGATAGTTTCGTATACCTCATTTTAATCCATAAGAAACGCACTTTCTTCTGATATATCACCTATTCAGAAATCTAAAGTTCATAAAATTTATAAAATTTGCACATCTTTACAATTTTGGCACAGAGTACATTTCTTAGTATATTGTATTTTTCCTATTCACGCAAATAACTTTGTCGGTTTTCAAGCTACGACAGTGTCGTATACCTCATTTTAATCCATAAGAAATGCACTTTCCTTTGATATATCACTTATTCAAAAATCTAAAGTTAATAAAATTGATAAAATTTGCACATCATTACAATTTTGGCACAGAGTACATTTCTTAGTATATGTATTTCCCTATTCACGCAAATAACTTTGTCAGTTTTCAAGCTACGATAGTTTCGTTTACTTCATTTTAGTCCATAAGAAACGCACTTTCTTTTGATATATCACCTATTCAAAAAATCTAAAGTTCATAAATTTTATCAAATTTGCACATCTTTATAATATTGGCACAGAGTACATTTCTTAGTATATTGTATTTTCCCTATTCACGCAAATAACTTTGTCAGTTTTCAAGCTACGACAGTTTTCGTATACCTCATTTTAATCTATAAGAAACGCACTTTCTTTTGATATATCACTTATTCAAAATCATAGATTCATAAAATTGATAATATTTGCATACCATTACAATTTATAACTTTGTCAGTTTTCAAGCTACGACAGTGTCGTATTCCTCGTTTAATCCATAAGAAACGCACTTGCTTTTGATATATCACTTATTTAAAAATCTTAAGTTCATAAAATTGATAAAATTTGCACATCATTGCAATTTTGGCACAGAGTACATTCTTAGTATATTGTATTTTTCCTATTCACGCAAATAACTTTGTCAGTTTTCAAGCTACTACAGTGTCGTATACCTCATTTTAATCCACATGAAACGCACTTCTTTTGATATATCACTTATTCAAAAATCTTAAGTTCATAATATTGATAAAATTTGCACATCATTGCAATTTTGGCACAGAGTACATTTCTTAGTATATTGTATTTTTCCCTATTCACGCAAATAACTTTGTCAGTTTTCAAGCTACTACAGTGTCGTATACCTCATTTTATCCACAAGAAACGCACTTTTCTTTTGATATATCACTTATTCAAAAATCTTAAGTTCATAAAATTGATAAAATTTGCACATCATTACAATTTTGGCACATAGTACATTTCTTAGTATTGTAGGCTTTTAGTTATTTAGTTAGTTATTAAGTTAGTCATCATTTAGTTCTATCTATTTATATTATTTATAAATTATATACATATTAGTTGTAAGTCTTTTCATAAAATGTAATTACTATTTATTTTGCTAAGTGTAAACATAGATTAATTGTATTATTCATATATTATAATGAACATAAGAAGGATAAACATAGATCATAGGAATGTAAAAGAGGACCTAAATAGAACATAAGAAAACATGTAAACCATAAGGATTGAAATAAAGAAACAGTCGATAGAGAACTATCAAAGACTAAAGTATATTGTATTTTTCCTATTCACGCAAATAACTTGTCAGTTTTCAAGCTACGACAGTTTCATATACCTCATTTAATCCATAAGAAACGCACTTTCTTTTGATATATCACTTATTCAAAAATCTTAAGTTCATAAATTTATCAAATTTGCATATCATTACAATTTTGGTACATAGTACATTTCTTGGCACAATGTATTTTCCTTATTCACGCAAATATCTTTGTCAGTTTTCAAGCTACGACAGTTTCGTATACCTCATTTTAATCCATAAGAAACGCACTTTCTTTTGATATATCACTTATTCAAAAATCTTAAGTTCATAAAATTGATATAATTGCACATCATTACAATTTTGGCACAGAGTACATTTCTTAGTATATTGTATTTTTCCTATTCACGCAAATAACTTTGTCAGTTTTCAAGCTACGACAGTTTCATATACCTCATATAATCCATAAGAAACGCACTTTCTTTTGATATATCACTTATTCAAAAATCTTAAGTTCATAAATTTATCAAATTTGAATATCATTACAATTTTAGTACAGAGTACATTTCTTGGCACAATGTAGTTTCCTTATTCACGCAATATCTTTATCAGTTTTCAAGCTACGACAGTTTCGTATACCTCATTTTAATCCATAAGAAACTCACTTTCTTTTGATATATCACTTATTCAAAAATCTTAAGTTCATAAAATTGATATAATTTGCACATCATTACAATTTTGGCACAGAGTACATTTCTTAGTATATTGTATTTTCCCTATTCACGCAAATAACTTTGTCAGTTTTCAAGCTACGACCGTTTCGTATACCTCATTTTAATCAATAAGATACGCACTTTCTTTTGATATATCACTTATTCAAAAATCTTAAGTTCATAAAATTGATAAAATTTGCACATCATTACAATTTTGGCACAGAGTACCAGTATATTGTATTTCCTTATTCACGCAAATAACTTTGTCAGTTTTCAAGCTACGATAGTTTCGTTTACCTCATTTTAGTCCATAAGAAACGCACTTTCTTTTGATATATCACCTATTCGAAAATCTAAAGTTCATAAATTTTATCAAATTTGCACATCTTTATAATTGTGGCACAGAGTACATTTCTTAGTATATTGTATTTTCCCTATTCACGCAAATAACTTTGTCAGTTTCCAAGCTACGACAGTTTCGTATACCTCATTTTAATCCATAAGAAACGCACTTTTTTTGATATATCACTTATTCAAAAATTTTAAATTCATAAAATTGATAATATTTGCATACCATTACAATTTATAACTTTGTCAGTTTTCAAGCTACGACAGTGTCGTATTCCTCGTTTTAATCCATAAGAAACTCACTTGCTTTTGATACATCACTTATTTAAAAATCTTAAGTTCATAAAATTGATAAAATTTGCACATCATTGCAATTTTGGCACAGAGTACGTTTCTTAGTATATTGTATTTTCCCTATTCACGCAAATAACTTTGTCAGTTTTCAAGCTACGACAGTTTCGTATACCTCATTTTAATCCATAAGAAACGCACTTTATTTTGATATATCACTTATTCAAAAATCTTAGATTCATAAAATTGATAATATTTGCATACCATTACAATTTATAACTTTGTCAGTTTATAATATTTGCATATTTGATAATATTTGCATACCATTACAATTTATAACTTTGTCAGTTTTCAAGCTACTGCAGTGTCGTATACCTCATTTTAATCCACAAGAAACGCACTTTCTTTTGATATATCACTTATTCAAAATCTTAAGTTCATAAAATTGATAAAATTTGCACATCATTACAATTTTGGCACATAGTACATTTCCTTAGTATTGTAGGCTTTTAGTTATTTAGTTAGTTATTAAGTTAATCATCATTTAGTTCTATCTATTTATATTATTTATAAATTATATACATATTAGTTGTAAGTCTTTTCATAAAATGTAATTACTATTTATTTTGCTAAGTGTAAACATAGATTAATTGTATTATTCATATATTATAATGAACATAAGAAGGATAAACATAGATCATAGGAATGTAAAAGAGACCTAAATAGAACATAAGAAAACATGTAAACCATAAGGATTGAAATAAAGAAACAGTCGATAGAGAACTATCAAAGACTAAAGTATATTGTATTTTTCCTATTCACGCAAAGAGTACATTTCTTAGTATATTGTATTTTCCCTATTCACGCAAATAACTTTGTCAGTTTTCAAGCTACGACAGTTTCATATACCTTATTTAATCCATAAGAAACGCACTTTCTTTTGATATATCACTTATTCAAAAATCTTAAGTTCATAAATTTATAAAATTTGCATATCATTACAATTTTGGTACAGAGTACATTTCTTGGCACAATGTATTTTCCTTATTCACGCAATATCTTTGTCAGTTTTCAAGCTACGACAGTTTCGTATACCTCATTTAAATCCATAAGAAACGCACTTTCTTTGATATATCACTTATTCAAAAAATCTTAAGTTCATAAAATTGATATAATTTGCACATCATTACAATTTTGGCACAGAGTACATTTCTTAGTATATTGTATTTTCCCTATTCACGCAAATAACTTTGTCAGTTTCCAAGCTACTACAGTGTCGTATACCTCATTTTAATCAATAAGATACGCACTTTCTTTTGATATATCACTTATTCAAAAATCTTAAGTTCATAAAATTGATAAAATTTGCACATCATTACAATTTTGGCACAGAGTACATTTCTTAGTATATTGTATTTCCCTATTCACGCAAATAACTTTGTCAGTTTTCAAGCTACGATAGTTTCGTTTACCTCATTTTAGTTCATAAGAAACGCACTTTCTTTTGATATATCACCTATTCAAAAATCTAAAGTTCATAAATTTTATCAAATTTGCACATCTTTATAATTTTGGCACAGAGTACATTTCTTAGTATATTGTATTTTCCCTATTCACGCAAATAACTTTGTCAGTTTTCAAGCTACGACAGTTTCGTATACCTCATTTTAATCCATAAGAAACGCATTTTCTTTTGATATATCACTTATTCAAAAATCATAGATTCATAAAATTGATAATATTTGCATACCATTACAATTTATAACTTTGTCAGTTTTCAAGCTACGACAGTGTCGTATTCCTCGTTTTAATCCATAAGAAATGCACTTGCTTTGAATATCACTTATTTAAAAATCTTAAGTTCATAAAATTGATAAAATTTGCACATCATTGCAATTTTGGCACAGAGTACATTTCTTAGTATATTGTATTTTCCCTATTCACGCAAATAACTTTGTCAGTTTTCAAGCTACGACAGTTTCGTATACCTCATTTTAATCCATAAGAAACGCACTTTCTTTTGATATATCATTTATTCAAAAATCTTAGATTCATAAAATTGATAATATTTGCATACCATTACAATTTATAACTTTGTCAGTTTATAATATTTGCATATTTGATAATATTTGCATACCATTACAATTTATAACTTTGTCAGTTTTCAAGCTACTACAGTGTCGTATACCTCATTTTAATCCACAAGAACGCACTTTCTTTTGATATATCACTTATTCAAAAATCTTAAGTTCATAAAATTGATAAAATTTGCACATCATTGCAATTTTGGCACAGAGTACATTTCTTAGTATATTGTATTTTCCCTATTCACGCAAATAACTTTGTCAGTTTTCAAGCTACTACAGTGTCGTATACCTCATTTTAATCCACAAGAAACGCACTTTCTTTGATATATCACTTATTCAAAAATCTTAAGTTCATAAAATTGATAAAATTTGCACATCATTACAATTTTGGCACATAGTACATTTCTTAGTATTGTAGGCTTTTAGTTATTTAGTTAGTTATTAAGTTAGTCATCATTTAGTTCTATCTATTTATATTATTTATAAATTATATACATATTAGTTGTAAGTCTTTTCATAAAATGTAATTACTATTTATTTTGCTAAGTGTAAACATAGATTAATTGTATTTTTCATATATTATAATGAACATAAGAAGGATAAACATAGATCATAGGAATGTAAAAGAGACCTAAATAGAACATAAGAAAACATGTAAACCATAAGGATTGAAATAAAGAAACAGTCGATAGAGAACTATCAAAGACTAAAGTATATTGTATTTTTCCTATTCACGCAAATAACTTTGTCAGTTTTCAAGCTACGACAGTTTCATATACCTCATTTAATGCATAAGAAACGCACTTTCTTTTGATATATCACTTATTCAAAAATCTTAAGTTCATAAATTTATCAAATTTGCATATCATTACAATTTTGGTACAGAGTACATTTCTTGGCACAATGTATTTTCTTTATTCACGCAAATATCTTTGTCAGTTTTTCAAGCTACGACAGTTTCGTATACCTCATTTTAATCCATAAGAAACGCACTTTCTTTTGATATATCACTTATTCAAAAATCTTAAGTTCATAAAATTGATATAATTTGCACATCATTATAATTTTGGCACAGAGTACATTTCTTAGTATATTGTATTTTTCCTATTCACGCAAATAACTTTGTCAGTTTTCAAGCTACGACAGTTTCATATACCTCATTTAATCCATAAGAAACGCACTTTCTTTTGATATATCACTTATTCAAAAATCTTAAGTTCATAAATTTATCAAATTTGAATATCATTACAATTTTAGTACAGAGTACATTTCTTGGCACAATGTATTATCCTTATTCACGCAAATATCTTTATCAGTTTTCAAGCTACGACAGTTTCATATACCTCACTTTAATCCATAAGAAACGCACTTTCTTTTGATATATCACCTATTCGAAAATCTAAAGTTCATAAATTTTATCAAATTTGCACATCTTTACAATTTTGGCACAGAGTACATTTCTTAGTATATTGTATTTTCCCTATTCACGCAAATAACTTTGTCAGTTTTCAAGCTACGACAGTTTCGTATACCTCATTTTAATCCATAAAAAACGCACTTTTTTTGATATATCACTTATTCAAAAATTTTAAGTTCATAAAATTGATAATATTTGCATACCATTACAATTTATAACTTTGTCAGTTTTCAAGCTACGGCAGTGTCGTAATACTCGTTTTAATCCATAAGAAACGCACTTGCTTTTGATATATCACTTATTTAAAAATCTTAAGTTCATAAAATTGATAAAATTTGCACATCATTACAATTTTGGTACAGAGTACATTTCTTGGCACAATGTATTTTCCTTATTCACGCAAATATCTTTGTCAGTTTTCAAGCTACGACAGTTTCGTATACCTCATTTTAATCCTTAAGAAACGCACTTTCTTTTGATATATCACTTATTCAAAAATCATAAGTTCATAAAATTGATATAATTTGCACATCATTACAATTTTAACACAGAGTACATTTCTTAGTATATTGTATTTCCCTATTCACGCAAATAACTTTGTCAGTTTTCAAGCTACGACCGTTTTGTATACCTCATTTTAATCCATAAGAAACGCACTTTCTTTTGATATGTCACTTATTCAAAAATCTTAAGTTCGTAGATTTATCAAGTTTGCATATCATTACAATTTTGGTACAGATTACATTTCTTGGCACAATGTATTTTCCTTATTCACGCAAATATCTTTGTCAGCTTTCAAGCTGCGACAGTTTCGTATACCTCATTTTAATCCATAAGAAACGCACTTTCTTTTGATATATCACTTATTCAAAAATCTTAAGTTCATAAAATTAATATGATTTGCACATCATTACAATTTTGGCACAGAGTACATTTCTTAGTATATTGTATATTCCCTATTCACGTAAATAACTTTGTCAGTTTTCAAGCTACGGCAGTTTCGTATACCTCATTTTAATCCATACGAAACGCACTTTCTTTTGATATGTCACTTATTCAAAAATCTTAAGTTCATAAATTTATCAAATTTGCATATCATTTCAATTTTGGTACAGAGTACATTTCTTGGCACAATGTATTTTCCTTATTCACGCAAATAACTTTGTCAGTTTTCAAGCTACCACAATTTCGTATACCTCATTTTAATCCATAAGAACGCACTTTCTTTTGATATGTCACTTAAAAATCTTAAGTTCATAAAATTGATAAAATTTGCACATCAGTACAATTTTGGCACAGAGTACATTTCTTAGTATATTGTATTTTCCCTATTCACGCAAATAACTTTGTCAGTTTTCAAGCTACGACAGTTCATATACCTCATTTAATCCATAAGAAACGCACTTTCTTTTGATATATCACCTATTCAAAAATCTTAAGTTCATAAATTTATCAAATTTGAATATCATTACAATTTTAGTACAGAGTACATTTCTTGGCACAATGTATTATCCTTATTCACGCAAATATCTTTATCAGTTTTCAAGCTACGACAGTTTCATATACCTCACTTTAATCCATAAGAAACGCACTTTCTTTTGATATATCACCTATTCGAAAATCTAAAGTTCATAAATTTTATCAAATTTGCACATCTTTACAATTTTGGCACAGAGTACATTTCTTAGTTATTGTATTTTCCCTATTCACGCAAATAACTTTGTCAGTTTTCAAGCTACGACAGTTTCGTATACCTCATTTAATCCATAAAAAACGCACTTTTTTTGATATATCACTTATTCAAAAATTTTAAGTTCATAAAATTGATAATATTTGCATACCATTACAATTTATAACTTTGTCAGTTTTCAAAGCTACGGCAGTGTCGTATTACTCGTTTTAATCCATAAGAAACGCACTTGCTTTTGATATATCACTTATTTAAAAATCTAAAGTTCATAAAATTGATAAAATTTGCACATCATTACAATTTTGGTACAGAGTACATTTCTTGGCACAATGTATTTTCCTTATTCACGCAAATATCTTTGTCAGTTTTCAAGCTACGACAGTTTCGTATACCTCATTTAATCCATAAGAAACGCACTTTCTTTTGATATATCACTTATTCAAAAATCTTAAGTTCATAAAATTTATAAAATTTGCACATCATTACAATTCAGATAGTTTCGTATACCTCATTTTAATCCACAAGAAACACACTTTCTTTTGATATATCACATATTTAAAAATCTTATGTTCATAAAATTGATAAAATTTGCATATCATTACAATATTGGCACAGAGTACATTTCGTAGTAATTTTATTTTCTCTATTCACGCAAATAACTTTGTCGTATCATTACAATTTTGGCACAGAGTATGTTTCTTAGTATATTGTATTTTCCCTATTCACGCAAATAACTTTGTCAGTTATCAAGCTACAACAGTGTCGTATACCTTATTTTAATCTACAAGAAACGCACTTTCTTTTGATATATCACTTATTCAAAAATCTTAAGTTCATAAAATTTTTCAAATTTGCATATCATTATAATTTTGGCACAAAGTACATTTCTTAGTACATGGTATTTTTCCTATTCACGTAAATAATTTTGTCAGTTTTCAAGCTACGACAGTTTCGTATACCTCATTTTAATCCATAAGAAACGCACCTTCTTTTGATATATCACTTATTCAAAAATCTTAGATTCATAATATTGATAATATTTTGGCACAGAGTACATTTCTTAGTATATTGTATTTTCCCTATTCACGCAAATAACTTTGTCAGTTTTCAAGCTACAAAAGTGTCGTATACCTCATTTTAATCCATAAGAAAATGCACTTTCTTTTGGTATGTTACTTATTCAAAAATCTTAAGTTCATAAATTTATCAAATTTTCATATCATTACAATTTTGGCACAGAGTACATTTCTTGGCACAATGTATTTTACCTATTCACGCAAATAACTTTGTCAGTCAAGCTACGACAGTGTCGTATACCTTGTTTTAATCCACAGGAAACGCACTTTCTTTTAATATATATCACTTATTCAAAAATCTTAAGTTCATAAAATTTATAAAATTTGCATATCATTACAAGTTTGGCACAGAGTACATTTCTTAGTATATTATAATAAATAACTTTGTCAGTTTTCAGCTACGACAGTACGACAGTTTCGTATACCTCATTTTAATCCATAAGAAACGCACTTTCGTTTGATATACAGTTCATACATTCATATGTATATAAATATCATTTTGCTTATTAAAAAACCCATCAGTTAACATCGATGTTTATTACATTGTAAATGATTCTTACGGCTTTTTCAATAACAGCGCTTTCGAGGCTTCAATATTGTTCTCAGCAGAGTTATTGTCGGGAACTAATAAAATACTTTCCTCATTGGCGTTATCATCCAATTTAATTTCTTCTCTTGGGTCATCAAAACTCCAATAAAATAAATTAATAACACTAAATAATTGTTGATTTGTAAAATACAAAACACTTGTAATAAATACAAAAAAACTTCAAAATTACTGAGCTTAAGGTGAATGATACCGAAATAATAAAACAAGTTAGAGTGCTATATTTGGCTGAGCCGAATCTTAAATACCCTCCACCAGCAACTTTTGTATTAATACATTTCTAATTAATAAAATATTTGTAGAAATAAGTTTTTCTCATGTTATACATAGAAAAATCAAAAGATTTAAACAGCTTAACCCCCCTTATTCACAAACAAAATTTTTATTTTATAAACGGTTTATAAATTGGACTTTGTATAGAAATTTTGTTTTATAAACCTTTTATAAAATAAAAATGTTGTTTGTGAATAAGGGCGTAAATCTACTACAAGATTTATTCAACATTAGAAATGCCACTTTCTTTTAAATTTTTATAGCGCCCTAAGATATGCTTTAGCGATATCTAGTATTTGCATGTGTTTGAAAGATTTAAGGATTTTCAAAATACATACATATATAATTTTGTTCTACACAAATTGATAATGCAAATAGTTAAATACGGTAAAGCGCTTTTAAGGGTAGGACCTAGTATGAGAAATATGACCAAATATAGACCGATCGTGAAAAATTTTTGAAATAACATTACGAAATAGTATTTATGAACAAAAATAGTATTTATTTATATCATTATTTGGTAATGAGTTATGTGCCTTTAAGTGTTTTTCTGAAAGGGACCTTGTATGGGAGCTATGATCAATTATGGATCGATAGGAAAACAATTTCACAGTAATATTTTTCTGTATATGAGCAATATTTCTGCCAAACTTTATATGGATATCTTAATTTAGTAATGAGTTATGTGCGTTTAAGTGATTTTCGAGAGGGGACCTTGTATGGGAGCTATGACCAGTAATGGACCGATCGGAAAAAAATGTATCTGTAATATTTCTGTGCTTATGAGTAATACTTGTACCATATGGGTATCTTAATTAAGTAATGAGTTATGCGCGTTTAAGTGATTTTCGGGAGGGGACCTTGTATGGGAGCTATGACCAATTATGGACCGATCGAAAAAAATGTTCACAGTAATATTTCTGTGCATATGAGTATACTTGTGCCAAATTTTATATTGATATCTTAATTTAGTAATGAGTTATGCGCGTTTAAGTGATTTTCAGGAGGGGAGCTATGACCATTTATGGACCGATCGGAAAAAAATTTTCAGTAATATTTCTATGCATATGAGCAATACTTATACTAAATTTTATATGGATATCTTAATTAGTAATGAGTTATGCGCGTTTAAGTGATTTTCGGAAGGGGACCTTGTATGGGAGCTATGACCAATTATGGACCGATCGGAAAAACAATTTCACAGTAATATTTCTCTGCATATGGGTAATACTTGTACCAAATTTTTATATGGATATCTTAATTTAGTTATGAGTTATGCGCGTTTAAGTGATTTTCGGGAGGGGACATTGCATGGGAGCTATGACCAATTATTGACCAATCGGAAAAAAATTTCACGGTAATATTTCTATGCATATGGACAGTACTTATATCAAATTTTATATGGATATCTTAATTTAGTTATGAGTTATGCGCGTTTAAGTGATTTTCGGGAGGGGACATTGCATGGGAGCTATGACCAATTATTGACCAATCGGAAAAAAAATTTCACGGTAATATTTCTATGCATATGGACAATACTTGTACCAAATTCTATATGGATATCTTTATTTAGTAATGAGTTATGCGCGTTTAAGTGATTTCGGGAGGGGACCTTGTATGGGAGCTATGGACCGATCGCAAAAAACTTTCACAGTAATATTCTATGCATATGGGCAATACTTATACCAAATTTTATATAGATATCTTAATTTAGTAATGAGTTATGTGCGTTTAAGTGATTTTCGGGAGGGGACCTTGTATGGGAGCTATGTCCAATTATGGGCCGATCCATAAAATTTTTCCTCTGGAAGAATTCTATTGACATAAGATTTTAATTTGTGAAATTTGTGAAGATATCGGGCATTGTGGCGGAAGTTATTAAAAAAACCCATTTTCCGGGAATATGTACTTTTGTATGGGAGGTATATGAAATTGTGGACCTATGCTGGCAATTTCAGCAGGGATCATGATCTTGTGCAGAAACGAATGTGTGGGTGATTTCCATGGAATTATCTTGCATAGTTTCGAGAAAATTACATCAGAATGTGTGAAAAATGCTTATTTTTTCCGAGGTTGTTTTAAATTTTGATTCATAACTTTTCCCGGTGTGAACCGATTTTGCCCATTTGCAACACCAAACAACTTAGGAAAATGAAGAACATTTTGGGTGAATTTGGTTAAACTCTATTGCTTCGTTTTATCGTGAGCGTGTTTTACACAGACAGACGGACATAGCTAAATCGACTCAGAATTTGATAAGGACCCAGAATATATATACTTTGTTGGGTCTCAGATGAAATTTCTTGGTGTTACACACGGAATGACAAAGTTATATATACCCTCTATCACCACTGATGGTGGTGGAGGGTATAATAAAAACATAATAAAAACTTCATTCATACGTAAATAAAACCAAAATTCCCATAAAAAATGCGTTATTCGTACTATCGAACAGAAAAATTGTGACTTTATTCATACTATAGAGTAGACAATGCACAATTTTGCCATTCGTATTATTGGATATTCGTAGTAAAGAGTATACGTACTATTAGACGTATCACTTATTCAAAAATCTTTAGTTCATACATTTATCAAATTTGCATATCATTACAAGTTTGGCACAGAGTACATTTCTTAGTATATTGTATTTTCCCTATTCACGCAAATAACTTTGTCAGTTTCTTTTGATATGTCACCTATTCAAAAATCTTAGATTCATAATATTGATAATATTTTGGTACAGAGTACATTTCTTGTCACAATGTATTTTACCTATTCACTCAAATAACTTTGTCAGTTTTCAAGCTACGACAGTGTCGTATACCTCGTTTTAATCCACAGGAAACGCACTTTCTTTTGATATGTCACTTATTTAAAAATCTTAAGTTCATAAAATTGATAAAATTTGCACATCTTTACAATTTTGGCACAGAGTACATTTCTTAGTATATTGTATTTTCCCTATTCACGCAAATAACTTTGTCAGTTTTCAAGCTACGACAGTTTCGTATACCTCATTTTAATCCATAAGAAACGCACTTTCTTTTGATATCACTTTATTCAAAAATCTTAAGTTCATAAAATTTATAAAATTTGCACATCATTACAATTTTGGCACAGAGTACATTTCTTAGTATATTGTATTTTCCCTATTCACGAAAATAACTTTGTCAGTTTTCAAGCTACGGCGGTTTCGTATACCTCATTTTAATCCATAAGAAACGCACTTCCATCTGATATATCACCTATTCAAAAATCGAAAGTTCATAAAATTGATAAAATTTGCACATCTTTACAAATTTTTCACAGAGTACCTTTCTTAGTATATTGTATTTTCCCTATTCACGCAAATAACTTTGTCAGTTTTCAAGCTACGACAGTGTCGTATACTTCATTTAATCCATAAGAAACGCACTTTCCTTCGATATATCACTTATTCAAAATCTTAAGTTCATAAAATTGATAAAATTTACATATCATTACAAGTTTGGCACAGAGTACATTTTTTAGTATATTGTATTTTCCCTAATCACGCAAATAACTTTGTCAGTTTTCAAGCTACGTCAGTTTCGTATACCTCATTTTAATGCATAAGAAACGCACTTTCTTCTGATATATCACCTATTCAAAAATATAAAGTTCATAAAATTGATAAAATTTGCACATCTTTACAATTTTGGCACAGAGTACATTTTTTAGTATATTGTATTTTCCCTATTCACGCAAATAACTTTGTCAGTTTTTCAAGCTACGACAGTTTCGTATACCTCATTTTAATCCATAAGAAACGCACTTTCATTTGATATATCACCTATTCAAAAATCGAAAGTTCATAAAATTGATAAAATTTGCACATCTTTACAATTTGGCACAAAGTACACTTCTTAGAATACTGTATTTTCCTTATTCATAACTTTGTCAGTTTTCAAGCTACGACAGTTTCGTATACCTCATTTTAAAATACAAGAAACTCACTTTCTTTTGATATATCACTTATTCAAAAATCTTAGATTCATAAAATTGATAATATCTGAATATCATTACAATTTATAACTTTGTCAGTTTTCAAGCTACGACAGTGTAGTATTCTTCATTTTAATCCACAAGAAACGCACTTTATCTTGATATATCACTTACTCAAAATCTTACGTTTATAAAATTGATAAAGTTTGCACATCATTACAATTTTGGCACAGAGTACATTTCTTAGTATATTGTATTTTCCCTATTCACGCAAATAACTTTGTCAGTTTTCAAGCTACGACAGTTTCGTATACCTCATTTTAATCCATAAGAAACGCACTTTCTTTTGATATATCACTTATTCAAAAATCTTAGTTCATAAATTTATCAAATTTGCACATCTTTGCAATTCGGTACAGAGTACGTTTCTTGGCACAATGTATTTTCCCTATTCACGCAAATAACTTTGTCATTTTTCAAGCTACGACAGTATTGCTCATTTTAAACAATAAGAAATGCACTTTCTTTTGATTTGTCACTTATTCAAAAATCTCAAGCTCATAAATTTATCAAATTTGCCTATCATTACAATTTTGGTACAGAGTACATTTCTTGGCACAATATATCTTCCCTATTCACGCAAATGACTTTGTCAGTTTTTAAGCTACGACAGTTTCGTATACCTCATTTTAATCTATAAGATACGCACTTTCTTCTGATATATCACCTATTCAAAAATCAAAAGTTCATAAATTGATAAAATTTGCACATCTTTATAATTTTGGCACAGAGTACATTTCTTAGTATATTGTATTTTCCCTAGTCACGCAAATAACTTTGTAAGTTTTCAAGCTACAACAGTGTCGTATACCTCATTTTAATCCATAAGAAATGCACTTTCTTTTGGTATGTCACTTATTCAAAAATCTTAAGTTCATAAATTTATCAAATTTTCATATCATTACAATTTGGCACAGAGTACATTTCTTAGTATATGTATTTTCCCTATTCACGCAAATAACTTGGTCAGTTTTCAAGCTACGACAGTGTTGTATATCTCATTGTAATCCATAAGAAACGCACTGTCTCAATCTTTAGTTCACAAAATTGATAGAATTTGCACATCATTACAACTTTGGCACAGAATACATTTCTTAGTATATAGTATTTTCCCTATTCCGCAATAACTTTGTCAGTTTTCAAGCTACGACAGTTTCGTATACCTCATTTTAATCCCTAAGAAACGCATTTCTTTTGATATGTCACTTATTCAAAACTCTTAAGTTCATAAATTTATCAAATTTGCGTATCGTTACAATTTTGGTACAAGAGTACATTTCTTGCCACTATGTATTTTCCTATTCACGTTAATAACTCTGTCAGTTTTTCAAGCTACGACAGTTTCGTATACCTCATTTTAATCCATAAGAAAAGTACTTTCTTCTGATATATCACCTATTCAAAAATCTTAAGTTCATAAAATTGATAAAATTTGCACATCTTTACAATTTGGCACAGAGTACATTTCTTAGAATATTGTATTTTCCCTATTCACGAAAATAACTTTGTCAGATTTTAAGCTACGACAGTTTCGTATACCTCATTTTAATCCATAAGAAACGCACTTTCTTTTTATATATCACTTATTCAAAAATCTTTAGTTCATAAATTTATCAAATTTGCACATCTTTACAATTCTGGTACAGAGTACATTTCTTGGCGCAATGTATTTTCCCTATTTACGCAAATAACTTTGTCAGTTTTCAAGCTACGACAGCAGTACTGCTTATTTTAAACAATAAGAAATGCACTTTCTTTTGATTTGTCACTTATTCAAAAATCTCAAGCTCATAAATTTATCAAATTTGCCTATCATTACAATTTTGGCACAGAGTACATTTCTTAGTATATTGTATTTTCCCTATTCACGCAAATAACTTTGTCAGTTTTCAAGCTACGACAGTTTCGTATACCTCATTTTAATCCATAAGAAACGCACTTTCTTTTGATATGTCACTTATTCAAAATTCTTAAGTTCATAAATTTATCAAATTTGCACATCTTTACAATTTTGGTACAGAGTACATTTCTTGGCACAATATATCTTTCCTATTCACGCAAATGACTTTGTCAGTTTTAAGCTACGACAGTTTCCTATACCTTATTTTAATCTATAAGAAACGCACTTTCATCTGATATATTCTATTCAAAAATCGAAAGTTCATAAGATTGATAAAATTTGCACATCTTTACAATTTTTTCACAGAGTACCTTTCTTAGTATATTGTATTTTCCCTATTCACGCAAATAACTTTGTCAGTTTTCAAGCTACGACAGTTTCGTATACCTCATTTTAATCCATAAGAAACGCACTTTCTTTGATATGTCACCTATTCAAAATCTTAAGTTCATAAAATTTATCAAATTTGCACATCATTACAATTTTGGCACAGAGTACATTTCTTAGTATATTGTATTTTCCCTATTCACGCAAATAACTTTGTAAGTTTTCAAGCTACAACAGTGTCGTATACCTCATTTTAATCCATAAGAAATGCACTTTCTTTTGGTATGTCACTTATTCAAAAATCTTAAGTTCATAAATTTATAAAATTTTCATATCATTACAATTTTGGCACAGAGTACATTTCTTAGTATATTGTATTTTCCCTATTCACGCAAATAACTTTGTCAGTTTTCAAGCTACGACAGTTTCGTATACCTCATTTTAATCCATAAGAAACGCACTTTCTTTTGATATGTCACTTATTCAAAATTCTTAAGTTCATAAATTTATCAAATTTGCACATCTTTACAATTTTGGTACAGAGTACATTTCTTGGCACAATGTATTTTCCCTATTCACGCAAATAACTTTGTCGGTTTTCAAGCTACTACAGTGTCGTATACCTCATTTTAATCCATAAGAAACGCACTTTCTTTTGATATATCACTTACTCAAAAATCTTTAGTTCATAAAATTGATAAAATTTGCACATCATTACAATTTTGGTACAGAGTACATTTCCTGGCACAATGCATTTTCCCTATTCACGTAAATAACTTTGTAAGTTTTCAAGCTACGACAGTATTCCTCATTTTAAACTATAAGAAACGCACTTTCTTTTGATATGTCACTTGTTCAAAAATCTCAAGCTCACAAATTTATCAAATTTGCTTATCATTACAATTTTGGTACAGAGTACATTTCTTGGCACAATGTATTTTCCCTATTCACGCAAATAACTTTGTCAGTTTCTAAGCTACGACTGTTTCGTATACCTCATTTTAATTCATAAGAAACGCACTTTCATCTGATATATCACCTATTCAAAAATCTAAAGTTCATAAAATTGATAAAATTTGCACATCTTTACAATTTTTTCACAGAGTACCTTTCTAAGTATATTGTATTTTCCCTATTCACGCAAATAACTTTGTCAGTTTTCAAGCTACGACAGTTTTTTTGTTATTGGCACTGAGTACATTTCTTAGTATATTGTATTTTCCCTATTCTCGCAAATAACTTTGTCAGTTTTCAAGCTACGACAGTTTCGTATACCTCATTTTAATCCATAAGAAACGCACTTTCTTTTGATATGTCACTTATTCAAAAATCTTAAGTTCATAAATTTATCAAATTTTCATTCATTACAATTTTGGTACAGAGTACATTTCTTTGCACAATGTATTTTCCCTATTCACGCAAATAACTTTGTCAGTTTTCAAGCTATTACAGTTTCGTATACCTCATTTTAATCCATAAGAAACGCACTTTCTTCTGATATATCACCTATTCAAAATATAATGTTCATAAATTGATAAAGTTTGCACATCTTTATAATTTTGGCACGGAGTACATTTCTAAGTATACTGTATTTTCCCTATTCACGCAAATAACTTTGTAAGTTTTCAAGCTACAACAGTGTCGTATACCTCATTTTAAGCCATAAGAACGCACTTTCTTTTGATATATCACTTATTCAAAAATATTAAGATCATAAAATTGATATAATTTGCACATTACAATTTCGGCACAGAGTACATTTCTTAGTATATTGTATTTTCCCTATTCACACAAATAACTTTGTCAGTTTTCAAGATACGACAGTTTCGTATACCTCATTTTAATCAATAAGTTACGCACTTTCTTTTGATATGTCACTTATTCAAAAATCTTAAGTTCGTAGATTTATCAAGTTTGCATATCATTACAATTTTGGTACAGAGTACATTTCTTGGCACAAGGTATTTTCCTTATTCACGCAAATATCTTTGTCAGCTTTCAAGCAGCGACAGCTTCGTATACCTCATTTTAATCCATAAGAAACGCACTTTCTTTTGATATATCACTTATTCAAAAATCTTAAGTTCATAAAATTAATATGATTTGCACATCATTACAATTTGGCACAGAGTACATTTCTTAGTATATTGTATATTCCCTATTCAAGTAAATAACTTTGTGAGTTTTCAAGCTACGACAGTTTCGTATACCTCATTTTAATCAATAAGAAACGCACTTCCTTTTGATATGTCACTTATTCAAAATTCTCAAGTTCATAAATTTATCAAATTTGCATATCATTACAATTCTGGTACAGAGTACATTTCTTGGCACAATGTATTTTCCCTATTCACGCAAATAACTTTTGCTTTAAAGCTACGATAGTTTCGTATACCTCATTTTAATCCATAAGAAACGCACTTTCTTCTGATATATCACCTATTCAGAAATCTAAAGTTCATAAAATTTATAAAATTTGCACATCTTTACAATTTTGGCACAGAGTACATTTCTTAGTATATTGTATTTTTCCTATTCACGCAAATAACTTTGTCGGTTTTCAAGCTACGACAGTGTCGTATACCTCATTTTAATCCATAAGAAATGCACTTTCCTTTGATATATCACTTATTCAAAAATCTAAAGTTAATAAAATTGATAAAATTTGCACATCATTACAATTTTGGCACAGAGTACATTTCTTAGTATATTGTATTTCCCTATTCACGCAAATAACTTTGTCAGTTTTCAAGCTACGATAGTTTCGTTTACTTCATTTTAGTCCATAAGAAACGCACTTTCTTTTGATATATCACCTATTCAAAAATCTAAAGTTCATAAATTTTATCAAATTTGCACATCTTTATAATATTGGCACAGAGTACATTTCTTAGTATATTGTATTTTCCCTATTCACGCAAATAACTTTGTCAGTTTTCAAGCTACGACAGTTTCGTATACCTCATTTTAATCTATAAGAAACGCACTTTCTTTTGATATATCACTTATTCAAAAATCATAGATTCATAAAATTGATAATATTTGCATACCATTACAATTTATAACTTTGTCAGTTTTCAAGCTACGACAGTGTCGTATTCCTCGTTTTAATCCATAAGAAACGCACTTGCTTTTGATATATCACTTATTTAAAAATCTTAAGTTCATAAAATTGATAAAATTTGCACATCATTGCAATTTTGGCACAGAGTACATTTCTTAGTATATTGTATTTTTCCTATTCACGCAAATAACTTTGTCAGTTTTCAAGCTACTACAGTGTCGTATACCTCATTTTAATCCACATGAAACGCACTTTCTTTTGATATATCACTTATTCAAAAATCTTAAGTTCATAATATTGATAAAATTTGCACATCATTGCAATTTTGGCACAGAGTACATTTCTTAGTATATTGTATTTTTCCCTATTCACGCAAATAACTTTGTCAGTTTTCAAGCTACTACAGTGTCGTATACCTCATTTTAGTCCACAAGAAACGCACTTTCTTTTGATATATCACTTATTCAAAAATCTTAAGTTCATAAAATTGATAAAATTTGCACATCATTACAATTTTGGCACATAGTACATTTCTTAGTATTGTAGGCTTTTAGTTATTTAGTTAGTTATTAAGTTAGTCATCATTTAGTTCTATCTATTTATATTATTTATAAATTATATACATATTAGTTGTAAGTCTTTTCATAAAATGTAATTACTATTTTTTTGCTAAGTGTAAACATAGATTAATTGTATTATTCATATATTATAATGAACATAAGAAGGAAAACATAGATCATAGGAATGTAAAAGAGACCTAAATAGAACATAAGAAAACATGTAAACCATAAGGATTGAAATAAAGAAACAGTCGATAGAGAACTATCAAAGACTAAGTATATTATTTTTCCTATTCACGCAAATAACTTTGTCAGTTTTCAAGCTACGACAGTTTCATATACCTCATTTAATCCATAAGAACGCACTTTCTTTTGATATATCACTTATTCAAAAATCTTAAGTTCATAAATTTATCAAATTTGCATATCATTACAATTTTGGTACATAGTACATTTCTTGGCACAATGTATTTCCTTATTCACGCAAATATCTTTGTCAGTTTTCAAGCTACGACAGTTTCGTATACCTCATTTTAATCCATAAGAAACGCACTTCTTTTGATATATCACTTATTCAAAAATCTTAAGTTCATAAAAATTGATATAATTTGCACATCATTACAATTTTGGCACAGAGTACATTTCTTAGTATATTGTATTTTTCCTATTCACGCAAATAACTTTGTCAGTTTTCAAGCTACGACAGTTTCATATACCTCATATAATCCATAAGAAACGCACTTTCTTTGATAATCACTTATTCAAAAATCTTAAGTTCATAAATTTATCAAATTTGAATATCATTACAATTTTAGTACAGAGTACATTTCTTGGCACAATGTTTTCCTATTCACGCAAATATCTTTATCAGTTTTCAAGCTACGACAGTTTCGTATACCTCATTTTAATCCATAAGAAACTCACTTTCTTTGATATATCACTTATTCAAAAATCTTAAGTTCATAAAATTGATATAATTGCACATCATTACAATTTTGGCACAGAGTACATTCTTAGTATATTTTTTCCCTATTCACGCAAATAACTTTGTCAGTTTTCAAGCTACGACCGTTTCGTATACATTTTAATCAATAAGATACGCACTTTCTTTTGATATATCACTTATTCAAAAATCTTAAGTCATAAAATTGATAAAATTTGCACATCATTACAATTTTGGCACAGAGTACCAGTATTGTATTTTTCCTTATTCACGCAAATAACTTTGTCAGTTTTCAAGCTACGATAGTTTCGTTTACCTCATTTAGTCCATAAGAAACGCACTTCTTTTGATATATCACCTATTCGAAAATCTAAAGTTCATAAATTTTATCAAATTTGCACATCTTTATAATTTTGGCACAGAGTACATTTCTTAGTATATTGTATTTTCCCTATTCACGCAAATAACTTTGTCAGTTTCCAAGCTACGACAGTTTCGTATACCTCATTTTAATCCATAAGAAACGCACTTTTTTGATATATCACTTATTCAAAAATTTTAAATTCATAAAATTGATAATATTTGCATACCATTACAATTTATAACTTGTCAGTTTCAAGCTACGACAGTGTCGTATTCCTCGTTTTAATCCATAAGAAACTCACTTGCTTTTGATACATCACTTATTAAAAATCTTAAGTTCATAAATTGATAAAATTTGCACATCATTGCAATTTTGGCACAGTACGTTTCTTAGTATATTGTATTTTCCCTATTCACGCAAATAACTTTGTCAGTTTTCAAGCTACGACAGTTTCGTATACCTCATTTAATCCATAAGAAACGCACTTTATTTTGATATATCACTTATTCAAAAATCTTAGATTCATAAAATTGATAATATTTGCATACCATTACAATTTATAACTTTGTCAGTTTATTATTTGCATATTTGATATATTTGCATACCATTACAATTTATAACTTTGTCAGTTTTCAAGCTACTGCAGTGTCGTTACCTCATTTTAATCCACAAGAAACGCACTTTCTTTGATTATCACTTATTCAAAAATCTTAAGTTCATAAAATTGATAAAATTTGCACATCATTACAATTTTGGCACATAGTACATTTCTTAGTATGTAGGCTTTTAGTTATTTAGTTAGTTATTAAGTTCATCATTAGTTCTATCTATTTATATTATTTATATATACATATTGTTGTAAGTCTTTTCATAAAATGTAATTACTATTTATTTTGCTAAGTGTAAACATAGATTAATTGTATTATTCATATATTATAATGAACATAAGAAGGATAAACATAGATCATAGGAATGTAAAGAGACCTAAATAGAACATAAGAAAACATGTAAACCATAAGGATTGAATAAAGAAACAGTCGATAGAGAACTATCAAAGACTAAAGTATATTGTATTTTTCCTATTCACGCAAAGAGTACATTTCTTAGTATATTGTATTTTCCCTATTCACGCAAATAACTTTGTCAGTTTTCAAGCTACGACAGTTTCATATACCTTATTTAATCCATAAAAACGCACTTTCTTTTGATATATCACTTATTCAAAAATCTTAAGTTCATAAATTTATAAAATTTGCATATCATTACAATTTTGGTACAGAGTACATTTCTTGGCACAATGTATTTTCCTTATTCACGCAAATATCTTTGTCAGTTTTCAAGCTACGACAGTTTCGTATACCTCATTTAAATCCATAAGAAACGCACTTTCTTTTGATATATCACTTATTCAAAAATCTTAAGTTCATAAAATTGATATAATTTGCACATCATTACAATTTTGGCACAGAGTACATTTCTTAGTATATTGTATTTTCCCTATTCACGCAAATAACTTTGTCAGTTTCCAAGCTACTACAGTGTCGTATACCTCATTTTAATCAATAAGATACGCACTTTCTTTTGATATATCACTTATTCAAAAATCTTAAGTTCATAAAATTGATAAAATTTGCACATCATTACAATTTTGGCACAGAGTACATTTCTTAGTATATTGTATTTCCCTATTCACGCAAATAACTTTGTCAGTTTTCAAGCTACGATAGTTTCGTTTACCTCATTTTAGTTCATAAGAAACGCACTTTCTTTTGATATATCACCTATTCAAAAATCTAAAGTTCATAAATTTTATCAAATTTGCACATCTTTATAATTTTGGCACAGAGTACATTTCTTAGTATATTGTATTTTCCCTATTCACGCAAATAACTTTGTCAGTTTTCAAGCTACGACAGTTTCGTATACCTCATTTTAATCCATAAGAAACGCATTTCTTTTGATATATCACTTATTCAAAAATCATAGATTCATAAAATTGATAATATTTGCATACCATTACAATTTATAACTTTGTCAGTTTTCAAGCTACGACAGTGTCGTATTCCTCGTTTAATCCATAAGAAATGCACTTGCTTTGAAATATCACTTATTTAAAAATCTTAAGTTCATAAAATTGATAAAATTTGCACATCATTGCAATTTTGGCACAGAGTACATTTCTTAGTATATTGTATTTTCCCTATTCACGCAAATAACTTTGTCAGTTTTCAAGCTACGACAGTTTCGTATACCTCATTTTAATCCATAAGAAACGCACTTTCTTTTGATATATCATTTATTCAAAAATCTTAGATTCATAAAATTGATAATATTTGCATACCATTACAATTTATAACTTTGTCAGTTTATAATATTTGCATATTTGATAATATTTGCATACCATTACAATTTTAACTTTGTCAGTTTCAAGCTACTACAGTGTCGTATACCTCATTTTAATCCACAAGAAACGCTTTCTTTGATATATCACTTATTCAAAATCTTAAGTTCATAAAATTGATAAAATTTGCACATCATTGCAATTTTGGCACAGAGTACATTTCTTAGTATATTGTATTTTCCCTATTCACGCAAATAACTTTGTCAGTTTTCAAGCTACTACAGTGTCGTATACCTCATTTTAATCCACAAGAAACGCACTTTCTTTGATATATCACTTATTCAAAAATCTTAAGTTCATAAAATTGATAAATTTGCACATCATTACAATTTTGGCACATAGTACATTTCTTAGTATTGTAGGCTTTTAGTTATTTAGTTAGTTATTAAGTTAGTCATCATTTAGTTCTATCTATTTTATTATTTATAAATTATATACATATTAGTTGTAAGTCTTTTCATAAAATGTAATTACTATTTATTTTGCTAAGTGTAAACTAGATTAATTGTTTTCATATATTATAATGAACATAAGAAGGATAACATAGATCATAGGAATGTAAAAGAGACCTAAATAGAACATAAGAAAACATGTAAACCATAAGGATTGAAATAAAGAAAGTCGATAGAGAACTATCAAAGACTAAAGTATATTGTATTTTTCCTATTCACGCAAATAACTTTGTCAGTTTTCAAGCTACGACAGTTTCATATACCTCATTTAATGCATAAGAAACGCACTTTCTTTTGATATATCACTTATTCAAAAATCTTAAGTTCAAAATTTATCAAATTTGCATATCATTACAATTTTGGTACAGAGTACATTTCTTGGCACAATGTATTTTCTTTATTCACGCAAATCTTTGTCAGTTTTCAAGCTACGACAGTTTCGTATACCTCATTTTAATCCATAAGAAACGCACTTTCTTTTGATATATCACTTATTCAAAAATCTTAAGTTCATAAAATTGATATAATTTGCACATCATTATAATTTTGGCACAGAGTACATTTCTTAGTAATTGTATTTTCCTATTCACGCAATAACTTTGTCAGTTTTCAAGCTACGACAGTTTCATATACCTCATTTAATCCATAAGAAACGCACTTTCTTTTGATATATCACTTATTCAAAAATCTTAAGTTCATAAATTTATCAAATTGAATATCATTACAATTTTAGTACAGAGTACATTTCTTGGCACAATGTATTATCCTTATTCACGCAAATATCTTTATCAGTTTTCAAGCTACGACAGTTTCATATACCCTCACTTTAATCCATAAGAAACGCACTTTCTTTTGATATATCACCTATTCGAAAATCTAAAGTTCATAAATTTTATCAAATTTGCACATCTTTACAATTTTGGCACAGAGTACATTTCTTAGTATATGTATTTTCCCTATTCACGCAAATAACTTTGTCAGTTTTCAAGCTACGACAGTTTCGTATACCTCATTTTAATCCATAAAAAACGCACTTTTTTGATATATCACTTATTCAAAAATTTTAAGTTCATAAATTGATAATATTTGCATACCATTACAATTTATAACTTTGTCAGTTTTCAAGCTACGGCAGTGTCGTAATACTCGTTTTAATCCATAAGAAACGCACTTGCTTTTGATATATCACTTATTTAAAAATCTTAAGTTCATAAAATTGATAAAATTTGCACATCATTACAATTTGGTACAGAGTACATTTCTTGGCACAATGTATTTTCCTTATTCACGCAAATCTTTGTCAGTTTTCAAGCTACGACAGTTTCGTATACCTCATTTTAATCCTTAAGAAACGCACTTTCTTTTGATATCACTTATTCAAAAATCATAAGTTCATAAAATTGATATAATTTGCACATCATTACAATTTTAACACAGAGTACATTTCTAGTATATTGTATTTTCCCTATTCACGCAAATAACTTGTCAGTTTTCAAGCTACGACCGTTTTGTATACCTCATTTTAATCCATAAGAAACGCACTTTCTTTTGATATGTCACTTATTCAAAAATCTTAAGTTCGTAGATTTATCAAGTTTGCATATCATTACAATTTTGGTACAGATTACATTTCTTGGCACAATGTATTTTCCTTATTCACGCAAATATCTTTGTCAGCTTTCAAGCTGCGACAGTTTCGTATACCTCATTTTAATCCATAAGAAACGCACTTTCTTTTGATATATCACTTATTCAAAATCTTAAGTTCATAAAATTAATATGATTTGCACATCATTACAATTTTGGCACAGAGTACATTTCTTAGTATATTGTATATTCCCTATTCACGTAAATAACTTTGTCAGTTTTCAAGCTACGGCAGTTTCGTATACCTCATTTTAATCCATACGAAACGCACTTTCTTTTGATATGTCACTTATTCAAAAATCTTAAGTTCATAAATTTATCAAATTTGCATATCATTTCAATTTGGTACAGAGTACATTTCTTGGCACAATGTATTTTCCTTATTCACGCAAATAACTTTGTCAGTTTTCAAGCTACCACAATTACCTCATTTTAATCCATAAGAAACGCACTTTCTTTTGATATGTCACTTAAAAAATCTTAAGTTCATAAAATTGATAAAATTTGCACATCAGTACAATTTTGGCACAGAGTACATTTCTTAGTATATTGTATTTTCCCTATTCACGCAAATAACTTTGTCAGTTTTCAAGCTACGACAGTTCATATACCTCATTTAATCCATAAGAAACGCACTTTCTTTTGATATATCACCTATTCAAAAATCTTAAGTTCATAAATTTATCAAATTTGAATATCATTACAATTTTAGTACAGAGTACATTTCTTGGCACAATGTATTATCCTTATTCACGCAAATATCTTTATCAGTTTTCAAGCTACGACAGTTTCATATACCTCACTTTAATCCATAGAGAAACGCACTTTCTTTTGATATATCACCTATTCGAAAATCTAAAGTTCATACATTTTATCAAATTTTGCACATCTTTTACAATTTTGGCACAGAGTACATTTCTTAGTATATTGTATTTTCCCTATTCACGCAAATAACTTTGTCAGTTTTCAAGCTACGACAGTTTCGTATACCTCATTTTAATCCATAAAAAACGCACTTTTTTTGATATATCACTTATTCAAAAATTTTAAGTTCATAAAATTGATAATATTTGCATACCATTACAATTTATAACTTTGTCAGTTTTCAAGCTACGGCAGTGTCGTATTACTCGTTTTAATCCATAAGAAACGCACTTGCTTTTGATATATCACTTATTTAAAAATCTAAAGTTCATAAAATTGATAAAATTTGCACATCATTACAATTTTGGTACAGAGTACATTTCTTGGCACAATGTATTTTCCTTATTCACGCAAATATCTTTGTCAGTTTTCAAGCTACGACAGTTTCGTATACCTCATTTTAATCCATAAGAAACGCACTTTCTTTTGATATATCACTTATTCAAAAATCTTAAGTTCATAAAATTTATAAAATTTGCACATCATTACAATTCAGATAGTTTCGTATACCTCATTTTAATCCACAAGAAACACACTTTCTTTTGATATATCACATATTTAAAAATCTTATGTTCATAAAATTGATAAAATTTGCATATCATTACAATATTGGCACAGAGTACATTTCGTAGTAATTTTATTTTCTCTATTCACGCAAATAACTTTGTCGTATCATTACAATTTTGGCACAGAGTATGTTTCTTAGTATATTGTATTTTCCCTATTCACGCAAATAACTTTGTCAGTTATCAAGCTACAACAGTGTCGTATACCTTATTTTAATCTACAAGAAACGCACTTTCTTTTGATATATCACTTATTCAAAAATCTTAAGTTCATAAATTTTTCAAATTTGCATATCATTATAATTTTGGCACAAAGTACATTTCTTAGTACATGGTATTTTTCCTATTCACGTAAATAATTTTGTCAGTTTTCAAGCTACGACAGTTTCGTATACTCATTTTAATCCATAAGAAACGCACCTTCTTTTGATATATCACTTATTCAAAAATCTTAGATTCATAATATTGATAATATTTTGGCACAGAGTACATTTCTTAGTATATTGTATTTTCCCTATTCACGCAAATAACTTTGTCAGTTTTCAAGCTACAAAAGTGTCGTATACCTCATTTTAATCCATAAGAAATGCACTTTCTTTTGGTATGTTACTTATTCAAAAATCTTAAGTTCATAAATTTATCAAATTTCATATCATTACAATTTTGGCACAGAGTACATTTCTTGGCACAATGTATTTTACCTATTCACGCAAATAACTTTGTCAGTCAAGCTACGACAGTGTCGTATACCTTGTTTTAATCCACAGGAAACGCACTTTCTTTAATATATATCACTTATTCAAAAATCTTAAGTTCATAAAATTTATAAAATTTGCATATCATTACAAGTTTGGCACAGAGTACATTTCTTAGTATATTATAATAAATAACTTTGTCAGTTTTCAGCTACGACAGTACGACAGTTTCGTATACCTCATTTTAATCCATAAGAAAACGCACTTTCGTTTGATATACAGTTCATACATTCATATGTATATAAATATCATTTTGCTTATTAAAAAACCCATCAGTTAACATCGATGTTTATTACATTGTAAAATGATTCTTACGGCTTTTTCAATAACAGCGCTTTCGAGGCTTCAATATTGTTCTCAGCAGAGTTATTGTCGGGAACTAATAAAATACTTTCCTCATTGGCGTTATCATCCAATTTAATTTCTTCTCTTGGGTCATCAAAACTCCAATAAATAAATTAATAACACTAAATAATTGTTGATTTGTAAATACAAAACACTTGTAATAAATACAAAAAAACTTCAAAATTACTGAGCTTAAGGTGAATGATACCGAAATAATAAAACAAGTTAGAGTGCTATATTGGCTGAGCCGAATCTTAAATACCCTCCACCAGCAACTTTTGTATTAATACATTTCTAATTAATAAAATATTTGTAGAAATAAGTTTTCTCATGTTATACATAGAAAAATCAAAAGATTTAAACAGCTTAACCCCCTTATTCACAAACAAAATTTTATTTTATAAACGGTTTATAAATTGGACTTTGTATAGAAATTTTGTTTTATAAACCTTTTATAAAATAAAAATGTTGTTTGTGAATAAGGGCGTAAATCTACTACAAGATTTATTCAACATTAGAAATGCCACTTTCTTTTAAATTTTTATAGCGCCCTAAGATATGCTTTAGCGATATCTAGTATTTGCATGTGTTTGAAAGATTTAAGGATTTTCAAAATACATACATATATAATTTTGTTCTACACAAATTGATAATGCAAATAGTTTAAATACGGTTAAAGCGCTTTTAAGGGTAGGACCTAGTATGAGAAATATGACCAAATATAGACCGATCGTGAAAAATTTTTGAAATAACATACGAAATAGTATTTATGAACAAAAATAGTATTTATTTATATCATTATTTGGTAATGAGTTATGTGCCTTTAAGTGTTTTTCTGAAAGGGACCTTGTATGGGAGCTATGATCAATTATGGATCGATAGGAAAACAATTTCACAGTAATATTTTTCTGTATATGAGCAATATTTCTGCCAAACTTTATATGGATATCTTAATTTAGTAATGAGTTATGTGCGTTTAAGTGATTTTCGAGAGGGGACCTTGTATGGGAGCTATGACCAGTAATGGACCGATCGGAAAAAAATGTATCTGTAATATTTCTGTGCTTATGAGTAATACTTGTACCATATGGGTATCTTAATTAAGTAATGAGTTATGCGCGTTTAAGTGATTTTCGGGAGGGGACCTTGTATGGGAGCTATGACCAATTATGGACCGATCGAAAAAAATGTTCACAGTAATATTTCTGTGCATATGAGTAATACTTGTGCCAAATTTTATATTGATATCTTAATTTAGTAATGAGTTATGCGCGTTTAAGTGATTTTCAGGAGGGGAGCTATGACCATTTATGGACCGATCGGAAAAAATTTTCAGTAATATTTCTATGCATATGAGCAATACTTATACTAAATTTTATATGGATATCTTAATTAGTAATGAGTTATGCGCGTTTAAGTGATTTTCGGAAGGGGACCTTGTATGGGAGCTATGACCAATTATGGACCGATCGGAAAACAATTTCACAGTAATATTTCTCTGCATATGGGTATACTTGTACCAAATTTTATATGGATATCTTAATTTAGTTATGAGTTATGCGCGTTTAAGTGATTTTCGGGAGGGGACATTGCATGGGAGCTATGACCAATTATTGACCAATCGGAAAAAAATTTCACGGTAATATTTCTATGCATATGGACAGTACTTATATCAAATTTTATATGGATATCTTAATTTAGTTATGAGTTATGCGCGTTTAAGTGATTTTCGGGAGGGGACATTGCATGGGAGCTATGACCAATTATTGACCAATCGGAAAAAAATTTCACGGTAATATTTCTATGCATATGGACAATACTTGTACCAAATTCTATATGGATATCTTTATTTAGTAATGAGTTATGCGCGTTTAAGTGATTTCGGGAGGGGACCTTGTATGGGAGCTATGGACCGATCGCAAAAAACTTTCACAGTAATATTTCTATGCATATGGGCAATACTTATACCAAATTTTATATAGATATCTTAATTTAGTAATGAGTTATGTGCGTTTAAGTGATTTTCGGGAGGGGACCTTGTATGGGAGCTATGTCCAATTATGGGCCGATCCATAAAATTTTTCCTCTGGAAGAATTCTATTGACATAAGATTTTAATTTGTGAAATTTTGTGAAGATATCGGCATTGTGGCGGAAGTTATTAAAAAAACCCATTTTCCGGGAATATGTACTTTTGTATGGGAGGTATATGAAATTGTGGACCTATGCTGGCAATTTTCAGCAGGGATCATGATCTTGTGCAGAAACGAATGTGTGGTGATTTCCATGGAATTATCTTGCATAGTTTTCGAGAAAATTACATCAGAATGTGTGAAAAATGCTTATTTTTTCCGAGGTTGTTTTAAATTTTGATTCATAACTTTTCCCGGTGTGAACCGATTTTGCCCATTTGCAACACCAAACAACTTAGGAAAATGAAGAACATTTTGGGTGAATTTGGTTAAACTCTATTGCTTCGTTTTATCGTGAGCGTGTTTTACACAGACAGACGGACATAGCTAAATCGACTCAGAATTTGATAAGGACCCAGAATATATATACTTTGTTGGGTCTCAGATGAAATTTTCTTGGTGTTACACACGGAATGACAAAGTTATATATACCCTCTATCACCACTGATGGTGGTGGAGGGTATAATAAAAACATAATAAAAACTTCATTCATACGTAAATAAAACCAAAATTCCCATAAAAAATGCGTTATTCGTACTATCGAACAGAAAAATTGTGACTTTATTCATACTATAGAGTAGACAATGCAACAATTTTGCCATTCGTATTATTGGATATTCGTAGTAAAGAGTATACGTACTATTAGACGTATCACTTATTCAAAAATCTTTAGTTCATACATTTATCAAATTTGCATATCATTACAAGTTTGGCACAGAGTACATTTCTTAGTATATTGTATTTTCCCTATTCACGCAAATAACTTTGTCAGTTTCTTTTGATATGTCACCTATTCAAAAATCTTAGATTCATAATATTGATAATATTTTGGTACAGAGTACATTTCTTGTCACAATGTATTTTACCTATTCACTCAAATAACTTTGTCAGTTTTCAAGCTACGACAGTGTCGTATACCTCGTTTTAATCCACAGGAAACGCACTTTCTTTTGATATGTCACTTATTTAAAAATCTTAAGTTCATAAAATTGATAAAATTTGCACATCTTTACAATTTTGGCACAGAGTACATTTCTTAGTATATTGTATTTTCCCTATTCACGCAAATAACTTTGTCAGTTTTCAAGCTACGACAGTTTCGTATACCTCATTTTAATCCATAAGAAACGCACTTTCTTTTGATATATCACTTATTCAAAAATCTTAAGTTCATAAAATTTATAAAATTTGCACATCATTACAATTTTGGCACAGAGTACATTTCTTAGTATATTGTATTTTCCCTATTCACGAAAATAACTTTGTCAGTTTTCAAGCTACGGCGGTTTCGTATACCTCATTTTAATCCATAAGAAACGCACTTCCATCTGATATATCACCTATTCAAAAATCGAAAGTTCATAAAATTGATAAAATTTGCACATCTTTACAAATTTTTCACAGAGTACCTTTCTTAGTATATTGTATTTTCCCTATTCACGCAAATAACTTTGTCAGTTTTCAAGCTACGACAGTGTCGTATACTTCATTTTAATCCATAAGAAACGCACTTTCCTTCGATATATCACTTATTCAAAAATCTTAAGTTCATAAAATTGATAAAATTTACATATCATTACAAGTTTGGCACAGAGTACATTTTTTAGTATATTGTATTTTCCCTAATCACGCAAATAACTTTGTCAGTTTTCAAGCTACGTCAGTTTCGTATACCTCATTTTAATGCATAAGAAACGCACTTTCTTCTGATATATCACCTATTCAAAAATATAAAGTTCATAAAATTGATAAAATTTGCACATCTTTACAATTTTGGCACAGAGTACATTTTTTAGTATATTGTATTTTCCCTATTCACGCAAATAACTTTGTCAGTTTTCAAGCTACGACAGTTTCGTATACCTCATTTTAATCCATAAGAAACGCACTTTCATTTGATATATCACCTATTCAAAAATCGAAAGTTCATAAAATTGATAAAATTTGCACATCTTTACAATTTTGGCACAAAGTACACTTCTTAGAATACTGTATTTTCCTTATTCATAACTTTGTCAGTTTTCAAGCTACGACAGTTTCGTATACCTCATTTTAAAATACAAGAAACTCACTTTCTTTTGATATATCACTTATTCAAAAATCTTAGATTCATAAAATTGATAATATCTGAATATCATTACAATTTATAACTTTGTCAGTTTTCAAGCTACGACAGTGTAGTATTCTTCATTTTAATCCACAAGAAACGCACTTTATCTTGATATATCACTTACTCAAAAATCTTACGTTTATAAAATTGATAAAGTTTGCACATCATTACAATTTTGGCACAGAGTACATTTCTTAGTATATTGTATTTTCCCTATTCACGCAAATAACTTTGTCAGTTTTCAAGCTACGACAGTTTCGTATACCTCATTTTAATCCATAAGAAACGCACTTTCTTTTGATATATCACTTATTCAAAAATCTTTAGTTCATAAATTTATCAAATTTGCACATCTTTGCAATTCTGGTACAGAGTACGTTTCTTGGCACAATGTATTTTCCCTATTCACGCAAATAACTTTGTCATTTTTCAAGCTACGACAGTATTGCTCATTTTAAACAATAAGAAATGCACTTTCTTTTGATTTGTCACTTATTCAAAAATCTCAAGCTCATAAATTTATCAAATTTGCCTATCATTACAATTTTGGTACAGAGTACATTTCTTGGCACAATATATCTTCCCTATTCACGCAAATGACTTTGTCAGTTTTTAAGCTACGACAGTTTCGTATACCTCATTTTAATCTATAAGATACGCACTTTCTTCTGATATATCACCTATTCAAAAATCAAAAGTTCATAAATTGATAAAATTTGCACATCTTTATAATTTTGGCACAGAGTACATTTCTTAGTATATTGTATTTTCCCTAGTCACGCAAATAACTTTGTAAGTTTTCAAGCTACAACAGTGTCGTATACCTCATTTTAATCCATAAGAAATGCACTTTCTTTTGGTATGTCACTTATTCAAAAATCTTAAGTTCATAAATTTATCAAATTTTCATATCATTACAATTTTGGCACAGAGTACATTTCTTAGTATATTGTATTTTCCCTATTCACGCAAATAACTTTGTCAGTTTTCAAGCTACGACAGTGTTGTATATCTCATTTTAATCCATAAGAAACGCACTTTCTCAATCTTTAGTTCACAAAATTGATAGAATTTGCACATCATTACAACTTTGGCACAGAATACATTTCTTAGTATATAGTATTTTCCCTATTCACGCAAATAACTTTGTCAGTTTTCAAGCTACGACAGTTTCGTATACCTCATTTTAATCCCTAAGAAACGCATTTTCTTTTGATATGTCACTTATTCAAAACTCTTAAGTTCATAAATTTATCAAATTTGCGTATCGTTACAATTTTGGTACAGAGTACATTTCTTGCCACTATGTATTTTCCCTATTCACGTTAATAACTCTGTCAGTTTTCAAGCTACGACAGTTTCGTATACCTCATTTTAATCCATAAGAAAAGTACTTTCTTCTGATATATCACCTATTCAAAAATCTTAAGTTCATAAAATTGATAAAATTTGCACATCTTTACAATTTTGGCACAGAGTACATTTCTTAGAATATTGTATTTTCCCTATTCACGAAAATAACTTTGTCAGATTTTAAGCTACGACAGTTTCGTATACCTCATTTTAATCCATAAGAAACGCACTTTCTTTTTATATATCACTTATTCAAAAATCTTTAGTTCATAAATTTATCAAATTTGCAC
Organism: Lucilia sericata; assembly: GCF_015586225.1. NCBI lineage: Eukaryota > Metazoa > Arthropoda > Insecta > Diptera > Calliphoridae > Lucilia > Lucilia sericata. The sequence continues at coordinate 464,311 of NW_023994124.1, read as the reverse complement.
ATCTTTACAATTCTGGTACAGAGTACATTTCTTGGCGCAATGTATTTTCCCTATTTACGCAAATAACTTTGTCAGTTTTCAAGCTACGACAGTACTGCTTATTTTAAACAATAAGAAATGCACTTTCTTTTGATTTGTCACTTATTCAAAAATCTCAAGCTCATAAATTTATCAAATTTGCCTATCATTACAATTTTGGCACAGAGTACATTTCTTAGTATATTGTATTTTCCCTATTCACGCAAATAACTTTGTCAGTTTTCAAGCTACGACAGTTTCGTATACCTCATTTTAATCCATAAGAAACGCACTTTCTTTTGATATGTCACTTATTCAAAATTCTTAAGTTCATAAATTTATCAAATTTGCACATCTTTACAATTTTGGTACAGAGTACATTTCTTGGCACAATATATCTTTCCTATTCACGCAAATGACTTTGTCAGTTTTTAAGCTACGACAGTTTCCTATACCTTATTTTAATCTATAAGAAACGCACTTTCATCTGATATATTCTATTCAAAAATCGAAAGTTCATAAGATTGATAAAATTTGCACATCTTTACAATTTTTTCACAGAGTACCTTTCTTAGTATATTGTATTTTCCCTATTCACGCAAATAACTTTGTCAGTTTTCAAGCTACGACAGTTTCGTATACCTCATTTTAATCCATAAGAAACGCACTTTCTTTTGATATGTCACCTATTCAAAAATCTTAAGTTCATAAAATTTATCAAATTTGCACATCATTACAATTTTGGCACAGAGTACATTTCTTAGTATATTGTATTTTCCCTATTCACGCAAATAACTTTGTAAGTTTTCAAGCTACAACAGTGTCGTATACCTCATTTTAATCCATAAGAAATGCACTTTCTTTTGGTATGTCACTTATTCAAAAATCTTAAGTTCATAAATTTATAAAATTTTCATATCATTACAATTTTGGCACAGAGTACATTTCTTAGTATATTGTATTTTCCCTATTCACGCAAATAACTTTGTCAGTTTTCAAGCTACGACAGTTTCGTATACCTCATTTTAATCCATAAGAAACGCACTTTCTTTTGATATGTCACTTATTCAAAATTCTTAAGTTCATAAATTTATCAAATTTGCACATCTTTACAATTTTGGTACAGAGTACATTTCTTGGCACAATGTATTTTCCCTATTCACGCAAATAACTTTGTCGGTTTTCAAGCTACTACAGTGTCGTATACCTCATTTTAATCCATAAGAAACGCACTTTCTTTTGATATATCACTTACTCAAAAATCTTTAGTTCATAAAATTGATAAAATTTGCACATCATTACAATTTTGGTACAGAGTACATTTCCTGGCACAATGCATTTTCCCTATTCACGTAAATAACTTTGTAAGTTTTCAAGCTACGACAGTATTCCTCATTTTAAACTATAAGAAACGCACTTTCTTTTGATATGTCACTTGTTCAAAAATCTCAAGCTCACAAATTTATCAAATTTGCTTATCATTACAATTTTGGTACAGAGTACATTTCTTGGCACAATGTATTTTCCCTATTCACGCAAATAACTTTGTCAGTTTCTAAGCTACGACTGTTTCGTATACCTCATTTTAATTCATAAGAAACGCACTTTCATCTGATATATCACCTATTCAAAAATCTAAAGTTCATAAAATTGATAAAATTTGCACATCTTTACAATTTTTTCACAGAGTACCTTTCTAAGTATATTGTATTTTCCCTATTCACGCAAATAACTTTGTCAGTTTTCAAGCTACGACAGTTTTTTTGTTATTGGCACTGAGTACATTTCTTAGTATATTGTATTTTCCCTATTCTCGCAAATAACTTTGTCAGTTTTCAAGCTACGACAGTTTCGTATACCTCATTTTAATCCATAAGAAACGCACTTTCTTTTGATATGTCACTTATTCAAAAATCTTAAGTTCATAAATTTATCAAATTTTCATTCATTACAATTTTGGTACAGAGTACATTTCTTTGCACAATGTATTTTCCCTATTCACGCAAATAACTTTGTCAGTTTTCAAGCTATTACAGTTTCGTATACCTCATTTTAATCCATAAGAAACGCACTTTCTTCTGATATATCACCTATTCAAAAATATAATGTTCATAAATTGATAAAGTTTGCACATCTTTATAATTTTGGCACGGAGTACATTTCTAAGTATACTGTATTTTCCCTATTCACGCAAATAACTTTGTAAGTTTTCAAGCTACAACAGTGTCGTATACCTCATTTTAATCCATAAGAAATGCAATTGCTTTTGGTATGTCACTTATTCAAAAATCTTAAGTTCATAAATTTATCAAATTTTCATATTATTACAATTTTGGCACAGAGTACATTTCTTAGTATATTGTATTTTCCCTATTCACACAAATAACTTTGTCAGTTTTCAAGATACGACAGTTTCGTATACCTCATTTTAATCAATAAGTTACGCACTTTCTTTTGATATGTCACTTATTCAAAAATCTTAAGTTCGTAGATTTATCAAGTTTGCATATCATTACAATTTTGGTACAGAGTACATTTCTTGGCACAAGGTATTTTCCTTATTCACGCAAATATCTTTGTCAGCTTTCAAGCAGCGACAGCTTCGTATACCTCATTTTAATCCATAAGAAACGCACTTTCTTTTGATATATCACTTATTCAAAAATCTTAAGTTCATAAAATTAATATGATTTGCACATCATTACAATTTTGGCACAGAGTACATTTCTTAGTATATTGTATATTCCCTATTCAAGTAAATAACTTTGTGAGTTTTCAAGCTACGACAGTTTCGTATACCTCATTTTAATCAATAAGAAACGCACTTCCTTTTGATATGTCACTTATTCAAAATTCTCAAGTTCATAAATTTATCAAATTTGCATATCATTACAATTCTGGTACAGAGTACATTTCTTGGCACAATGTATTTTCCCTATTCACGCAAATAACTTTTTCAGCTTTAAAGCTACGATAGTTTCGTATACCTCATTTTAATCCATAAGAAACGCACTTTCTTCTGATATATCACCTATTCAGAAATCTAAAGTTCATAAAATTTATAAAATTTGCACATCTTTACAATTTTGGCACAGAGTACATTTCTTAGTATATTGTATTTTTCCTATTCACGCAAATAACTTTGTCGGTTTTCAAGCTACGACAGTGTCGTATACCTCATTTTAATCCATAAGAAATGCACTTTCCTTTGATATATCACTTATTCAAAAATCTAAAGTTAATAAAATTGATAAAATTTGCACATCATTACAATTTTGGCACAGAGTACATTTCTTAGTATATTGTATTTCCCTATTCACGCAAATAACTTTGTCAGTTTTCAAGCTACGATAGTTTCGTTTACTTCATTTTAGTCCATAAGAAACGCACTTTCTTTTGATATATCACCTATTCAAAAATCTAAAGTTCATAAATTTTATCAAATTTGCACATCTTTATAATATTGGCACAGAGTACATTTCTTAGTATATTGTATTTTCCCTATTCACGCAAATAACTTTGTCAGTTTTCAAGCTACGACAGTTTCGTATACCTCATTTTAATCTATAAGAAACGCACTTTCTTTTGATATATCACTTATTCAAAAATCATAGATTCATAAAATTGATAATATTTGCATACCATTACAATTTATAACTTTGTCAGTTTTCAAGCTACGACAGTGTCGTATTCCTCGTTTTAATCCATAAGAAACGCACTTGCTTTTGATATATCACTTATTTAAAAATCTTAAGTTCATAAAATTGATAAAATTTGCACATCATTGCAATTTTGGCACAGAGTACATTTCTTAGTATATTGTATTTTTCCTATTCACGCAAATAACTTTGTCAGTTTTCAAGCTACTACAGTGTCGTATACCTCATTTTAATCCACATGAAACGCACTTTCTTTTGATATATCACTTATTCAAAAATCTTAAGTTCATAATATTGATAAAATTTGCACATCATTGCAATTTTGGCACAGAGTACATTTCTTAGTATATTGTATTTTTCCCTATTCACGCAAATAACTTTGTCAGTTTTCAAGCTACTACAGTGTCGTATACCTCATTTTAATCCACAAGAAACGCACTTTCTTTTGATATATCACTTATTCAAAAATCTTAAGTTCATAAAATTGATAAAATTTGCACATCATTACAATTTTGGCACATAGTACATTTCTTAGTATTGTAGGCTTTTAGTTATTTAGTTAGTTATTAAGTTAGTCATCATTTAGTTCTATCTATTTATATTATTTATAAATTATATACATATTAGTTGTAAGTCTTTTCATAAAATGTAATTACTATTTATTTTGCTAAGTGTAAACATAGATTAATTGTATTATTCATATATTATAATGAACATAAGAAGGATAAACATAGATCATAGGAATGTAAAAGAGACCTAAATAGAACATAAGAAAACATGTAAACCATAAGGATTGAAATAAAGAAACAGTCGATAGAGAACTATCAAAGACTAAAGTATATTGTATTTTTCCTATTCACGCAAATAACTTTGTCAGTTTTCAAGCTACGACAGTTTCATATACCTCATTTAATCCATAAGAAACGCACTTTCTTTTGATATATCACTTATTCAAAAATCTTAAGTTCATAAATTTATCAAATTTGCATATCATTACAATTTTGGTACATAGTACATTTCTTGGCACAATGTATTTTCCTTATTCACGCAAATATCTTTGTCAGTTTTCAAGCTACGACAGTTTCGTATACCTCATTTTAATCCATAAGAAACGCACTTTCTTTTGATATATCACTTATTCAAAAATCTTAAGTTCATAAAATTGATATAATTTGCACATCATTACAATTTTGGCACAGAGTACATTTCTTAGTATATTGTATTTTTCCTATTCACGCAAATAACTTTGTCAGTTTTCAAGCTACGACAGTTTCATATACCTCATATAATCCATAAGAAACGCACTTTCTTTTGATATATCACTTATTCAAAAATCTTAAGTTCATAAATTTATCAAATTTGAATATCATTACAATTTTAGTACAGAGTACATTTCTTGGCACAATGTAGTTTCCTTATTCACGCAAATATCTTTATCAGTTTTCAAGCTACGACAGTTTCGTATACCTCATTTTAATCCATAAGAAACTCACTTTCTTTTGATATATCACTTATTCAAAAATCTTAAGTTCATAAAATTGATATAATTTGCACATCATTACAATTTTGGCACAGAGTACATTTCTTAGTATATTGTATTTTCCCTATTCACGCAAATAACTTTGTCAGTTTTCAAGCTACGACCGTTTCGTATACCTCATTTTAATCAATAAGATACGCACTTTCTTTTGATATATCACTTATTCAAAAATCTTAAGTTCATAAAATTGATAAAATTTGCACATCATTACAATTTTGGCACAGAGTACCAGTATATTGTATTTCCTTATTCACGCAAATAACTTTGTCAGTTTTCAAGCTACGATAGTTTCGTTTACCTCATTTTAGTCCATAAGAAACGCACTTTCTTTTGATATATCACCTATTCGAAAATCTAAAGTTCATAAATTTTATCAAATTTGCACATCTTTATAATTGTGGCACAGAGTACATTTCTTAGTATATTGTATTTTCCCTATTCACGCAAATAACTTTGTCAGTTTCCAAGCTACGACAGTTTCGTATACCTCATTTTAATCCATAAGAAACGCACTTTTTTTGATATATCACTTATTCAAAAATTTTAAATTCATAAAATTGATAATATTTGCATACCATTACAATTTATAACTTTGTCAGTTTTCAAGCTACGACAGTGTCGTATTCCTCGTTTTAATCCATAAGAAACTCACTTGCTTTTGATACATCACTTATTTAAAAATCTTAAGTTCATAAAATTGATAAAATTTGCACATCATTGCAATTTTGGCACAGAGTACGTTTCTTAGTATATTGTATTTTCCCTATTCACGCAAATAACTTTGTCAGTTTTCAAGCTACGACAGTTTCGTATACCTCATTTTAATCCATAAGAAACGCACTTTATTTTGATATATCACTTATTCAAAAATCTTAGATTCATAAAATTGATAATATTTGCATACCATTACAATTTATAACTTTGTCAGTTTATAATATTTGCATATTTGATAATATTTGCATACCATTACAATTTATAACTTTGTCAGTTTTCAAGCTACTGCAGTGTCGTGTACCTCATTTTAATCCACAAGAAACGCACTTTCTTTTGATATATCACTTATTCAAAAATCTTAAGTTCATAAAATTGATAAAATTTGCACATCATTACAATTTTGGCACATAGTACATTTCTTAGTATTGTAGGCTTTTAGTTATTTAGTTAGTTATTAAGTTAATCATCATTTAGTTCTATCTATTTATATTATTTATAAATTATATACATATTAGTTGTAAGTCTTTTCATAAAATGTAATTACTATTTATTTTGCTAAGTGTAAACATAGATTAATTGTATTATTCATATATTATAATGAACATAAGAAGGATAAACATAGATCATAGGAATGTAAAAGAGACCTAAATAGAACATAAGAAAACATGTAAACCATAAGGATTGAAATAAAGAAACAGTCGATAGAGAACTATCAAAGACTAAAGTATATTGTATTTTTCCTATTCACGCAAAGAGTACATTTCTTAGTATATTGTATTTTCCCTATTCACGCAAATAACTTTGTCAGTTTTCAAGCTACGACAGTTTCATATACCTTATTTAATCCATAAGAAACGCACTTTCTTTTGATATATCACTTATTCAAAAATCTTAAGTTCATAAATTTATCAAATTTGCATATCATTACAATTTTGGTACAGAGTACATTTCTTGGCACAATGTATTTTCCTTATTCACGCAAATATCTTTGTCAGTTTTCAAGCTACGACAGTTTCGTATACCTCATTTTAATCCATAAGAAACGCACTTTCTTTTGATATATCACTTATTCAAAAATCTTAAGTTCATAAAATTGATATAATTTGCACATCATTACAATTTTGGCACAGAGTACATTTCTTAGTATATTGTATTTTCCCTATTCACGCAAATAACTTTGTCAGTTTCCAAGCTACTACAGTGTCGTATACCTCATTTTAATCAATAAGATACGCACTTTCTTTTGATATATCACTTATTCAAAAATCTTAAGTTCATAAAATTGATAAAATTTGCACATCATTACAATTTTGGCACAGAGTACATTTCTTAGTATATTGTATTTCCCTATTCACGCAAATAACTTTGTCAGTTTTCAAGCTACGATAGTTTCGTTTACCTCATTTTAGTTCATAAGAAACGCACTTTCTTTTGATATATCACCTATTCAAAAATCTAAAGTTCATAAATTTTATCAAATTTGCACATCTTTATAATTTTGGCACAGAGTACATTTCTTAGTATATTGTATTTTCCCTATTCACGCAAATAACTTTGTCAGTTTTCAAGCTACGACAGTTTCGTATACCGCATTTTAATCCATAAGAAACGCATTTTCTTTTGATATATCACTTATTCAAAAATCTTAAGTTCATAAAATTGATAAAATTTGCACATCATTACAATTTTGGCACATAGTACATTTCTTAGTATTGTAGGCTTTTAGTTATTTAGTTAGTTATTAAGTTAGTCATCATTTAGTTCTATCTATTTATATTATTTATAAATTATATACATATTAGTTGTAAGTCTTTTCATAAAATGTAATTACTATTTATTTTGCTAAGTGTAAACATAGATTAATTGTATTTTTCATATATTATAATGAACATAAGAAGGATAAACATAGATCATAGGAATGTAAAAGAGACCTAAATAGAACATAAGAAAACATGTAAACCATAAGGATTGAAATAAAGAAACAGTCGATAGAGAACTATCAAAGACTAAAGTATATTGTATTTTTCCTATTCACGCAAATAACTTTGTCAGTTTTCAAGCTACGACAGTTTCATATACCTCATTTAATGCATAAGAAACGCACTTTCTTTTGATATATCACTTATTCAAAAATCTTAAGTTCATAAATTTATCAAATTTGCATATCATTACAATTTTGGTACAGAGTACATTTCTTGGCACAATGTATTTTCTTTATTCACGCAAATATCTTTGTCAGTTTTCAAGCTACGACAGTTTCGTATACCTCATTTTAATCCATAAGAAACGCACTTTCTTTTGATATATCACTTATTCAAAAATCTTAAGTTCATAAAATTGATATAATTTGCACATCATTATAATTTTGGCACAGAGTACATTTCTTAGTATATTGTATTTTTCCTATTCACGCAAATAACTTTGTCAGTTTTCAAGCTACGACAGTTTCATATACCTCATTTAATCCATAAGAAACGCACTTTCTTTTGATATATCACTTATTCAAAAATCTTAAGTTCATAAATTTATCAAATTTGAATATCATTACAATTTTAGTACAGAGTACATTTCTTGGCACAATGTATTATCCTTATTCACGCAAATATCTTTATCAGTTTTCAAGCTACGACAGTTTCATATACCTCACTTTAATCCATAAGAAACGCACTTTCTTTTGATATATCACCTATTCGAAAATCTAAAGTTCATAAATTTTATCAAATTTGCACATCTTTACAATTTTGGCACAGAGTACATTTCTTAGTATATTGTATTTTCCCTATTCACGCAAATAACTTTGTCAGTTTTCAAGCTACGACAGTTTCGTATACCTCATTTTAATCCATAAAAAACGCACTTTTTTTGATATATCACTTATTCAAAAATTTTAAGTTCATAAAATTGATAATATTTGCATACCATTACAATTTATAACTTTGTCAGTTTTCAAGCTACGGCAGTGTCGTAATACTCGTTTTAATCCATAAGAAACGCACTTGCTTTTGATATATCACTTATTTAAAAATCTTAAGTTCATAAAATTGATAAAATTTGCACATCATTACAATTTTGTACAGAGTACATTTCTTGGCACAATGTATTTTCCTTATTCACGCAAATATCTTTGTCAGTTTTCAAGCTACGACAGTTTCGTATACCTCATTTTAATCCTTAAGAAACGCACTTTCTTTTGATATATCACTTATTCAAAAATCATAAGTTCATAAAATTGATATAATTTGCACATCATTACAATTTTAACACAGAGTACATTTCTTAGTATATTGTATTTTCCCTATTCACGCAAATAACTTTGTCAGTTTTCAAGCTACGACCGTTTTGTATACCTCATTTTAATCCATAAGAAACGCACTTTCTTTTGATATGTCACTTATTCAAAAATCTTAAGTTCGTAGATTTATCAAGTTTGCATATCATTACAATTTTGGTACAGATTACATTTCTTGGCACAATGTATTTTCCTTATTCACGCAAATATCTTTGTCAGCTTTCAAGCTGAGACAGTTTCGTATACCTCATTTTAATCCATAAGAAACGCACTTTCTTTTGATATATCACTTATTCAAAAATCTTAAGTTCATAAAATTAATATGATTTGCACATCATTACAATTTTGGCACAGAGTACATTTCTTAGTATATTGTATATTCCCTATTCACGTAAATAACTTTGTCAGTTTTCAAGCTACGGCAGTTTCGTATACCTCATTTTAATCCATACGAAACGCACTTTCCTTTGATATGTCACTTATTCAAAAATCTTAAGTTCATAAATTTATCAAATTTGCATATCATTTCAATTTTGGTACAGAGTACATTTCTTGGCACAATGTATTTTCCTTATTCACGCAAATAACTTTGTCAGTTTTCAAGCTACCACAATTTCGTATACCTCATTTTAATCCATAAGAAACGCACTTTCTTTTGATATGTCACTTAAAAAATCTTAAGTTCATAAAATTGATAAAATTTGCACATCAGTACAATTTTGGCACAGAGTACATTTCTTAGTATATTGTATTTTCCCTATTCACGCAAATAACTTTGTCAGTTTTCAAGCTACGACAGTTCATATACCTCATTTAATCCATAAGAAACGCACTTTCTTTTGATATATCACCTATTCAAAAATCTTAAGTTCATAAATTTATCAAATTTGAATATCATTACAATTTTAGTACAGAGTACATTTCTTGGCACAATGTATTATCCTTATTCACGCAAATATCTTTATCAGTTTTCAAGCTACGACAGTTTCATATACCTCACTTTAATCCATAAGAAACGCACTTTCTTTTGATATATCACCTATTCGAAAATCTAAAGTTCATAAATTTTATCAAATTTGCACATCTTTACAATTTTGGCACAGAGTACATTTCTTAGTATATTGTATTTTCCCTATTCACGCAAATAACTTTGTCAGTTTTCAAGCTACGACAGTTTCGTATACCTCATTTTAATCCATAAAAAACGCACTTTTTTGATATATCACTTATTCAAAAATTTTAAGTTCATAAAATTGATAATATTTGCATACCATTACAATTTATAACTTTGTCAGTTTTCAAGCTACGGCAGTGTCGTATTACTCGTTTTAATCCATAAGAAACGCACTTGCTTTTGATATATCACTTATTTAAAAATCTTAAGTTCATAAAATTGATAAAATTTGCACATCATTACAATTTTGGTACAGAGTACATTTCTTGGCACAATGTATTTTCCTTATTCACGCAAATATCTTTGTCAGTTTTCAAGCTACGACAGTTTCGTATACCTCATTTTAATCCATAAGAAACGCACTTTCTTTTGATATATCACTTATTCAAAAATCATAAGTTCATAAAATTGATATAATTTGCACATCATTACAATTTTAACACAGAGTACATTTCTTAGTATATTGTATTTTCCCTATTCACGCAAATAACTTTGTCAGTTTTCAAGCTACGACCGTTTTGTATACCTCATTTTAATCCATAAGAAACGCACTTTCTTTTGATATGTCACTTATTCAAAAATCTTAAGTTCGTAGATTTATCAAGTTTGCATATCATTACAATTTTGGTACAGATTACATTTCTTGGCACAATGTATTTTCCTTATTCACGCAAATATCTTTGTCAGCTTTCAAGCTGCGACAGTTTCGTATACCTCATTTTAATCCATAAGAAACGCACTTTCTTTTGATATATCACTTATTCAAAAATCTTAAGTTCATAAAATTAATATGATTTGCACATCATTACAATTTTGGCACAGAGTACATTTCTTAGTATATTGTATATTCCCTATTCACGTAAATAACTTTGTCAGTTTTCAAGCTACGGCAGTTTCGTATACCTCATTTTAATCCATACGAAACGCACTTTCTTTTGATATGTCACTTATTCAAAAATCTTAAGTTCATAAATTTATCAAATTTGCATATCATTTCAATTTTGGTACAGAGTACATTTCTTGGCACAATGTATTTTCCTTATTCACGCAAATAACTTTGTCAGTTTTCAAGCTACCACAATTTCGTATACCTCATTTTAATCCATAAGAAACGCACTTTCTTTTGATATGTCACTTAAAAAATCTTAAGTTCATAAAATTGATAAAATTTGCACATCAGTACAATTTTGGCACAGAGTACATTTCTTAGTATATTGTATTTTCCCTATTCACGCAAATAACTTTGTCAGTTTTCAAGCTACATTTTAATCCATAAGAAATGCACTTTCATTTCGTATGTCACTTATTCAAAAATCTTAAGTTCATAAATATATCAAATTTTCATATCATTACAATTTTGGAACGGAGTACATTTCTTGGCACAATGTATTTTACCTATTCACGCAAATAACTTTGTCAGTTTTCAAGCTACGACAGTGTCATATACCTCGTTTTAATCCACTTTCTTTTGATATATCACTTATTCAAAAATCTTAAGTTCATAAAATTTATAAAATTTGCACATCATTACAATATTAGCACAGAGTACATTTCTTAGTAAATGGTATTTTCCCTATTCACGCAAATAACTTTGTCAGTTTTCAAGCTACGGGAGTTTCGTATACCTCATTTCAATCAATAAGAAACGCACTTTCTTTTGATATGTCACTTATTCAAAAATCATAAGTTCATAAAATTTATCAAATTTGCATATCATTATAATTTTGGTACAGAGTACATTTCTTGGCACAATGTATTTTCCCTATTCACGCAAATAACTTTGTCAGTTATCAAGCTACAACAGTGTCGTATACCTCATTTTAATCCATAAGAAACGCACTTTCTTTTGATATATCACTTATTCAAAAATCTTGGATTCATAAAATTGATAATATTTGCATATCATTACAATTTTGGCACAGAGTACATTTCTTGGCAAAATGTATTTTCCCTATTCACGCAAATAAATTTCTCAGTTTTCAAGCTACGACAGTGTCGTATACCTCATTTTAATCCATAAGCAACGCACTTTCTTTTGATATGTCACTTATTCAAAAATCTTAAGTTCATAAATTTATCAAATTTTCATATCATTACAATTTTGGTACAGAGTACATTTCTTGGCACAATGTATTTTCCCTATTCACGCAAATAACTTTGTCAGTTTTCAAGCTACGACAGTTTCGTATACCTCATTTTAATCCATAAGAAACGCACTTTCTTTTGATATATCACTTAATCAAAAATATTAGATTTATTCAATTGATAATATTTTGGCACAGAGTACATTTCTTGGCACAATGTATTTTCCCTATTCACGCAAATAACTTTGTCAGTTTTCAAGCAACGATAGTGTAGTATACCTTATTTTAATCCACAAGACGCGCACGTTCTTTTGATATATCACTTACTTGAAGCATCTAAGTTCATAAAATTGATAAAATTTGGACATCATTACAATTTTGGCACAGATTACATTTCTTAGTATATTGTATTTTCCCTATTCACGCAAATAAGTCATTTTAATCCATAAGAAACGCACTTTTTTTTGATATATCACTTATTCAAAAATCTTAAGTTCATAAAATTGATAAAATTTGCACATCATTACAATTTTGGCACAGAGTACATTTCTTAGTATATTGTATTTTCCCTATTCACGCATATAACTCATTTTAATCCATAAGAAACGCACTTTTTTTGATATATCACTTATTCAAAAATCTTAAGTTCATAAAATTGATAAAATTTGCACATCATTACAATTTTGGTACAGAGTACATTTCTTGGCACAATGTATTTTCACTATTCACGCAAATAACTTTGTCAGTTTTCAAGCTACGACAGTTTCGTGTACCTCATTTTAATCCATAAGAAACCCACTTTCTTTTGATATATCACTTATTCAAAAATCTTAAGTTCATAGAATTGATAAAATTTGCACATCATTACAATTTTGGCACAGAGTACATTTCTTAGTATATTGTATATTCCCTATTCACGCAAATAACTTTGTCAGTTTTCAAGCTACGACAGTTTCGTGTACCTCATTTTAATCCATAAGAAACGCACTTTCTTTTGATATATCACATATTCAAAAATCTTAAGTTCATAAAATTTATCAAATTTGCATGTCATTACAATTTTGGTACAGAGTATATATCTTGGCACAATGTATTTTCCCTATTCACGCAAATAACTTTGTCAGTTTTGAAGCTACGACAGTTTCGTATACCTCATTTTAATCAATAAGAAACGCACTTTCTTTTGATATGTCACTTATTCAAAAATCTTAAGTTCATAAATTTATCAAAGTTGCAGATCATTACTATTTTGGTACAGAGTACATTTCTTGGCACAATGTATTTTCCGTATTCACGCAAATAACTTTTTCAGTTTTCAAGCTACGATAGTGTCGTATACCTCATTTTAATCCACAAGAAGCGGGCGTTCTTTTGATATATCACTAATTTGAAACATCTATATCACTTATTCAAAAATCTTAAGTTCATAAAATTTATCAAATTTGCATGTCATTACAATTTTGGTACAGAGTATATATCTTGGCACAATGTATTTTCCCTATTCACGCAAATAACTTTGTCAGTTTTCAAGCTACGAAAGTGTTGCGTACCTCATTTTAATCCATAAGAAACGCACTTTCTTTTGATATATCACTTATTCAAAAATCTTAAGTACATAAAATTTGCACATCATTACAATTTTGGCACAGAGTACATTACTTAGTATATTGTATTTTCCCTATTCACGCAAATAACTTTGTCAGTTTTCAAGCTACGGCAGTTTCGTATACCTCATTTCAATCAATAAGAAACGCACTTTCTTTTGATATGTCACTTGTTCAAAAATCATAAGTTCATAAAATTTATCAAATTTGCGTATCATTATAATTTTGGTACAGAGTACATTTCTTGGCACAATGTATTTTCCCTATTCACGCAAATAACTTTGTCAGTTATCAAGCTACAACACACAGTGGGGCAGAATGGAAATTTTTTGGAAATAAATCTGGCATTTCTAAACGGCTGATCCAATCGGGATAAAATTTGGCGTGAGCGTAGCCAAGGAGTGTTCGAGTTTAAGTTTTGAAGATGAACCCTGCAGATGCCCCAGGGACGGCGCTGTGGCGGCTCAAAGTAGGGTACCTACGACATGTAAAATTTTTAAACTCGTGCCATTTTTTTGTTTTTCACCCAAATACAAAGATTTTTATATGCTTGGACATACTACTTATCTCTTATAATGTCAGAGTTATAGGCATTTAAAAATTTAGTGATACAAAATTTACCATACCTTGGTCCGCCTTTTTTTAAATACCGGGCGTAATTTTGGACCAAATGGACTCAATTTTTTCTTGTTAGTTAGACAACAAAATTTCCAATAATATACAAAAAATTTCAGATCAATATCATTTACAGATCTAAAAATATACGTTTTTTAATTTAAAAATTCAAAAAATTTTAGATTTTTGCCGTTTTTTTACCAAAAATGTGTCTTAACTCTTTTATTAATAAAATAAAATTTTTTTTAAGAACATATAACAATTTTATAGTTTTCTAAAAGGTATCTTTACGCAGAACGCTTTAGCGTAAAAAACTTGTCCTATTTTTTGAAAATGTTGCCACTGCGTCCTTCCGAATATGACCTATTTTTTATCAAAACTTCAACTTTGGGCGACATGTTCTAAAGTCCCAAAGCTGGGATCAGAAAACTGAAAGCAGTTTTGGAAACCTCAATATGTTTTCTATTTACTCCAAAAGTATTTTCCCAGCCCTAAAAGAAACGTGGACCCTATGGTCAAAAAAGTAAAAAATCCCATTTTTGGGATTTTCATTCCTTTTTTGGGAATTGCGGGATGCCCTTTGACCTTTTCAATTTTTTTTTTCATTTTCTTATTTGAAATGACAAATTTAACAAGCGTTGAAAATTTCATTGAGTTTTGTTGATAAATAAAGATTTTGTCATATATTACATATTTGTTTAATTTCTAAAACTATGATTTATATCAAAATTTTAATAGGGTAGCAGATCGCTACAACAATCTAGTCCATATTTATCTTTTAATATCTTTTTTAGTTAGATATGGAAATTCTCGATTCTTTACAAAAATTTTCAAGCCAATATCTCAATTACATTCAAAAATATGTTCATTTAAACCTGTATCCTTTAATTTCATATTTTTCATATTTTAGTATTAAATATGACAAAACATATTTAAATCTTATATTTAACAATTTTCTATTTGTTTGCTTATCCTTATAATTGAAAGGCCCTATTATGCTTAAATTTTCGTTCTGTTTCGTGTATGATCATGTAGGTAAAAATATACAGGTAATGATAATTTCGATTCATTCACTAATAAGAAATATCAATGACTGAATTACAGGTTATAGTAATATAGTCCTAAATGTTAATAGGTAGACAATTTGTAATTTTTTATTTTGGAATACCTGTATCGGAAATGACAAGAATTGGAATATAAGTAAACTTCTCAGATTTTAAGTACCATATTTAATAAATCTACAATGAAGATTACATTAAAGTACGAAGAGTTGTGTTCCGTTTTATGGAGTGTATCTTCAAAAGGGCCAGAAAGAATTGAAGACATTTCAAATTATATAAAAACTACATATAGTAGAAAAGTAGACAAAACAGGCATATCAAAAATTGAAAACTTTTTAAAACTTTTTGATGTAAAAAGTAAGTCTGTGGATGGAAATCAAAAGAAATTTCGATTAAAATATTGTAGTTGGATGGAAACTACTACGGAAATCTCAACTTACAACACATCAACAGGAGCGCCTTGCAAATCATACGAAGACTTATGTTCAAGGTCAAAAAAAAAGAGGGTCACACAAAAACTTTTTTCAATCTCAAATGAGGAAATTGCTGATACATTTAACGAAATGCTGAAAAAGGAAAACCAACCTATGGATGCCGTACATATTGCAACTATTCTTCCTAATGCATCACCAAAACGACTTAAGTGAATTGTGGAAAGTATACCAACTCCAACATCACAATCAAATTTTACTGAAGAGGAAGCAATAGCGCTAATGTTGGAACTGGGTCTCAGTCGAAATAAGTACCAAATATTAAGGAAAGTTCTGCATGAAAAAGGACACAATATATTACCATCATACAAGGCGATCCAGAAAAAAAAAACAAACTATCCTACCATCACCTATTGCTGTTAATGATGTGGATGCTTGTATTGATATATCATCTTTGCTCGAAAACACAGCATCAAGAATTGTGTCAGATTTTTCAGAAGACCAACTAAGGAAAATTCATAACTGTGATGTTGTCTTAATGTGTAAGTGGGGATGTGACGGTTTATCAGCACTTCCAGAATACAAACAAGCTTGTGGAAGTCGGACATTAGCAGACTACAAAAGTGTATTTATGTCATCATTAGTGCCATTACGAATTCGTTCATATTCCCTTAATCCATCATCGTCAAGCATCGGAAATTCATTTGAAAATATATGGATCAATACAACTCCGGGTTCAAAAAATTTTTGTAGACCCATTGGATTTGAATATATAAAGGAGTCAAAGAAAACAACAAAAGATTTAGTGGAATATTTAAAAGATGAAATAAATGCACTGGAGCCCATTTGCATAAAAATAAAGGAATTCTCTATTAACGTATCATATCAGCTAAGCTTAACAATGATTGATGGAAAGGTCAGCAATGCCATAACAGAAACTTCTTCCTTCTGGAGATGCTCAATATGTAATGAGAAAAAGTCGCAATTCTCAAATATAAACAAAAGCAGAAGTATTAATGAAGAAGTCCTGTCTTTCGGAATTTCACCACTTCATGCCAGAATACGATTTTTGGATTACTTTTTACACATAGCATACGAGCTGCGGAAAAAAGCAGAATCCAAGAAGAATTTAAAGTTCAGATGGGATTCAACATCGACAAACCACTTCCAAGTTGCGGTAGTACAAATGACGGTAATACGGCGAGAAGGTTTTTTCGTGATTTTGAAATTGCTTCAAAAATAACTGGAATCGACAAGGAGTTGCTTCGAAGAGTTAACACTATTTTAATGGCACTGAATAGTAAACATAAAATTAATGGAAATCGATTTGGGGAATATACATCTGAAATTTCTAAATTACTTGTATCTCTGTATCCATGGAGGGAACTAACACCAACAGTACACAAAGTATTGTGTCATGGTCAAATAATAATTGAATCGAATATTCTTCTACTTGGAGAGTTAACAAAAGAAGCCCAGGAAGCGAGGAATCGAGATTTTAAGCATGTTCAACTATTCAGCTCAAGAAAATGCTCCAGGCAATCACAGAATGAAGATATTTTTAATAGTTTACTTCTATCTTCCGATCCTGTTCTTTCAACTATGCGAAAAAGATGGATTTGTTATGAAACTCTATCATCTCAAAACAAGGAAGATTTAAAGGACTTATATTACCTTCTGGATATGTATACCGATATGACAGATTATTTTATAGAAAATAAGTAGTGTTAGGAATTAACTATATAAGTAGGTTATAAGAATTAATTGTATTATGTTTAAGATAATCAGTTCAAATAAAAAAAGCTATTATACTAACTGATGATATTGTATTAAATTGTGTTTTATATTTCGGTGGGCGGGAAAGGTGGTTTGTGTGGGGTGATTTAGGTGTTGTTGTGCGTGGCTCATAATAAAATTATAATTTTTTTTATTGTATATACAATGTTATAGTCTTTAATAAAATAATTAACTAAATAATTTTTAAAAATTGTCCAAATATTTTATTCAACACCAAATGTATGTTCTGTCATACTTAATACTAAAATATGAAAAAGATGAAATTAAAGGACACAGGTTTAAATGAACATATTTTTGAATGTAATTGAGATATTGGCTTGAAAATTTTTGTAAAGGGTCGAGAATTTCCATATCTAACTAAAAAATGATATTAAGGGATAAATATGGACTAAATTGTTGTAGCTATTTGCGACCCTATTAAAATTTTGATATAAATCATAGTTTTAGAAATTAAACTAATATGTAATATATGACAAAATCTTTATTTATGAACAAAACTCAATGAAATTTTCAACGCTTGTTAAATTTGTCATTTCAAATAAGAAAAAATTGAAAAGGTCAAAGGGCATCCCGCAATTCCCAAAAATAGGAATGAAAATCCCAAAAATGGGATTTTTACTTTTTTGCCCATAGGGTCCACATTTCTTTCAAGGCTGGGAAAATACTTTTGGAGTAAATAGAAAACATATTGAGGTTTCCAAAACTGCTTTCAGTTTTCTGATCCCAGCTTTGGGATTTTAGAACATGTCGCCCAAAGTTGAAGTTTGGATAAAAAATAGGTCATATTCGGAAGACGCAGTGGCAACATTTTCAAAAAATAGGACAAGTTTTTTACGCCAAAGCGTTCTGCGTAAAGATACCTTTTAGAAAACTATAAAATTGTTATATGTTCTTAAAGAAAATTTTATTTTATTAATAAAAGAGTTAAGACACATTTTTGGCAAAAAAAACGGCAAAAATCTATAATTTTTTGAATTTTTAAATTAAAAAACGTATATTTTTGGATCTGTAAATGATATTGATATTGATTGAAATTTTTTGTATATTATTGGAAATTTTGTTGTCTAACTAACAAGAAAAAATTGAGTCCATTTGGTCCAAAATTACGCCCGGTATTCAAAAAAAGGTATGGTAAATTTTGTATCACTAAATTTTTAAATGCCTATAACTCGGATATTATAAGAGTTAAGTAGTATGTCCAAGCAAGATCTCGTCGAGCGCTTTCAGAAAATATAAAAATCTTTGCCGCCACAGCGCCGTCCCTGGGGCATCTGCGGGGTTCATCATAAACTCGAATACTCCTTGGCTACGCTCACGCCAAATTTTATCCCGATCGGATCAGCCGTTAAGAAATGCCAGATTTATTTCCAAAAAATTTCCATTCTGCCCCACTGTGTATTATAATGAACATGAGAAGGATAAACAAAAATCATAGGAATAAGTAAATGTATGTAAAAGAGACCTAAATAGAACATAAGAAAACATGTAAACCATAAGGATTGAAATAAAGAAACAGTCGATAGAGAACTATCAAAGACTAACGATCAGAAGTGGTTGATTTCACGCTACAGAAAAATAAAAGTTTTAATTTTTATATTTTCATATACACGGACACACATATGTCGACCGTCGACATTAAAAAATTATTGCTGAAAAACTTAAAATCGTGGTGTCAAGAGAACGGGATAGAATCTAGTGGCACAAAAAACGTGATTGTAGCTAGAATTCAAAATAACACGGAAATTTTTGATAAGTGCATAAGGGAACTGTGTGTAACTGAAGAATTACAACAAAACACAGTTTCACAGAATATGTCCCAACAGAACAGCGGAATTTTATTTGATGAAAAAATGAACAGCAACGACGATGATACAAGTAGCGGCAGAGACGGCGCGGCTGGTGATGTTACAAAACAAGAACAACAATGTAAAGAAGTTATACATAAAAATGAGGAAAACGGTAAAGAAGCTACGAACGAAATGCTACAACAACAACGTAAAGAAGACGGTAGAAACGACAACAAAGTAGAGCCAGACAAAGTTAAAAATGTAGAGGACACAGTGGATAAGCTAAACGAAAATAAAAATGTGGAGAATACAAAAAATACATCGAAAAATGTAACGGACAAACAACGTGAAGAAATAGAGACACTAACACGGCAAATAGAAGTTCTAAGGAAAAGAAAACAACTACTAGAACTTCAAAATGAATTGGCAAAGTGCGAAATAAATGAAAACAAATGCACAAATAACAGGGTGGTGACTTGTGATGTGTCATTTGATACACTAAGGGAATTCCTGCCAGTATTTGACGGGGATAATAATTTTGAAATCTGGTTGTGTTTACTGGAAAATGTACGAAACAATTACGTAGTGGGTGATGACATGTTGCGTGCTTTGATATGTAACAAATTAAAAGGCAGGGCACAAGAATGGCTTTATACGAACCCAGTGCATATGAGCGAAACTTTAGATGAGTTTTTACAGGAAATGAAAAATATGTTTGGCATGATGGAGTCAAAATTAAATGTTCGTTACAAGATGCAAAATCGCGTTTGGCAAAAAGGTGAACGTTTCGATACGTATTATAATGAAAAACTGCTTTTAGCTAATAGCTTAAAAATCGACGAAGATGAATTCATTGAATATATAATCGAAGGCATTCCTGACGTTAATCTACGAAATGCGGCAAAACTACGTTGCTTTGCTACTAAAAATGAAATCTTACAAGCTTTTCGATATGTTGAGCTGATAACAAATACAACATTACAACAATCGGGTGGGCGTTCAAGTGCAACAAATAATTTGGCAGCTAAAACTGGCAAGGTGACGGAACAGCCATCGAGACGAGACATCAAATGTTACAACTGCAACAGCAAGGGACATATAGCAAGCGATTGCCGTAAACCTAAACGTGAAGACGCTTGTTTTGCGTGTGCTGGATTCGGACATCAAGCCAAGGATTGCGAGTAATATAGGAAATCTGAGAGGAAGAATGAGCAAAATGATTATGTAAGCTATTTAGATGTTAGATTTTTAACAAATTGTAATGAAAATGTATCAATGTTTGTAGAATGTCTCATAGATTCTGGCAGCCCCATCAGTTTCATAAGGCGGTCAAATGTTCCAAGCGCTGTAGAAATTGTTGAAAGCGAAAAGAAAACTTACTTTGGTATAAATAAAAGTGAATTGAAAATTAATGGAATTATAGAATGTGTAGTTTTGTTTGCGAATAAAAATATTGTAACGAAATTAATGGTTGTTAATGATGAATCTATGGGATATCCTATTGTTTTAGGTAGAGATTTTTTACGGCAAAGTGGTACAAAACTTGTTGTTGATAATATGTGTATAAAAAGTATTGCTAATTTGACTAGTGGGGAAAACTGTATATGTGGTTCGAGAGTAGGTGGTGCGTATGATGGGCCTGGTTTATCGCAGACGAGTAGGAAAATTGAAAGTGCACAACATACATTAATGAACATAGAAGGTACTGACAATATGGGCGAGAACGGAGACAGTGAAAATTTTGAAGTTCAGATGTTACTAATTGAGTGCGAAGAGGAAAAAGTAGAGTATAACGTGGGGGAACAGCTGACATTTGGACAAAGGAAGTATTTTGAACAGTTATTTAGGGAATCGTATATAGATCCGGAACGACCGGATGAACCTTTGGTAAAATGTGAAATGCGCTTGATAATAGATGACCAGAAGGTATTTAATTATTCGCCCAGGAGACTTTCATATTCGGAAAGGGAGAGGTTACAGATAATATTGGACGAGTACTTGGCAAGGGGTTTTATACGTCCAAGTGAGTCTGAATATGCCTCACCTATAGTGTTGGTGAAGAAGAAAACGGGTGAGCTAAGGATGTGTGTTGATTTTAGGCAACTTAATAAGGTCACGACAAAGACGAAGTTTCCGATTCCTTTGATAGATGATTTGTTGGACAAGTTAGTTAACAAGAGTATATTTTCGAAAATGGACCTGAGGAACGGTTATTATCATGTTTATATGCACGAGGAATCGGTAAAATATACGTCATTTACAACACCGTTAGGTCAATTTGAGTTTCTTAGGATGCCCTTTGGACTGACCAATGCACCGTTTACGTTTCAGCGGTTTATAATTAAGATATTTAGTGATATGGTACAGGACGGAAGGGTGGTTATTTATCTTGATGATATAATGGTGGCGACGCAGGATGTACAGGAACACTTGGAGATACTAAAGGAGGTTTTTAGAAGGTTAGTGGATAATAAGTTGGAGCTAAGGTTGGACAAATGCAGTTTTTTTCAGACTGAAGTCAAATATTTAGGGTACATGATATCAAAGGAGGGCATTAGAGCGGACAATGATGGGATTAGAGCGATTTTAGATTTTCCAATACCGAAAAAGGTACAAGAAGTGCAGAGTTTCTTAGGGATGTGTTCGTACTTCCGTAGATTTATCAAGGATTTTTCGGTTATAGCAAAGCCACTTCACGACTTGACGAAAAAGGAAAGAACATTTAGCATGGAGTCGTCTGCACTGGAGGCTTTTGACACGTTGAAAAGGAAAATGATAGCAGCTCCTATATTGGCGCTATATGATCCGAAAGATGAGACGGAACTACATTGTGACGCAAGTTCGATAGATTTTGGTGCGATATTACTACAGAAGAAGAGCGATGGCAAATTCCACCCTATATTCTACTTTTCGAAGCGGACTACGGACACAGAATCGCGATACCACAGTTTTGAACTGGAGACCCTTGCAATCGTGTACGCTTTGAAGATATTTAGAGTGTACTTACAGGGAATGAATTTTAAAATAGTTACGGACTGTAATTCCTTGACGTTGACACTGAACCGAAAGGAACTGAACCCGAGAATAGCTAGATGGGCTCTAGAGTTGCAGAACTATGAATACAGGTTAGAGCACAGGTCAGGTACGAGAATGCAACACGTAGATGCTTTAAGTAGGTGTAATACAATTCTTGCAATAGAGGAGAACACATTTGAGGATAATTTGGTGATTTGCCAAACTAAGGACGAGAAGCATAAGAAGATACGGGAACTCTTAGGTAATGGAGAGCATGAACTTTATGAGATGAGGAATGGTGTGATTTATAAGAAGGTGAAGGGAAATTTATTGTTTTGCGTTCCGGAGGCAATGGAAAATCACATTCTCTTTAAATATCATAATGAAATGGGCCATGTGGGAGTGGATAAAGTTATGGATGTAATCGGAAGGAGCTATTGGTTCCCTAATGTTAGGAGGAAAGTTCAGGAGCATATAGCGAATTGTCTGAAGTGCATAGCATTTGCAGCTAAATCCGGGAAGCGAGAGGGTTTTCTGAACATTGTACCAAAAGGGAATATTCCTTTCCAGGTAGTACACGTGGACCATTATGGGCCGATTGTGTGTAAGGATTCTATGAAGAGGCATATTCTAGTGATAGTAGACGCATGTACAAAATTCGTAAGACTATATCCGACTAAGACAACTAAGTCTAGAGAGGCAATAGACGCACTGGATGATTATTTTAGAGCATATAGTAGGCAGAGTCACATAGTTTCGGACAGGGGATCTTGTTTTACGTCAGGGAAATTTGAAGAGTTTTTACGGGACAATAATATTATTCACGTTAAAATTGCAACAGGATCTCCACAGGCAAATGGACAATTTGACTCTACAGTGGGTGTGTCAAGTAAATTATTACCAAAATTTAAGGGTCCTTTTAGAATATCTAAGGTGCTAGGAAATGACAGATATTGTGTTAAGGATATTGAAGGATTCCAGCGGACACAGAGACCGTATGAAGGAATTTGGGCAGTTCAGAACATGAGGCCATGGCTTAAGGGGACAAACGGGAGGGCCCTTAGTGTTGATGATTTGGATGAGTAGGGCTCGGACAGTGACGAATATAATGATCATTTGGGAACGAATGAAGATACGGGACAAATGACAGGGGTGATGACTAGAAATATGCTAACTCGAAAGGGAAATCATGGCAATGACAATGGAAGGTCGAGTTAGATAAATCGCCTAGTATCAGGTGATCCTAGAGATCAGGACGGCCGAGTTGTAGGCTTTTAGTTATTTAGTTAGTTATTAAGTTAGTCATCATTTAGTTCTATCTATTTATATTATTTATAAATTATAAATTATATTATTTATAAATCACGCAAATAACTTTGTCAGTTTTCAAGCTACGACAGTTTCATATACCTCATTTTAATCAATAAGAAACGCAATTTCTTTTGATATGTCACTTATTCAAAAATCTTAAGTTCATAAAATTTATCAAATTTGCATATCATTAGAATTTTGGTACAGAGTACATTTCTTGGCACAATGTATTTTCCCTATTCACGCAAATAACTTTGTCAGTTTTCAAGCTACGACAGTTTCGTATACCTCATTTAATCCATAAGAAACGCACTTTCTTTTGACATATCACTTATTTAAAAATCTTAAGTTCATAAATTTATCAAATTTGCATATCATTACAATTTTGGTACAGAGTACATTTCTTGGCATAATGTATTTTCCTTATTCACGCAAATATCTTTGTCAGTTTTCAAGCTACGACAGTGTCGTATACCTCATTTTAATCCATAAGAAACGCACTTTCTTTTGATATATCACTTATTCAAAAATCTTAAGTTCATAAATTTATCAAATTTGCATATCATTACAATTTTGGTACAGATTACATTTCTTGGCACAATGTATTTTCCTTATTCACGCAAATATCTTTGTCAGTTTTCAAGCTACGACAGTTACGTATACCTCATTTTAATCCACAAGAAAAGCACTTTCTTTTGATATATCACCTAATCAAAAATCTTAGATTCATAAAATTGATAATATTTGCATATCATTACAATTTTGGTACAGAGTACATTTCTTGTCACAATGTATTTTGCCTATTCACGCAAATAACTTTGTTAGTTTTCAAGCTACGACAGTTTCGTATACCTCATTTTAATCCATAAGAAACGCACTTTCTTTTGATATATCACTATGAAGCGCACTTTCTTTTGATATATCACTTATTCAGAAATCTTAAGTTCATAAATTTATCAAATTTGCAAATCATTACGATTTTGGTACAGAGTACATTTCTTGGCACAATGTATTTTCCCTATTCACTCAAATAACTTTGTCAGTTTTAAAGATACGACAGTTTCGTATACCTAATTTTAATCCATAAGAAACGCACTTTCTTCTGATATATCACCTATTCGAAAATCTAAAGTTCATAAAATTGATAAAATTTGCACATCTTTACAATTTTTGCACAGAGTACATTTCTTAGAATATTGTATTTTCCCTATTCACGCAAATAACTTCGTTAGTTTTCAAGCTACGACAGTTTCGTATACCTCATTTCAATCAATAAGAAACGCACTTTCTTTTGATATGTCACTTATTCAAAAAACTTAAGTTCATAAAATTTATCAAATTTGCATATCATTACAATTTTGGTACAGAGTACATTTCTTGGCACAATGTATTTTCCCTATTCACGCAAATAACTTTGTCAGTTTTCAAGCTACGACAATTTCGTATACCTCATTTTAATCCACAAGAAACGCACTTTCTTTTGATATATCACTTATTCAAAAATCTTAGATTCATAAAATTGATAATATTTGCATATCATTACAACTTTGGTACAGAGTACATTTCTTGGCACAATGTATTTTCTTTATTCACACAAATAACTTTGTCAGTTTTCATGCTACGACAGTTTCATATACCTCATTTTAATCTATAAGAAACGCACTTTCTTTTGATATATCACTTATTCAAAAATCTTAAGTTCATAAAATTTATCGAATTTGCATATTATTACAATTTTGGTACAGAGTATACATCTTGGCACAATGTATTTTGCCTATTCACGCAAATAACTTTGCCACTTTTCAAGCTACGACAGTTTCGTATGCCTCATTTTAATCAATAAGAAACGCACTTTCTTTTGACATGTCACTTATTCAAATGTCTCAAGTTCATAAATTTATCAAATTTGCATATCATTACAATTTTGGTACAGACTACATTTCTTGGCACAATGTATTTTCCCTATTCACGCAAATAACTTTGTCAGTTTTCAAGCTACGACAGTTTCGTATATATCATTTTAATCCATAAGAAATGCACTTTCTTTTGATATATCACTTATTCAAAAATCTTAGATTCATAAAATTGATAATATTTGCATATCAATACAATTTTGCTACAGAGTACATTTCTTGGCACAATGCATTTTCCCTATTCACGCAAATAACTTTGTTAGTTTTCAAGCTACGACAGTTTCGTATACCTCATTTTAATCCATAAGAAATGCACTTTCTTTTGGTATATCACCTATTTAAAAATCTAAAGTTCATAAAATTGGTAAAATGTGCACATCTTTACAATTTTTGCACAGAGTACATTTCTTAGTAAATGGTATTTTCCCTATTCACGCAAATAACTTTGTCAGTTATCAAGCTACGACAGTGTCGTATACCTCATTTTAATCCATAAGAAACGCACTTTCTTTTGATATATCACTTATTCAAAAATCTTAAGTTCATAAAATTGATAAAATTTGCACATCTTTACAATTTTGGCACAGAGTACATTTCTTGGCATAAAATTTATCAAATTTGCATATCATTACAATTTTGGCACAGAGTACATTTCTTGGCACAATGTATTTTCCCTATTCACGCAAATAATTTTGTCAGTTTTCAAGTTACGACAGTGTCGTATACCTCATTTTAATCCATAAGAAACGCACTTTCTTTTGATATATCACCTATTTAAAAATCTAAAGTTCATAAAATTGATAAAATGTGCACATCTTTACAATTTTTGCACAGAGTACATTTCTTAGTAAGTGGTATTTTCCCTATTCACGCAAATAACTTTTTCAGTTATCAAGCTATGACAGTGTCCTATACCTCATTTTAATCCATAAGAAACGCACTTTCTTTTGATATATCAATTATTCAAAAATCTTAAGTTCATAAAATTGATAAAATTTGCACATCTTTACAATTTTGGCACAGAGTACATTTCTTGGCACAATGTATTTTCCCTATTCACGCAAATAACTTTGTAAGTTATCAAGCTACGACACACAGTGGTATAGGAAAAAAAAAAGAGGGAAATAATTCGGTAACTTCTAAACGGTTAATCCGATTTTAATGAAATTTGGTATGCACAAAGAGGAGGTGTTGTCGAGTTTAGGTTTTGAATTTGGACCTTATAGGCCAACCAGGGGCCCGGCGGGGGGTCCTCAAATTAGGACACCTCGGCTATGTTAAATTTTTAAAACGATCCTATTTCTTCATTTGAGTTCCGATTTAAAAAAAATTTCGTATATAGAATCTCCTCATCGAGCACTATAAAAAATGTCGTCGTAGCAGTAAATTATCTCTTATAGTTTAGGAGATATTCGCATTTGAATATTAAAATTTTAAAATTTTTACCGTCCTTACTTTAGTTTTTTTGATAATAGCAGGTCCAAATATTTCCGATTTTCGCCATTTTTTTTTTATTTGCTTAACAACAAGTTTATATACCAAGCAGTGAAAGAATTATGTAAAAATCATGACTGAGTCCAAAGTTATAGGCATTTAAATTTAAAAAATTAAAAAAAGGCGATTTTTTGTCATTTTTTTGGGAAAAAAGTATCTTTTTCTTTTTAAGTTATCTAAAAAGTTTCTAAGAAGATGTATATAGAATTTATACTTTTTGGAAAGCTGACTTTACATAAAATACGATAAATGAAACAAAACCTAAAAATTTTTGATACCGAGGGGACCAGGTCCATCCAAAAAAACCCTATTTTTTATGGAAAATTAAATTTTGAGCAAAAATTCTCAAATCGCATAGTCGATATCAAATTATAGTGACCTGTTTTATATGACCCAATAAGTTCTTAATCATTTTGTAACGGGTTTCGATAACCCCGCCCCTGGTATGGATATAATAGGCAAAAAACCAAAAAATCCCATTTTTGGGATTTTTTAAAACTTTTTTGGGAATTCCGGGATTTCTAATAAGAAAATTCGAAATTTTTATTTAATTTTGGATTTTGAGTAAAAAAATCTACCTAACTGTAAAATTTCATCAAAAAATATTCATAAATAAAATTTTTATTGCAATTTGAAAAATTTGTATCTTCGCAAAAACTGAATAAAAAACATTTTTTAATTTTTTTTAAAAAAAAGTATTCCGCGAATTTTTTAATTTTCAAAAATTATATACAGTTTTGAAAAATAGACAAAATTACCTTTCCATTGATATATAACATGCCTACCTAATGTTTTTTAAGTGACAAATTAATTAGGGAAAACTCAACATCTTTTAGAAAATTTACCTAGCACTATTATTTTCATCCATATATGTAACAAATTTAAGAGTTAACCTTATCGGAACTCAAATTAAGAAATAGGATCGTTTTAAAAATTTAACATAGCCGAGGTGTCCTAATTTGATGACCCCCCGCCGGGCCCCTGGTTGGCCTATAAGGTCCAAATTCAAAACCTAAACTCGACAACACCTCCTCTTTGTGCACACCAAATTTCATTAAAATCGGATTAACCGTTTAGAAGTTACCGAATTATTTCCCTCTTTTTTTTTTCCTATACCACTGCGCGACAGTTTCGTATACCTCATTTTAATCCATAAGAAACGCACTTTCTTTTGATATATCACTTATTCAAAAATCGTAAGTGTATCAATACAGTACATTTCTTGGCACAATGTATGACAATAACTTTGTCAGTTTTCAAGCTACGACAGTTTCGTATACCTCATTTTAATCCATAAGAAACGCACTTTCTTTTGATATATCACCTATTCAAAAATCTAAAGTTCATAAAATTGATAAAATTTGCACATCATTACAATTTTGGCACAGAGTACATTTCTTAGTATATTGTTTTTTCCCTATTCACGCAAATAACTTTGTCAGTTATCAAGCTACGACAGTTTCGTATACCTCATTTTAATCCATAAGAAACGCACTTTCTTTTGAAATATCACGTATTCAAAAATCGTAAGTGTATCATTACAGTACATTTCTTGGCACAATGTATTTTCCCTATTCACGCAAATAACTTTGTCAGTTTTCAAGCTACGACAGTTTCGTGTACCTCATTTTAATCAATAAAAAACGCATTTTCTTTTGATATATCACTTATTCAAAAATCTTAGATTCATAAAATTGATAATATTTGCATATCATTAAAATTTTGCTACAGAGTACATTTCTTTGCACAATGAATTTTCCCTATTCACGCAAACAACTTTGTTAGTTTTCAAGCTACGACAGTTTCGTATACCTCATTTCAATCAATAAGAGACGCACTTTCTTTTGATATGTCAGTTATTCAAAAATATAAAATTCATAAAATTGATAAAATGTGCACATTTTTACAATTTTGGCACGAAGTACATTTCTTGGCACAATGTATTTTCCCTATTCACGCAAATAATTTTGTCAGTTTTCAAGCTACGACAGTTTCGTATACCTCATTTTAATCCATAAGAAACGCACTTTCTTTTGATATATCACTTATTCAAAAATCTTAAGTTCATAAAATTGATAAAATTTGCACATCATTACAATTTTGGCACAGAGTACATTTCTTAGTTTATTGTATTTTCCCTATTCACGCATATAACTTTGTCAGTTTTCAAGCTACGACAATTTCGTATACCTCATTTTAATCCATAAGAAACGCACTTTCTTTTGATATGTCACTTATTCAAAAATCTTAAGTTCATAAATTGATAAAATTTGCACATCATTACAATTTTGGCACAGAGTACATTTCTTAGTATATTGTATTTTCCCTATTCACGCAAATAACTTTGTCAGTTTTCAAGCTACGACAGTTTCGTATACCTCATTTTAATCCATAAGAAACGCACTTTCTTTTGATATGTCACTTATTCAAAAATCTTAGATTCATAAATTTATCGAATTTGCATATCATTACAATTTTGGTACAGAGTATATATCTTGGCACAATGTATTTTGCCTATTCACGCAAATAACTTTGTCAGTTTTCAAGCTACGACAGTTTCGTTTTACCTCATTTTAATCCATATGAAACGCACTTTCTTTCGATATATCACTTATTCAAAATCTTAAGTTCATAAAATTGATAAAATTTGCACATCATTACAATTTTGGCACAGAGTACATTTCTTAGTATATTGTATTTTCCCTATTCATGCAAATAACTTTGCCAGTTTTCAAGCTACGACGGTGTCGTATACCTCATTTTAATCCATAGGAAACGTACTTTCTTTTAATATATCTCTTATTCAAAAATCTTAAGTTCATAAAATTGATAAAATTTGCACATCATTACAATTTTGGCACACAGTACATTTCTTAGTATATTGTATTTTTCCTATTCACGCAAATAACTTTGCCAGTTTTCAAGCTACGACGGTGTCGTATACCTCATTTTAATCCACAAGAAACGCACTTTCTTTTGATATATCACCTATTCAAAAATCTAAAGTTCATAAAATTGATAAAATTTGCACATCATTACAATTTTGGCACAGAGTACATTTCTTAGTATATTGTTTTTTCCCTATTCACGCAAATAACTTTGTCAGTTATCAAGCTACGACAGTTTCGTATACCTCATTTTAATCCATAAGAAACGCACTTTCTTTTGAAATATCACGTATTCAAAAATCGTAAGTGTTTCATTACAGTACATTTCTTGGCACAATGTATTTTCCCTATTCACGCAAATAACTTTGTCAGTTTTCAAGCTACGACAGTTTCGTGTACCTCATTTTAATCAATAAAAAACGCACTTTCTTTTAATATGTCACTTATTCAAAAATCTTAAGTTCATAAAATTTATCAAATTTGCATATCATTACAATATTGGCACAGAGTACATTTCTTAGTAAATGGTATTTTCCCTATTCACGCAAATAACTTTGCAAGCTTTCAAGCTACGACAGTTTCGTATACCTCATTTTAATCCATAAGAAACGCATTTTCTTTTGATATATCACTTATTTAAAAATCTTAGATTCATAAAATTGATAATATTTGCATATCATTAAAATTTTGCTACAGAGTACATTTCTTTGCACAATGAATTTTCCCTATTCACGCAAACAACTTTGTTAGTTTTCAAGCTACGACAGTTTCGTATACCTCATTTCAATCAATAAGAGACGCACTTTCTTTTGATATGTCAGTTATTCAAAAATCTAAAATTCATAAAATTGATAAAATGTGCACATTTTTACAATTTTGGCACGAAGTACATTTCTTGGCACAATGTATTTTCCCTATTCACGCAAATAATTTTGTCAGTTTTCAAGCTACGACAGTTTCGTATACCTCATTTTAATCCATAAGAAACGCACTTTCTTTTGATATATCACTTGTTCAAAAATCTTAAGTTCATAAAATTGATAAAATTTGCACATCATTACAATTTTGGCACAGAGTACATTTCTTAGTTTATTGTATTTTCCCTATTCACGCATATAACCTTGTCAGTTTTCAAGCTACGACAATTTCGTATACCTCATTTTAATCCATAAGAAACGCACTTTCTTTTGATATGTCACTTATTCAAAAATCTTAAGTTCATAAATTGATAAAATTTGCACATCATTACAATTTTGGCACAGAGTACATTTCTTAGTATATTGTATTTTCCGTATTCACGCAAATAACTTTGTCAGTTTTCAAGCTACGACAGTTTCGTATACCTCATTTTAATCCATAAGAAACGCACTTTCTTTTGATATGTCACTTATTCAAAAATCTTAGATTCATAAATTTATCGAATTTGCATATCATTACAATTTTGGTACAGAGTATATATCTTGGCACAATGTATTTTGCCTATTCACGCAAATAACTTTGTCAGTTTTCAAGCTACGACAGTTTGGTTTTACCTCATTTTAATCCATATGAAACGCACTTTCTTTCGATATATCACTTATTCAAAAATCTTAAGTTCATAAAATTGATAAAATTTGCACATCATTACAATTTTGGCACAGAGTACATTTCTTAGTATATTGTATTTTCCGTATTCACGCAAATAACTTTGTCAGTTTTCAAGCTACGACAGTTTCGTATACCTCATTTTAATCCATAAGAAACGCACTTTCTTTTGATATGTCACTTATTCAAAAATCTTAGATTCATAAATTTATCGAATTTGCATATCATTACAATTTTGGTACAGAGTATATATCTTGGCACAATGTATTTTGCCTATTCACGCAAATAACTTTGTCAGTTTTCAAGCTACGACAGTTTGGTTTTACCTCATTTTAATCCATATGAAACGCACTTTCTTTCGATATATCACTTATTCAAAAATCTTAAGTTCATAAAATTGATAAAATTTGCACATCATTACAATTTTGGCACACAGTACATTTCTTAGTATATTGTATTTTTCCTATTCACGCAAATAACTTTGCCAGTTTTCAAGCTACGACGGTGTCGTATACCTCATTTTAATCCACAAGAAACGCACTTTCTTTTGATATATCACCTATTCAAAAATCTAAAGTTCATAAAATTGATGAAATGTGCACTTCTTTACAATTTTGGCACAGAGTACATTTCTTAGTATATTGTATTTTCCCTATTCACGCAAATAACTTTGTCAGTTTTCAAGCTACGACAGTGTCGCATACCTCATTTTAATCCATAAGAAACGCACTTTCTTTTGGTACGTCACTTATTCAAAAATTTCATGTTCATAAAATTGATAAAATTTGCACATCTTTACAATTTTGGCACAGAGTACATTTCTTGGCACAATGTATTTTCCCTATTCACGAAAATAACTTTTTCAGTTATCAAGCTACGACAGTGTCGTATACCTCATTTTAATCCATAAGAAACGCACTTTCTTTTGATATATCACCTATTCAAAAATCGAAAGTTCATAAAATTGATAAAATTTGCACATCATTACAATTTTGGCAAGAGTGCATTTCTTAGTATATTGTTTTTTTCCCTATTCACGCAAATAACTTTGTCAGTTTTCAAGCTATGACAGTTTCGTATACCTCATTTCAATCAATAAGAAACGCACTTTCTTTTGATATATCCCTTATTCAAAAATTTCAAGTTCATAAAATTGATAAAATTTGCACATCTTTACAATTTTGGCACAGAGTACATTTCTTGGCACAATGTATTTTCCCTATTCACGCAAATAACTTTCTCAGTTTTCAAGCTACGACAGTTTCGTATACCTCATTTTAATCCATAAGAAACGCACTTTCTTTTGATATATCACCTATTCACAAATCTAAAGTTCATAAAATTGATAAAATTTGCACATCATTACAATTTTGGCACAGAGTACATTTCTTAGTATATTGTTTTTTCCCTATTCACGCAAAAATCTTTGTCAGTTTTTAAGCTACGACAGTTTCGTATACCTCATTTCCATCAATAAGAAACGCACTTTCTTTTGATATGTCACTTATTCAAAAATCTTAAGTTCATAAAATTTATCAAATTTGCATATCATTACAATTTTGATACAGAGTACATTTCTTGGCACAATGTATTTTCCCTATTCAGTTTTCAAGCTACGACAGTGTCGTATACCTTAGTTTAATCCATAAGAAACGCACTTTCTTTTGATATATCACTTATTCAAAAATTTCAAGTTCATAAAATTGATAAAATTTGCACATCATTACAATTTTGGCACAGAGTACATTTCTTGGCACAATGTATTTTCCCTATTCACGCAAATAACTTTGTCAGTCATCAATCTACGACAGTGTCGTATACCTCATTTTAATCCATAAGAAAAGCACTTTCTTTCGATATATCACTTATTCAAAAATCTTGCACAAGAAACGCACTTTCTTTTGATATGTCACTTATTCAAAAATCTTAAGTTCATAAAATTTATCAAATTTGCATATCATTACAATTTTGATACAGAGTACATTTCTTGGCACAATGTATTTTCCCTATTCAGTTTTCAAGCTACGACAGTGTCGTATACCTTAGTTTAATCCATAAGAAACGCACTTTCTTTTGATATATCACTTATTCAAAAATTTCAAGTTCATAAAATTGATAAAATTTGCACATCTTTACAATTTTGGCACAGAGTACATTTCTTGGCACAATGTATTTTCCCTATTCACGCAAATAACTTTGTCAGTCATCAAGCTACGACAGTGTCGTATACCTCATTTTAATCCATAAGAAAAGCACTTTCTTTCGATATATCACTTATTCAAAAATCTTAAGTTCATAAAATTGATAAAATTTGCACATCATTACAATTTTGTCACAGAGTACATTTCTTAGTATATTGTATTTTCCCTATTCACGCAAATAACTTTGTCAGTTTTCAAGCTACGACAGTGTCGTATACCTCATTTTAATCCACAAGAAGCGTACTTTCTTTTAATATATCTCTTATTCAAAAAGCTTAAGTTCATAAAATTGATAAAATTTGCACATCATTACAATTTTGGCACAGAGTACATTTCTTAGTATATTTTTTTTCCCTATTCACGCAAATAACTTTGCCAGTTTACAAGCTACGACATTGTCTGTACCTCATTTTAATCCATAAGAAACGCACTTTCGTTTGATATATCCCTTACTCAAAAATCTTAAGTTCATAAAATTGATAAAATTTGCACATCATTACAATTTTGGCACAGAGTACATTTCTTAGTAAATGGTATTTTCCCTATTCACGCAAATAACTTTGTCAGCTTTCAAGCTACGACAGTTTCGTATACCTCATTTTAATCCATAAGAAACGCATTTTCTTTTGATATATCACTTATTCAAAAATCTTAGATTCATAAAATTGATAATATTTGCATATCATTACAATTTTGCTACAGAGTACATTTCTTTGCACAATGAATTTTCCCTATTCACGCAAATAACTTTGTTAGTTTTCAAGCTACGACAGTTTCGTATACCTCATTTCAATCAATAAGAGACGCACTTTCTTTTGATATGTCACTTATTCAAAAATCTAAAATTCATAAAATGTGCACATCTTTACAATTTTGGCAAAAAGTACATTTCTTGGCACAATGTATTTTCCCTATTCACGCAAATAATTTTGTCAGTTTTCAAGCTACGACAGTTTCGTATTTTAATCCATAAGAAACGCACATTCTTTTGATATATCACTTATTCAAAAATCTTAAATTCATAAAATTGATAAAAATTGCACATCATTACAATTTTGGCACAGAGTACATTTCTTAGTATATTGTATTTTCCCTATTCACGCATATAACCTTGTCAGTTTTCAAGCTACGACAGTTTCGTTTTACCTCATTTTAATCCATATGAAACGCACTTTCTTTCGATATATAACTTATTCAAAAATCTTAAGTTCATAAAATTGATAAAATTTGCACATCATTACAATTTTGGCACAGAGTACATTTCTTAGTATATTGTATTTTCCCTATTCACGCAAATAACTTTGCCAGTTTTCAAGCTACGACGGTGTCGTATACCTCATTTTAATTCATAGGAAACGTACTTTCTTTTAATATATCTCTTATTCAAAAATCTTAAGTTCATAAAATTGATAAAATTTGCACATCATTACAATTTTGTCACACAGTACATTTCTTAGTATATTGTATTTTCCCTATTCACGCAAATAACTTTGTCAGTTTTCAAGCTACGACAGTGTCGCATACCTCATTTTAATCCATAAGAAACGCACTTTCTTTTGGTACGTGACTTATTCAAAAATTTCATGTTCATAAAATTGATAAAATTTGCACATCTTTACAATTTTGGCACAGAGTACATTTCTTGGCACAATGTATTTTCCCTATTCACGAAAATAACTTTTTCAGTTATCAAGCCACGACAGTGTCGTATACCTCATTTTAATCCATAAGAAACGCACTTTCTTTTGATATGTCACTTATTCAAAAATCTTAAGTTCATAAAATTTATCAAATTTGCATATCATTACAATTTTGATACAGAGTACATTTCTTGGCACAATGTATTTTCCGTATTCAGTTTTCAAGCTACGACAGTGTCGTATACCTTATTTTAATCCTTAAGAAACGCACTTTCTTTTGATATATCCCTTATTCAAAAATTTCAAGTTCATAGAATTGATAAAATTTGCACATCTTTACAATTTTGGCACAGAGTACATTTCTTGGCACAATGTATTTTCCCTATTCACGCAAATAACTTTGTCAGTCATCAAGCTACGACAGTGTCGTATACCTCATTTTAATCCATAGGAAACGTACTTACTTTTAATATATCACTTATTCAAAAATCTTAAGTTCATAAAATTTATAAAATTTGCACATCTTTACAATTTTGGCACAGAGTACATTTCTTGGCACAATGTATTTTCCCTATTCACGCAAATAACTTTGTCAGTTATCAAGCTACGACAGTTTCGTATACCTCATTTTAATCCATAAGAAACGCACTTTCGTTTGATATGTCACTTATTCAAAAATCTAAAGTTCATAAAATTGATAAAATGTGCTCATCTTTACAATTTTGGCACAGAGTACATTTCTTGGCACAATGTATTTTTCCTATTCACGCAAATAATTTTGTCAGTTCTGAAGCTACGACAGTATCGTATACCTCATTTTAGTCCATAAGAAACGCACTTTCTTTTGATATATCACTTATTCAAAAATCTTAGATTCATAAAATTGATAATATTTGCATATCATTACAATTTTGCTACAGAGTACATTTCTTAGTATATTGTATTTTCCCTATTCACGCAAATAACTTTGTTAGTTTTCAAGCTACGACAGTTTCGTATACCTCATTTCAATCAATAAGAAACGCACTTTCTTTTGATATGTCACTTATTCAAAAATGTTAAGTTCATAAAATTTATCAAATTTGCATATCATTACAATTTTGGCACAGAGTACATTTCTTGGCACAATGTATTTTCCTTATTCACGCAAATATTTTTGTCAGTTCTGAAGCTACGACAGTTTCGTATACCTCATTTTAATCCATAAGAAATGCACTTTCTTTTGATATATCACTTATTCAAAAATCTTAAGTTCATAAAATTAATAAAATGTGCTCATCTTTACAATTTTGGCAGAGAGTACATTTCTTGGCACAATGTATTTTTCCTATTCACGCAAATAACTTTGTCAGTTATCAAGCTACGACAGTGTCGTATACCTCATTTTAATCCAAAAGAAACGCACTTTTATTTGATATATCACTTATTCAAAAATCTTAAGTTCATAAAATTGATAAAATTTGCACATCATTACAATTTTGGCACAGAGTACATTTCTTAGTATATTGTATTTTCCCTCTTCACGCATATAACTTTGTCAGTTTTCAAGCTACGACAGTTTCGTTTACCTCATTTTAATCCACAAGAAACGCACTTTCTTTTGATATGTCACTTATTCAAAAATCTTAAGTTCATAAAATTTATCAAATTTGCATATCATTACAATTTTGATACAGAGTACATTTCTTGGCACAATGTATTTTCCCTATTCAGTTTTCAAGCTACGACAGTGTCGTATACCTTATTTTAATCCATAAGAAACGCACTTACTTTTGATATATCACTTATTCAAAAATCTTAAGTTCATAAAATTTATAAAATTTGCACATCTTTACAATTTTGGCACAGAGTACATTTCTTGGCACAATGTATTTTCCCTATTCACGCAAATAACTTTGTCAGTTATCAAGCTACGACAGTTTCGTATCCCTCATTTTAATCCACAAGAAACGCACTTTTATTTGGTATATCACTTATTCAAAAATCTTAAGTTCATAAAATTGATAAAATTTGCACATCATTACAATTTTGGCACAGAGTACATTTCTTAGTATATTTTTTTTCCCTATTCACGCAAATAACTTTGCTACTTTTCAAGCAACGACAGTTTCGTATACCTCATTTCAATTAATAAGAAACGCACTTTCTTTTGATATGTCACTTATTCAAAAATCTTAAGTTCATAAAATTTATCAAATTTGCATATCATTACAATTTTGATACAGAGTACATTTCTTGGCACAATGTATTTTCCCTATTCAGTTTTCAAGCTACGACAGTGTCGTATACCTTATTTTAATCCATAAGAAACGCACTTTCTTTTGATATATCACTTATTCAAAAA
The DNA here is from genome assembly GCF_015586225.1 of Lucilia sericata. Classification (NCBI taxonomy): domain Eukaryota; kingdom Metazoa; phylum Arthropoda; class Insecta; order Diptera; family Calliphoridae; genus Lucilia; species Lucilia sericata. Next base: position 426,148 of record NW_023994124.1, on the reverse strand, counting down.
TCTTAAGTTCATAAAATTTATAAAATTTGAACATCTTTACAATTTTGGCACAGAGTACATTTCTTGGCACAATGTATTTTCCCTATTCACGCAAATAACTTTATCAGTCATCAAGCTACGACAGTGTCGTATACCTCATTTTAATCCACAAGAAACGCACTTTCTTTTGGTATATCACTTATTCAAAAATCTTAAGTTCATAAAATTGATAAAATTTGCACATCATTACAATTTTGGCACAGAGAATATTTCTTAGTATATTGTATTTTCCCATACCATACCATACAAAAGCATACCATACAAAGACCTTAAATATAAGCAGCATGCTTATGTAAAGGGACGATCGGTGGAAACCGCTTTAAATGAAGTTGTCAACTACATAGGTGAATCTTTCGATAGCAAACTGTATACACTGGCAGTATGCATTGACATCGAAGGCGCTTTCAATAACGTGCACACTGATACCCTTATCCAATCCCTAGACCAGTTTTATGTTGACCGGGTGCTACGTAACTGGATCAACTACATGCTAAGGAACAGATGGATAAGCTGCGAGATGTACGATATAACTATCAGGAAAAAGGTATTTCGCGGTATACCACAGGGTGGCATTTTGTCACCTTTACTCTGGGTTACCACGATTAATAGCCTCCTAAAGAGCCTAACCGAGAAAGGACTTAGACCTGTCTGCTATGCAGACGATGTCGTAATACTTTTAAAGGGAAAAGATCCAAATTACTTGTGTAGAAGAGCTGAGGAGGCTCTGAATACGGCCTTGAGCTGGGCTCAACCGAGAGGCCTCAATGTTAACCCGGCGAAGACGGAAATCTGTCTTTTCACAAGAAAGACAAAAATTTCTACATATACTGAACCCTGCTTCCTGGGCAAGAAGATACCGGTGACAGACAAAGTTAAGTACTTATGTGTAATACTTGACCGGAAATTAAAATGGAGACACCATATAGAGGATAGGATCGGTGCTGGGCGATATGTAGGAGAACCATAGGCATGAAATGGGGTCTTAGTCCTACTATGACAAATTGGCTTTATAAAAGTGTAATTAGACCAATTCTAGCTTATGCTTCAATAATCTGGTGGACTGCTTTGGACAAAAAGTGTAATATCAAACTACTATAGGGAGTTCAGCGTACATGCTGCTTGGGTATAAGTGGTGCCATGTGTACTACTTCAACCAAGGCTCTGGAAACGTTGCTAGATATTCCACCTATTGAAACATATATAAGATATGAGGCGGCGCTTACAACCGAACGGCTCTTTACCTTAGGCGAAGTGGCCAAAAACGGTTATAGGACATGTCATCAATGTATACTGGACACATTGGAAGGTTATACACATTCATCGGACGTGCCTGATCGCATACCAGACACTGAATATGTCGGAAACTTTGAAACGCTAATCCCAGATAAAATGTCTTGGTCAAGAACATTAGAGCAAATACCAGTAGGAATCCGTTGCTACACGGATGGCTCTAAATTAGGGGACAAAGTGGGCCTGGGGTTCTATATTGAAGACACAGAAATAGAAATATACCAACGTTTACCTTATCATAACACAAGCTTCCAGGCAGAAGTACGAGCAATAACGGAATGTATAAATTGGATTAGAATAAATATGGCGCCCACAGGGCTTAATATATTTACCGACAGCCAGAAGGCAATTTGTGCGATATCAGATGATAGAGTTAAATCTAAGACCGTATTGGATCGTAAGAAAGCTTTAACTGAATACTCTCCCAGAGGTAAGGTTCACATCATATGGGTACCAGGCCACTCGGGAGTAGTCGGCAACGAAAGGGCGAATGTAATAGCTTTAAAGGGAAGGGAACTCGATGTAGTTAAACTGACAAACGCAAAACCATTCGACGCAATAAAAGCTGAATTAAAAATATGGATAAGAGAATCCCACAAGGCCTCTTGGAATAATGAAACGGTGGGTAGAAGCACAAAGATTCTATGGGGTGACCCTGATGAGAGCAAGACGAGAAATCTTCTCAAAATGAGCAAGTCTGAGGTTAGTATGATGGTACGTATTCTGAGTGGACACACAGGATTACGAGCACATCTATACAAAATTGGACGTGCGGATTCAGACGAATGTAGAGCATGTGGAGAGGACAGTGAAACTCTGGAGCACTTTCTTTGCCATTGTCAGGCATTCGTCGAAGTTAGATCCAAGTATCTTGGAAGTGATGTTATTCCGGAAATAACATTCTTAACCAACACCGATTGGAAGATTCTTAGGAATTACGTCCAGGAAACTGAGTTTCTGAACATGGAAAAATTATACATCCAGTGAACATTTTTTTTGTCTTTCTTGAATTGGAGCGCACAACAGGCCCGATAGTGGCCTAGGTGTATTTCTTCGGATTTGATGTAGTATACACCTCCTATCAACCTAACCTAACCTAACCTTGTATTTTCCCTATTCACGCAAATAACTTTGTCAATTTTCAAGCTACGACAGTGTCGTATACCTCATTTTAATCCATAGGAAACGTACTTTCTTTTAATATATCTCTTGTTCAAAAATCTTAAGTTCATAAAATTGATAATATTTGCACATCTTTACAATTTCGGCACAGAGTACAACTCTTGGCACAATCAATAAGAAACGCACTTTCTTTTGATATGTCACTTATTCAAAAATCTTAAGTTCATAAAATTTATCAAATTTGCATATCATTACAATTTTGATACAGAGTACATTTCTTGGCACAATGTATTTTCCCTATTCAGTTTTCAAGCTACGACAGTGTCGTATACCTCATTTTAATCCATAAGAAACGCACTTTCTTTTGATATATCACTTATTCAAAAATTTCAAGTTCATAAAATTGATAAAATTTGCACATCTTTACAATTTTGGCACAGAGTACATTTCTTGGCACAATGTATTTTCCTTATTCACGCAAATAACTTTGTCAGTCATCAAGCTACGACAGTGTCGTATACCTCATTTTAATCCATAAGAAACGCACTTTATTTTGATATGTCACTTATTCAAAAATCTTAGATTCAAAAAATTGATAATATTTGCATATCATTACAATTTTGGTACAGAGTACATTTCTTAGTATGTTGTATTTCTCTGTTCACGCAAATAACTTTGTCAGTTTTCAAGCTACGACAGTTTCGTATACCTCATTTTAATCCATAAGAAACGCACTTTCTTTTGATATGTCACTTATTCAAAAATCTTATGTTCATAAAATTTATCAAATTTGCATATCATTACAATTTTGGTACAGAGTACATTTCTTGGCACAATGTATTTTCCCTATTCACGCAAATAACTTTGTCAGTTTTCAAGCTACGACAGTGTCGTATACCTCATTTTAATCCATAAGAAACGCACTTTGTATTGATATGTCACTTATTCCAAAGTCTTAAGTTCATAAATTAATCAAAGTTGCATATCGTTACAATTTTGGTACATTTTATATTTCTTGGCACAATATATTTTCCCTATTCACGCAAATAAATTTGTCAGTTTTCGAGATACGACAGTGTCGTATATCCATAAGAAACGCACTTTCGTTTGATATATCACTTATTCAAAAATCTTAAGTTCATAAAATTGATAAAATTTGCACATCATTACAATTTTGGCACAGAGTAGGTACATTTCTTAGTATATTGTATTTTCCCTATTCACGCAAATAACTTTGTCAGTTTTTAAGCTACGACAGTTTCGTATACCAAATTTGCATATCATTACAATTTTGATACAGAGTACATTTCTTGGCACAATGTATTTTCCCTATTCAGTTTTCAAGCTACGACAGTGTCGTATACCTCATTTTAATCCATAAGAAACGCACTTTCTTTTGATTTATCACTTATTCAGAAATCTCAAGTTCATAAAATTGATAAAATTTGCACATCTTTACAATTTTGGCACAGAGTACATTTCTTGGCACAATGTATTTTCCCTATTCACGCAAATAACTTTGTCAGTCATCAAGCTACGACAGTGTCGTATACCTCATTTTAATCCACAAGAAACGCACTTTATTCTGATTTATCACTTATTCAAAAATCTTAAGTTCATAAAATTGATAAAATTTGCACATCATTACAATTTTGGCACAGAGTACATTTCTTAGTATATTGTATTTTCCCTATTCACGCAAATAACTTTGTCAATTTTCGAGCTACGACAGTGTCGTATGCCTCATTTTAATCCATAGGAAACGTACTTTCTTTTAATATATCTCCTATTCAAAAAAATTAAGTTCATAAAATTGATAAAATTTGCACATCATTACAATTTTGGCACAGAGTACATTTCTTAGTATATTGTATTTTCCCTATTCACGCAAATAACTTTGTTAGTTTTCAACCTACGACAGTTTCGTATACCTCATTTTAATCCATAAAAACGCACTTTCTTTTGATATGTCACTTATTCAAAAATCTTAGATTCAAAAAATTGATAATATTTGCATATCATTACAATTTTGGTACAGAGTACATTTCTTAGTATATTGTATTTTCTCTATTCACGCAAATAACTTTGTTAGTTTTCAAGCTACGACAGTTTCGTATACCTCATTTCAATCAATAAAAAACGCACTTTCTTTTGATATGTCACTTATTCAAAAATCTTAAGTTCATAAAATTGATCAAATTTGCATATCATTACAATTTAGGTACAGAGTACATTTCTTAGTAAATGGTATTTTCTCTATTCACGCAAATAACTTTGTCAGTTTTCAAGCTACGACAGTTTCGTATACCTCATTTTAATCAATAAGAAACGCACTTTCTTTTGATATGTCACTTATTCAAAAATCTTCAGTTCATAAAATTTATCAAATTTGCATATCTTTACCATTTTGGTATATATATCTTGGCACAATGTATTTTGCTTTTGATGTATCACTTATTTAAAAATCTTAGATTCATTAAATTAATAATATTTGCATATCATTACAATTTTGGCACAGAGTACATTTCTTAGTAAATGGTATTTTCCCTATTCACGCAAATAACTTTGTCAGTTTTCAAGCTACTACAGTTTCGTATACCTCATTTTAATCAACAAGAAACGCACTTTCTTTTGATATGTCACTTATTCAAAAATCTTAAGTTCATAAAATTTATCAAATTTGCATATTTTTACCATTTTGGTACAGAGTTATATCTTGGCACAATGTATTTTGCTTTTGATGTATCACTTATTTAAAAATCTTAGATTCATAAAATTAATAATATTTGCATATCATTACAATTTTGGCACAGAGTACATTTCTTAGTAAATGGTATTTTCCCTATTCACGCAAATAACTTTGTCAGTTTTCAAGCTACGACAGTTTCGTATACCTCATTTTAATCAATAAAAAACGCACTTTCTTTTGATATGTCACTTATTCAAAAATCTTAAGTTCATAAAATTTATCGAATTTGCATATCATTACAATTTTGGTACAGAGTATATATCTTGGCACAATGTATTTTGCCTATTCACGCAAATAACTTTATCAGTTTTCAAGCAACGACAGTTTCGTATACCTCATTTCAATCAATAAAAAACGCACTTTCTTTTGATATGTCACTTATTCAAAAATCTTAAGTTCATAAAATTTATCGAATTTGCATATCATTACAATTTTGGTACAGAGTATATATCTTGGCACAATGTATTTTGCCTATTCACGCAAATAACTTTATCAGTTTTCAAGCAACGACAGTTTCGTACACCTCATTTTAATCCATAAGAAACGCACTTTCTTTTGATATATCACTTATTCAAAAATCTTAAGTTCATAAAATTTATCGAATTTGAATATAATTACAATTTTGGTACAGAGTATATATTGTCAGTTTTCAAGCCACGACAGTTTCGTATACCTCATTTTAATCCATAAGAAACGCACTTTCTTTTGATATATCACTTATTCAAAAATCTTAAGTTCATAAAATTTGTCAAATTTGCATATCATTACAATTTTGGCAAAGAGTACATTTCTTAGTATATTGTATTTTCCCTATTCACTCAAATAACTTTGTCAGTTTTCAAGCTACGACAGTTTCGTATACCTCATTTTAATCCATAAGAAACGCACTTTCTTTTGATATGTCACTTATTCCAAAGTCTTAAGTTCATAAATTAATCAAAGTTGCATATCGTTGCAATTTTGGTACAGGGTACATTTCTTGGCACAATGTATTTTCCTTATTCACTCAAATAACTTTGTCATTCTTCAAGTTACGATAGTTTCGTATACCTCATTTTAATCCATAAGAAACGATTTTTCTTTTGATATATCACTTATTCAAAAATCTTAAGTTCATAAAATTTATCGAATTTGCATATCATTACAATTTTGGTACAGAGTATATATCTTGGCACAATGTATTTTCCCTATTCACGCAAATAACTTTGTCAGTTTTCAAGCTACGACAGTGTCGTATACCTCATTTTTATTCATAGGAAACGCACTTTCTTTTGATATATCACTTATTCAAAAATCTTAATTCATAAAATTGATAAAATTTGCACATCATTACAATTTTGGCACAGAGTAGGGACACTTCTTAGTATATTGTATTTTCCCTATTCACGCAAATAACTTTGTCAGTTTTTAAGCTACGACAGATTCATATACCTCATTTTAATCCATAAGAAACGCACTTTCTTTTGATATATCACTTATTCAAAAATCTTAAGTTCATAAAATTTATCGAATTTTCATATCATTACAATTTTGGCGCAGAGTACATTTCTTGGCACAATGTATTTTCCCTATTCACGCAAATAACTTTGTCAGTTTTCAAGCTACGACAGTTTCGTGTACCTTATTTCAATCCACAAGGAACGCACTTTCTTCTGATATATCACCTATTCAAAAATCTAAAGTTCATAAAATTGATAAAATTTGAATATCATTACAATTTTGGTACAGAGTATATATTGTCAGTTTTCAAGCTACGACAGTTTCGTATACCTTATTTTAATCCATAAGAAACGCACTTTCTTTTGATATATCACTTATTCAAAAATCTTAAGTTCATAAAATTTATCAAATTTGCATATCATTACAAATTTGGTACAGAGTACATTTCTTGGCACAATGTATTTTCCTTATTCACCCAAATAACTTTGTCAGTTCTCAAGCTACAACAGTTTCGTATACCTCATTTTAATCCATAAGAAACGCACTTTTTTTTGATATATCACTTATTCAAAAATCTTAAGTTCATAAAATTTATCGAATTTTCATATCATTACAATTTTGGTACAGAGTATATATCTTGGCACAATGTATTTTCCCTCTTCACGCAAATAACTTTGTCAGTTTTCAAGCTACGACAGTTTCGTGTACCTTATTTCAATCCACAAGAAACGCACTTTCTTCTGATATATCACCTATTCAAAAATCTAAAGTTCACATTTCTCAGTATATTGTATTTTCCCTATTCACGCAAATAAATTTGTCAGTTTTCAAGCTACGACGGTGTCGTATAACTCATTTTAAACCATAAGAAACGCACATTCTTTTGATATATCACTTATTCAAAAATTTTAAATTCATCAAATATATAAAATTTGCACATCTTTACAATTTTGGTACAGAGTACATTTCTTTGTACAATGTATTTTCCCTATTCACGCAAATAACTTTATCAGTTTTCAAGCTACGACAGTGTCGTATACCTCATTTTAATCCATAAGAAACACACTTTCTTATGATATGTCACTTATTCAAAAATCTAAAGTTCATAAAATTGATAAAATTTGCACATCTTTACAATTTTGGCACAGAGTACATTTCTTAGTATATTGTATTTTCCCTATTCACGCAAATAACTTTGTCAGTTTGCAAGCTACGTCAGTGTCGTTTACCTCATTTTAATCCACAAGAAACGCTCTTTCTTTTGATATATCACTTATTCTAAAATCTTAAGTTCATAAAATTGATAAAATTTGCACATCATTACAATTTTGGCACAGAGTACATTTCTTAGTATATTGTATTTTCCCTATTCACGCAAATAACTTTGTCAGTTTTCAAGCTACGGCGGTGTCGTATAACTCATTTTAAACCATAAGAAACGCACCTTCTTTTGATATATCACTTATTCAAAAATTTTAAATTCATCAAATATATAAAATTTGCACATCTTTACAATTTTGGTACAGAGTACATTTCTTTGTACAATGTATTTTCCCTATACACGCAAATAACTTTATCAGTTTTCAAGCTACGACAGTGTCGTATACCTCATTTTAATCCATAAGAAACACACTTTCTTATGATATGTCACTTATTCAAAAATCTTAAGTTCATAAAATTTATCAAATTTGCACATGATTACAATTTTGGCACAGAGTACATTTCTTAGTATATTGTATTTTCCCTATTCACGCAAATAACTTTGTCAGTTTTCAAGCTACGACAGTTTCGTATACCTCATTTTAATCCACAAGAAACTCACTTTCTTTTGATATATCACTTATTCAAAAATTTTATGTTCATAAAATTTATCGAATTTTCATATCATTACAATTTTGGTACAGAGTATATATCTTGGCACAATGTATTTTGCCTATTCACGCAAATAACTTTGTCTGTTTTCAAGCTACTACAGTTTCGTATACCTCATTTTAATCAATAAGGAACGCACTTTCTTTTGATATGTCACTTATTCAAAAGTCTCAAGTTCATAAATTTATCAAATTTGCATATCATTACAATTTTGGTACAGAGTACTTTTCTTGGCATTTTCCTTATTCACGCAAATAACTTTGTCGGTTTTCAAGCTACGACAGTTTCGTATACCTCATTTTAATCCACAAGAAACGCACTTTCTTTTGATATATACCCTATTCAAAAATCTAAAGTTCATAAAATTGATAAAATTTGCACATCTTTACAATTTTGGCAAATAACTTTGTCAGTTTGCAAGCTACGTCAGTGTCGTTTACCTCATTTTAATCCACAAGAAACGCTCTTTCTTTTGATATATCACTTATTCTTAAATCTTAAGTTCATAAAATTGATAAAATTTGCACATCATTACAATTTTGGCACAGAGTACATTTCTTAGTATATTGTATTTTCCCTATTCACGCAAATAACTTTGTCAGTTTTCAAGCTACGACAGTTTCGTTTACCTCATTTTAATCCATAAGAAACGCACTTTCTTTTGATATATCACTTATTCAAAAATTATTCACGCAAATAACTTTGTCGGTTTTCAAGCTACGACAGTTTCGTATACCTCATTTTAATCCACAAGAAACGCACTTTCTTTTGATATATACCCTATTCAAAAATCTAAAGTTCATAAAATTGATAAAATTTGCACATCTTTACAATTTTGGCAAATAACTTTGTCAGTTTGCAAGCTACGTCAGTGTCGTTTACCTCATTTTAATCCACAAGAAACGCTCTTTCTTTTGATATATCACTTATTCTTAAATCTTAAGTTCATAAAATTGATAAAATTTGCACATCATTACAATTTTGGCACAGAGTACATTTCTTAGTATATTGTATTTTCCCTATTCACGCAAATAACTTTGTCAGTTTTCAAGCTACGACAGTTTCGTTTACCTCATTTTAATCCATAAGAAACGCACTTTCTTTTGATATATCACTTATTCAAAAATCTTAAGTTCAAAAAATTTATAAAATTGGCATATCATTACAATTTTGGCACAGAGTACATTTCTTAGCAAATGGTATTTTCCCCCTATACCTCATTTTAATCAATAAGAAACGCACTTTCTTTTAACCCTTTTCGTGGTTTTGTCGAATATATTCGGCATTACAATAGACTCTGTTTTTAAGCATTTTTTGGGTATAATATTTAACTTTAGTTTTAATTTTTTTCTTTTAGATGAAAATGAAGACTATATTATATTTATAATTGAGATTTTGAAAGATCTTCCGTATTTTAAAAGTATTATTAGAAATTAGATTTTAAGAAATTGTTACTTATTACTACTTTTTAAAAACTGCTTTTTAACAACGTTTAAAAAACAGCTTCATTTAATGGCCAAAAAAATTGTATTTTAGGAGATCGGACTATGCAAATTTAAATTGTATTGTATTGAAAGAAGTTTAAGAAGACATTTTACAAAAAAAAAAAAAAAAATCCATAAAAAATATTGGTGGTACTTTTTGGAGACTGTTTTTCTAATTCGACATTTTCCCTATTCGACATTTAATTTTTATCTTCTATAACTCACTAGGGAAAACTCAAATTCAAAAAATATTATTTTTCCCGGATTCAGCATACTCAAATTATCTTAAATATAAGTTTTCAAGTTTTTTTTAGACATAAATTACTTTTGACCCTGAAAGGGTTAATATGTCACTTATTCAAAAATCTTAAGTTCATAAAGTTTATCAAATTTGCATATCATTACAATTTTGGAACAGAGTACATTTCTTAGTAAATGGTATTTTCCCTAATCACGCAAATAACTTTGTCAGTTTTCAAGCCACGACAGTTTCGTTTTACCACATTTTAATCCATAAGAAATGCACTTTCATTTGATATATCACTTATTCAAAAATCCTAAGATCATAAAATTGATAAAATTTGCACAACTTTACAATTTTGGCACAGAGTACATTTCTTGGCACAATGTATTTTCCCTATTCACGCAAACAACTTTGTCAGTTTTCAAACTACGACAGTTTCGTTTTACCTCATTTTAAACCATAAGAAATGCTATATATCACTTATTCAAAAATCTTAAGTTCATAAAATTGATAAAATTTGCACATCTTTACATTTCTTGGAACAATGTATTTTCCCTATTCACGCAAATAACTTTGTCAGTTTTCAATCTACGATAGTTTCGTATACGTCATTTTAATCCACAAGAAACACACTTTCTTTTTGATATATCACTTATTTTAAAATCTTATGTTCATAAAATTGATAAAATTTGCATATCATTACAATAATGGCACCGAGTATATTTCTTAGTATATTGTATTTTCCCTATTCACGCAAATAACTTTGACAGTTATCAAGCTACGATAGTGTCGTATACCTCATTTTAATCCATAAGAAACGCACTTTCTTTTGATATATCACTTATTCAAAAATCTTAAATTCATAAAATTGATAATATTTGCATATCATTACAATTTTGGCACAGAGTACATTTCTTGGCACGATGTATTTTGCCTATTCACGCAAATAACTTTGTCAGTTTTCAAGCTATGACAGTGTCGAATACCTCATTTTAATCCATAAATAACACACTTTCTTCTGATATATCACTTATTCAAAAATCTTAAGTTCATAAAATTTATGAAATTTGCACATCATCACAAATTTGGCACAGAGTGCATTTCTTAGTATATTGTATTTTCCTTATTCACGCAAATAAAGTTTTCAAGCTACGACAGTTTCGTATACCTCATTTTAATCAATAAGAAATGCACTTTCTTTTGGTATGTCACTTACTCAAAAATCACAAGTTCATCATTTTGTGGTGAATGGTGGCAAAACCAATAGCCGTAGTGTTAAAATAAAACAACTCGTTGAGTTGATGATTGATTATCGACTGACTTTATTGATCTTTTCATTCTTTCTTTTCATTTAAGTTCTATAAATCAGTGATTATAATACATATGGTAATTAGAGTAATTGATTTATTTAGTTCTAGTTTACAAATAAAAGTGAATAAGAGTAAGTAGGTAAGGTATATAATACTAATAAGAAAGTACGTAAGTATAAGTAGGTTAGTTATAAAATACTAAATAATAATAAATAGATTTAAATAATACTGGGTGATTCATTTGCATTACACCTCCCTTTTAATGGAGAAAAAAAATGTTGAGTCAATAAGGTTATCAAGCTGATTGGCTCAATATTTTTTTTTCTTAATTTATGTTATGTTTCAAACAAAAGTTTTATGAAATTTGTTTATAATTGGTTTCAATTTTAAATTCATTTTTTTTTTAATTTTTCTTTTGTTTTGCAATTTTGAATTCTTTTGGTTTTTCGTTCTTATTAAAATACTTTCTAATATTTATAATTAATTCAATTTTCCAAATATTTTATTAATTATTTTCCCTATTATTTACATATGTATTTATAAATTCAATTTCGCAATACTTTTTATTCAGTATTCTTGCTAGTATTTACATATTAATTTTCTTATATCAGGCTTTTCTTAACCTGTCTTTGTGTATAGTTTTTTCTTTTTTGACTTTTCATTATATACAGTAACATTAACTCCATTAATTTCTTTCACAATGAATGGACCGTCATATATGCTCTTAAATTTGTCATAGGGTTCTCTTTTAACAAAAACTAAATCATTTATTTTTAATTTACAGGGTTTCGCAAAATGATCGTAAAACTTTTTGTTTATTTCCTTATGTTTTTCTATTAACTTTTTGGTCAGGATATTAGAATTTTGCAACCTATATCTAACCTCTTTTGCATAATTTTCAATATTGTAGATAGGATCAATTTGTTCAAATTGTAATTCATTCGGTAGAATCGCTTCCTTTCCGAACACTAATTCAAATGGTGTATATATATTGTCAGAAGCAGAGTTACTTGTCGTATTATGAAAAAATGTAAAATATTTTAGACATGTATTCCAGTCTGTCATATTCTGTCATAAAATTGATAAAATTTGCACATCATTACAATTTTGGCACAGAGTACATTTCTTAGTATATTGTATTTTCCCTATTCACGCATATAACTTTGTCAGTTTTCAAGCTACGCATATATTTTGCCTATTCACAACTTTGTCAGTTTTCAAGTTACGACAGTTTCGCTTTACCTAATTTTAATCCATAAGAAACGCACTTTCTTTTGATGTATCACATATTCAAAAATCTTAGATTCATAAAATTGATAATATTTGCATATCATTACAATTTTGGCACAGAGTACTTTTCTTAGTAAATGGTATTTTCCTTATTCACGCAAATAACTTTGTCAGTTTTCAAGTTACGACAGTTTTGTATACCTCATTTTAATCAATAAGAAACGCACTTTCTTTTGATATGTCACTTATTCAAAAATCTTAAGTTCATAAAATTTTTCAAATTTGCATATCATTACAATTTTGGTACAGAGTACATTTCTTGGCACAATGTATTTTTCCTATTCATGCAAATAATTTTGTCAGTTTTCAAGCTACGACAGTTTCGTATACCTCATTTTAATCCATAAGAAACGCACTTTCTTTTGATATATCACTTATTCAAAAATCTTAGATTCATAAAATTGATAATATTTGCATATCATTACAATTTTGACACAGGGTACATTTCTTGGCACAATGTTTTTCCCTATTCACGCAAATAACTTTGTTAGTTTTCAAGCTATGACAGTGTCGTATACCTCATTTTAATCCATAAGAAACACACTTTCTTTTGATATATCACTTATTAAAAAATCTTAGATTCATAAAATTGATAATATTTGCATATCATTACAATTTAGCTACAGAGTACATTTCTTGGCACAACGTATTTTCCCTATTCACGCAAATAACTTTGTCAGTTTTCAAGCTACGACAGTTTCGTTTTACCTCATTTTAATCCATAAGAAATGCTATATATCACTTATTCAAAAAGCTTCAGTTCATAAAATTGATAAAATTTGCACACCTTTACAATTTTGGCACAGAGTACATTTCTTGGAACAATGTATTTTCCCTATTCACGCAAATAACTTTGTCAGTTTTCAATCTACGATAGTTTCGTATACCTCTTTTTAATCCACAAGAAACACACTTTCTTTTGATATATCACTTATTTTAAAATCTTTTGTTCATAAAATTGATAAAATTTGCATATCATTACAATTATGGCACAGAGTACATTTCTTAGTATATTGTATTTTCCCTATTCACGCAAATAACTTTGGCAGTTATCAAGCTACGATAGTGTCGTATACCTCATTTTAATCCATAAGAAACGCACTTTCTTTTTATTTATTACTTATTCAAAAATCTTAGATTCATAAAATTGATAATATTTGAATATCATTACAATTTTGGCACAGATTACATTTCTTGGCACAATGTATTTTGCCTATTCACGCAAATAACTTTGTCAGTTTTCAAGCTATGACAGTGTCGTATACCTCATTTTAATCCATGAGAAACACACTTATATTTTCCCTATTCACGCAAAATAACTTTGTCAGTTTTCAAGCTACGACAGTTTCGTTTTACCTCATTTTAATCCATAAGAAATGCTATATATCACTTATTCAAAAATCTTAAGTTCATAAAATTTATAAAATTTGCACATCATTACAATTTTGGCACAGAGTGCATTTCTTAGTATATTGTATTTTCCTTATTCACGCAAATAACTTTGTCAGTTTTCAAGCTACGACAGTTTCGTATACCTCATTTTAATCAATAAGAAATGCACTTTCTTTTGGTATGTCACTTATTCAAAAATTACAAGTTCATAAATTTTGTCGTGAATGGTGGTAAAACCAATAGCCGTAGTGTTAAAATAAAACAACTCGTTGAGTTGATGGTTGATTATCGACTGACTTTATTGATCTTTTCATTCTTTATCTTAAGTTCTATAAATCAGTGATTATAATACATATGGTAATTAGAGTAATTGAGTTATGTAGTTCTAGTTTACAAATAAAAGTGAATAAGAGTAAGTAGGTAAGGTATATAATACTAATAAGAAAGTACGTAAGTATAAGTAGGTTAGTTATAAAATACTAAATAATAATAAATAGATTTAAATAATACTGGGTGATTCATTTGCATTACACCTCCCTTTTAATGGAGAAAAAAAAATGTTGAGTCAATAAGGTTATCAAGCTGATTGGCTCAATATTTTTTTTTTTTAATTTATGTTATGTTTCAAACAAAAGTTTTATGAAATTTGTTTATAATTGGTTTCAATTTTAAATTCATTTTTTTTTAATTTTTCTTTTGTTTTTGCAATTTTGAATTCTTTTGGTTTTTCGTTCTTATTAAAATACTTTCTAATATTTATAATTAATTAAATTTTCCAAATATTTTATTAATTATTTTCCCTATTATTATACCCTACACCACTATAGTGGGGAGGGTATTATGCGTTTGTGCTGATGTTTGTAACACCCAAAAATATTGGTCCTACACCCACCTTAAAGTATACCAATCGACTCAGAATCACTTCCTGAGTCGATTAAGCTATGTCCGTTTGTCCGTCCGTCCGTCCGTCCGTCTGTCTGTCTGTCTGTGTGTCCATGTAAACCTTGTGCGCACTCTACAGGTCGCAATTTTTGAGATAATTTGATGAAATTTGGAACATACACTTCTCTTGGTCCAAGGACAAACGCTATTGAAAATGGTTGAAATCGGTCTATTATTTAACCTAGCCCCCATACAACCGGACCCCCCGAATAGGGCTTTTGACCTCATAATTATGTTAAATGATCTGCTATCTCTACAAAAATTGGAAAAGTTTAGTTTTATATATGTCTTAAAAATTCTAGTGATTTTCGTAAAGATCGGGCATTATTTGACCCCAGCCCCCATACAAAGTCCCCCTCAGAAAATGACTTGAATGTCCACAATTCACTTATAAACAGTAGTATCACGATGAAATTTTGCACAAATGAGTTTTATATAAACATAATTCCCAACAAAAAGTTTTATAGGGATCGGACCAAGTTTTACTCTAGCCCCCATATAAGCAGACCTTCCGATTTGGGCCTTTTAGATCATAACTTTGTCAAATATACTACTATCTCTCCAAAAATCGGCACAACTAAGTTGGATATAATTATAAATAACACTGTCGATTTTTATAATGATCGGGCATTATTTGACCCTATCCCCCATACAAAATCCCCTTCAGGAAATGACTTCAATGTCCACAATTCTCTTATAAACACTAGTATCAATATGAAATTTACCACAAATAGATTTTATATAAACATTTTATATAAAATGTCGACATTAAATTTTATAAGGATCGGACCAATTTTTGCCCTAGCCCCCATACAACCGGACCTACCGATTAGGGCCTCTTAGCTCATAACTACGATATATATATTCCCAAAATTTGGCACAACTAAGTTTGATATGTAATTATAAATAACACTGTCATTTTTCGCCATGATCGGAAATAAAAAGTAGCCTATTGCCAGACATACGAATGTGCTGTGAAAATTTGAAGAAAATCGGTTTAGCCGTTTAGTAGTCTATAACGTTCAAACATACAAACATATAAACATACAAACAAACACACATTCATTTTTATATATGTATATAGATAATTCCCAATAATACATTTTGTAAGGATCGGTTCACTTTCTGCCTTAGCCTCCATACATCCTGACCTTCCGATTTCGGTCGTTTATCTTTTAACTACATCTAATATACTACTATCTATCCAAAAGTCGGCACAATGTGGTGATGTTTGTAATACTCAAAAATATTTGTCCTTATTAAGCTATGTCCGTCTTTGTGACCGTGTAAACCTTGTGTGCACGCAACAGATCGCAATTTTGAATATAATTTGCTAAAATGTGTCACATACTATTCTCTGGATCCACTGACGATGGCTGTTGAAAATGATTGAAATCGGTCTTCTATTTTTCGTAGTCAGCATACAACCGAACATGAACAGACATTATTTGGAACATATATAATATTAACAGAAATGCTTCATTATTGAAATTAATCACATTTAATATTCGCAATTGGTGTAGGGTATCATATGGTCGGCCACGCCCGACTATAATTTCTTACTTGTTTACATATGTATTTATAAATTCAATTTCGCAATACTTTTTATACCCTCCACCACCATCAGTGGTGATAGAGGGTATATATAACTTTGTCATTCCGTGTGTAACACCAAGAAATATTCATCTGAGACCCAACAAAGTATATATATTCTGGGTCCTTATCAAATTCTGAGTCGATTTAGCTATGTCCGTCTGTCCGTCTGTCTGTGTAAAACACGCTCACGATAAAACGAAGCAATAGAGCTTAACCAAATTCACCCAAAATGTTCTTCATTTTCCTAAGTTGTTTGGTATTGCAAATGGGCAAAATCGGTTCACACCGGGAAAAGTTATGAATCAAAATTTAAAACAACCTCGGAAAAAAATAAGCATTTTTTACACATTCTGATGTAGTTTTCTCGAAAACTATGCAAGATAATTCCATGGAAATCACCATACATTCGTTTCTGCACAAGATCTTAATTCCTGCTGAAAATTGCCAGAATCGGTCCACAATTTCATATACATCCCATACAAAAGTACATATTCCCGGAAAATGGGTTTTTTGTTAATAACTTCCGCCACAATGTCGATATCTTCACAAAATTTTACAAAATAAAATCTTGTGTCAACAGAATTCTTTCACAGGAAAAATTTTATGGATCGGTCCATAATTGGACATAGCTCCCATACAAGGTCCCCTCCCGAAAATCACTTAAACGCGCATAACTCATTACTAAATTAAGATATCCAAACAAAATTTGGTACAAGTATTGCCCATATGCATAGAAATATTACTGTGAAATTTTTTTCCGATCGGTCCATAATTGGTCATAGCTCCCATACAAGGTCCCCTCGCGAGAATCACTTAAACGCGCTTAACTCATAACTAAATTAAGATATCCATATAAAATTTGGCACAAATATTACTCATATGCACAGAAATATTGTTGTGAAATTTTTTTCCGATCGGTCCATAATTGATCATAGCTCCCATACAAGGTCCCCTCCCGAAAATCACTTAAACGCGCTTAACTCATAACTAAATTAAGATATCCCTATAAAATTTGGCACAAATATTACTCATATGCACAGAAATATTGTTGTGAAATTTTTTTCCGATCGGTCCATAATTGATCATAGCTCCCATACAAGGTCCCCTCCCGAAAATCACTTAAACGCGCATAACTCATTACTAAATTAAGATATCCAAATAAAATTTGGTGTAAGTATTGCCCATATGCATAGAAATATTACTGTGAAAGTTTTTTCCGATCGGTCCATAATTGGTCATAGCTCCCATACAAGGTCCCCTCCCGAAAATCACTTAAACGCGCATAACTCAGTACTACATTAAGATATCCATATAAAATTTGGTATAAGTATTGCCCATATGCATAGAAATATTACTGTGAAATTTTTTTCTGATCGGTCCATAATTGGTCATAGCTCCCATACAAGGTCCCCTCCCGAAAATCACTTAAACGCGCATAACTCATTACTAAATTAAGATATCGAAATAAAATTTGGTATAAGTATTGCCCATATGCATAGAAATATTACTGTGAAATTTTTTTCGATCGGTCCATAATTGGTCATAGCTCCCATACAAGGTCCCCTCTCGAAAATCACTTAAACGCGCATAACACATTAGTAAATTAAGATATCCATGGTACAAGTATTACTCATATGCACAGAAATATTACTATGAAATTTTTTTCTGATCGGTCCATAATTGGTTATAGCTCCCATACAAGGTCCCCTCCCGAAAATCACTTAAACGCGCATAACTCATTACTAAATTAAGATATCAATATAAAATTTGGCACAAGTATTACTCATATGCACAGAAATATTGCTGTGAAAATTTTTTTCGATCGGTCCATAATTGGTCATAGCTCTCATACAAGGTCCCCTCCCGAAAATCATTTAAACGCGCATAACTCATTACGTAATTAAGATACCCATATGGTACAAATATTACTCATATGCACAGAAATATTACAGATAATTTTTTTTCCGATCGGTCCATAACTGGTCATAGCTCCCATACAAGGTCCCCTCCCGAAAATCACTTAAACGCACATAACTCTTTACTAAATTAAGATATCCATATAAAGTTTGGCAAAAATATTGCTCATATACAGAGAAATATTACTGTGAAATTGATTTCCTATCGATCCATAATTGATCATAGCTCCCATACAAGGTCCCTTTCAGAAAAACACTTAAAGGCACATAACTCATTACCAAATAATGATATAAATAAATACTATTTTTGTTCATAAATACTATTTTGTAATGCAAAAAGCACTTAATGCTATTTCAAAAATTTTTCACGATCGGTCTATATTTGGTCATATCTCTCATACTAGGTTCTGCCCCTAAAAGCGCTTTAACCGTATTTAACTGTTTGCATTATCAATTTGTGTAGAATAAAATTATATATATGTATGTATTTTTAAAATCCTTAAATCTTTCACACACATGCATACATGCAAATACGAGATATCGCTAAAGCATATCTTAGGGCGCTATAAAAATTTAAATGAAAGTGGCGTTTCTAATGTTCAATAAATCTTGGAATTGTAGTAGATTTAAGCTGTTTAAATCTTGGGATTTTTCTATTTAAGACATGAGAAAACTTATTTCTACAAATATTTTATTAATTAGAAATGTATTAATACAAAAGTTGCTGGTGGAGGGTATTTAAGATTCGGCTCAGCCGAATATAGCACTCTAACTTGTTATTCACTTAAACGCGCATAACTCATTACTAAATTAAGATATCCAAACAAAATTTGGTACAAGTATTGCCCATATGCATAGAAATATTACTGTGAAATTTTTTTCCGATCGGTCCATAATTGGTCATAGCTCCCATACAAGGTCCCCTCCCGAGAATCACTTAAACGCGCTTAACTCATAACTAAATTAAGATATCCATATAAAATTTGGCACAAATATTACTCATATGCACAGAAATATTGTTGTGAAATTTTTTTCCGATCGGTCCATAATTGATCATAGCTCCCATACAAGGTCCCCTCCCGAAAATCACTTAAACGCGCATAACTCATTACTAAATTAAGATATCCAAATAAAATTTGGTGTAAGTATTGCCCATATGCATAGAAATATTACTGTGAAAGTTTTTTCCGATCGGTCCATAATTGGTCATAGCTCCCATACAAGGTCCCCTCCCGAAAATCACTTAAACGCGCATAACTCAGTACTAAATTAAGATATCCATATAAAATTTGGTATAAGTATTGCCCATATGCATAGAAATATTACTGTGAAATTTTTTTCTGATCGGTCCATAATTGGTCATAGCTCCCATTCAAGGTCCCCTCCCGAAAATCACTTAAACGCGCATAACTCATTACTAAATTAAGATATCGAAATAAAATTTGGTATAAGTATTGCCCATATGCATAGAAATATTACTGTGAAATTTTTTTCGATCGGTCCATAATTGGTCATAGCTCCCATACAAGGTCCCCTCTCGAAAATCACTTAAACGCGCATAACACATTAGTAAATTAAGATATCCATGGTACAAGTATTACTCATATGCACAGAAATATTACTATGAAATTTTTTTCTGATCGGTCCATAATTGGTTATAGCTCCCATACAAGGTCCCCTCCCGAAAATCACTTAAACGCGCATAACTCATTACTAAATTAAGATATCAATATAAAATTTGGCACAAGTATTACTCATATGCACAGAAATATTGCTGTGAAAATTTTTTTCGATCGGTCCATAATTGGTCATAGCTCTCATACAAGGTCCCCTCCCGAAAATCACTTAAACGCGCATAACTCATTACGTAATTAAGATACCCATATGGTACAAATATTACTCATATGCACAGAAATATTACAGATAATTTTTTTTCCGATCGGTCCATAACTGGTCATAGCTCCCATACAAGGTCCCCTCCCGAAAATCACTTAAACGCACATAACTCTTTACTAAATTAAGATATCCATATAAAGTTTGGCAAAAATATTGCTCATATACAGAGAAATATTACTGTGAAATTGATTTCCTATCGATCCATAATTGATCATAGCTCCCATACAAGGTCCCTTTCAGAAAAACACTTAAAGGCACATAACTCATTACCAAATAATGATATAAATAAATACTATTTTTGTTCATAAATACTATTTTGTAATGCAAAAAGCACTTAATGCTATTTCAAAAATTTTTCACGATCGGTCTATATTTGGTCATATCTCTCATACAAGGTTCTGCCCCTAAAAGCGCTTTAACCGTATTTAACTATTTGCATTATCAATTTGTGTAGAATAAAATTATATATATGTATGTATTTTTAAAATCCTTAAATCTTTCACACACATGCATACATGCAAATACGAGATATCGCTAAAGCATATCTTAGGGCGCTATAAAAATTTAAATGAAAGTGGCGTTTCTAATGTTCAATAAATCTTGGAATTGTAGTAGATTTAAGCTGTTTAAATCTTGGGATTTTTCTATTTAAGACATGAGAAAACTTATTTCTACAAATATTTTATTAATTAGAAATGTATTAATACAAAAGTTGCTGGTGGAGGGTATTTAAGATTCGGCTCAGCCGAATATAGCACTCTAACTTGTTATTTAGTATTCTTGCTAGTATTTACATATTAATTTTTTTTATGTCAGGCTTTCCTTAACCTGTCTTTGTGTAGAGTTTTTTTCTTTTTTGACTTTTCATTATATACAGTAACATTAACTCCATTAATTTCTTTCACAATGAATGGACCGTCATATATGCTCTTAAATTTGTCATAGGGTTCTCTTTTAACAAAAACTAAATCATTTATTTTTAAATTACGGGGTTTCGCAAAATGATCGTAAAACTTTTTGTTTATTTCCTTATGTTTTTCTATTAACTTTTTGGTCAGGATATTAGAATTTTGCAACCTATATCTAACCTCTTTTGCATAATTTTCAATATTGTAGATAGGATCAATTTGTTCAAATTGTAATTCATTCGGTAGAATCGCTTCCTTTCCGAACACTAATTCAAATGGTGTATATATATTGTCAAAAGCAGAGTTACTTGTCGTATTATGAAAAAATGTAAAATATTTTAGACATGTATCCCAGTCTGTCATATTCTGTCATAAAATTGATAAAATTTGCACATCATTACAATTTCGGCACAGAGTACATTTCTTAGTATATTGTATTTTCCCTATTCACGCATATAACTTTGTCAGTTTTCAAGCTACGCATATATTTTGCCTATTCACGCAAATAACTTTGTCAGTTTTCAAGTTACGACAGTTTCGCTTTACCTAATTTTAATCCATAAGAAACGCACTTTCTTTTGATATATCACTTATTAAAAAATCTTAGATTCATAAAATTGATAATATTTGCATATCATTACAATTTTGCTACAGAGTACATTTCTTGGCACAATGTATTTTCCCTATTCACGCAAATAACTTTGTCAGTTTTCAAGCTACGACAGTTTCGTAACTCTTAGATTCATAAAATTGATAATATTTGCATATCATTACAATTTTGACACAGAGTACATTTCTTAGTAAATGGTATTTTCCCTATTCACGCAAATAACTTTGTCAGTTTTCAAGTTACGACAGTTTTGTATACCTCATTTTAATCAATAAGAAACGCACTTTCTTTTGATATGTCATTTATTCAAAAATCTTAAATTCATAAAATTTATCAAATTTGCATATCATTACAATTTTGGTACAGAGTACATTTCTTGGCACAATGTATTTTTCCTATTCACGCAAATAATTTTGTCAGTTTTCAAGCTACGACAGTTTCGTATACCTCATTTTAATCCATAAGAAACGCACTTTCTTTTGATATATCACTTATTCAAAAATCTTAGATTCATAAAATTGATAATATTTGCATATCATTACAATTTTGGCACAGAGTACATTTCTTGGCACAATGTTTTTCCCTATTCACGCAAATAACTTTGTTAGTTTTCAAGCTATGACAGTGTCGTATACCTCATTTCAATCCATAAGAAACACACTTTCTTTTGATATATCACTTATTAAAAAATCTTAGATTCATAAAATTGATAATATTTGCATATCATTACAATTTTGCTACAGAGTACATTTCTTGGCACAATGTATTTTCCCTATTCACGCAAATAACTTTGTCAGTTTTCAAGCTACGACAGTTTCGTTTTACCTCATTTTAATCCATAAGAAACACACTTTCTTCTGATATATCACTTATTCAAAAATCTTAAGTTCATAAAATTTATCAAATTTTCATATCATTACAATTTTGGCACAGAGTGCATTTCTTAGTATATTGTATTTTCCTTATTCACGCAAATAACTTTGTCAGTTTTCAAGCTACGACAGTTTCGCATTTCGTAAGAAACGCACTTTCTTTTGATGTATCACATATTCAAAAATCTTAGATTCATAAAATTGATAATATTTGCATATCATTACAATTTTGACACAGAGTACATTTCTTAGTAAATGGTATTTTCCCTATTCACGCAAATAACTTTGTCAGTTTTCAAGTTACGACAGTTTTGTATACCTCATTTTAATCAATAAGAAACGCACTTTCTTTTGATATGTCACTTATTCAAAAATCTTAAATTCATAAAATTTATCAAATTTGCATATCATTACAATTTTGGTACAGAGTACATTTCTTGGCACAATGTATTTTTCCTATTCACGCAAATAATTTTGTCAGTTTTCAAGCTACGACAGTTTCGTATACCTCATTTTAATCAATAAGAAATGCACTTTCTTTTGGTATGTCACTTATTCAAAAATCACAAGTTCATAAATTTTGTGGTGAATGGTGGTAAAACCAATAGCCGTAGTGTTAAAATAAAACAACTCGTTGAGTTGATGGTTGATTATCGACTGACTTTATTGATCTTTTCATTCTTTATCTTAAGTTCTATAAATCAGTGATTATAATACATATGGTAATTAGAGTAATTGAGTTATGTAGTTCTAGTTTACAAATAAAAGTGAATAAGAGTAAGTAGGTAAGGTATATAATACTAATAAGAAAGTACGTAAGTATAAGTAGGTTAGTTATAAAATACTAAATAATAATAAATGGATTTAAATAATACTGGGTGATTCATTTGCATTACACCTCCCTTTTAATGGAGAAAAAAAATGTTGAGTCAATAAGGTTATCAAGCTGATTGGCTCAATATTTTTTTTTTTTTTAATTTATGTTATGTTTCAAACAAAAGTTTTATGAAATTTGTTTATAATTGGTTTCAATTTTAAATTCATTTTTTTTTTTAATTTTTCTTTTGTTTTTGCAATTTTGAATTCTTTTGGTTTTTCGTTCTTATTAAAATACTTTCTAATATTTATAATTAATTCAATTTTCCAAATATTTTATTAATTATTTTCCCTATTATTTACATATGTATTTATAAATTCAATTTCGCAATACTTTTTATTCAGTATTCTTGCTAGTATTTACATATTAATTTTTTTATACCCTCCGCCACCATCAGTGGTGATAGAGGGTATATATAACTTTGTCATTCCATGTGTAACACCAAGAAATATTCATCTGAGACCCAACAAAGTATATATATTCTGGGTCCTTATAAAATTCTGAGTCGATTTAGCTATGTCCGTCTGTCCGTCTGTCTTTGTAAAACACGCTCACGATTAAACAAAGCAATCGAATTTAACCAAATTCACCCAAAATGTTCTTCATTTTCCTAAGTTGTTTGGTATTGAAAATGGGCAAAATCGGTTCACACCGGGAAAAGTTATGAATCAAAATTTAAAACAACCTCGGAAAAAATAAGCATTTTTTACACATTCTGATGTAATTTTCTCGAAAACTATGCAAGATAATTCCATGGAAATCACTATACATTCGTTTCTGCACAAGATCTTGATCCCTGCTGAAAATTACTAGAATCGGTCCACAATTTCATGTACCTCCTATACAAAAGTACATATTCCCGGAAAATGGGTTTTTTGTTAATAACTTCCGCCACAATGTTGATATCTTCATTGATGTCAATAGAATTCATACAGAGAAAAAATTTTTTGCATCGGTCCATAATTGGACATAGCTCCAATACAAGGTTCCCTCCCGAAAATCACTTAAACGCGCATAACTCATTACCAAATTAAGATATCCATATAAAATTTAGTACAAGTATTGCCCATATGCATAGAAATATTACTGCGAAAGTTTTTTTCGATCGGTCCATAATTGGTCATAGCTCCCATACAAGGTCCCCTCCCGAAAATCACTTAAACGCGCATAACTCATTACCAAATTAAGATAACCATATAAAATTTGGTATAAGTATTGCTCATATGCATAGAAATATTACTGTGAACATTTTTTACGATCGGTCCATAAGTGGACATGGCTCCCATACAAGGTCCCCTCCCGAAAATCACTTAAACGCGCATAACTCATTACCATATTAAGATATCCATATAAAATGTGGTATAAGTATTGTCCATATGCATGAAAATATTAATGTAAAATTTTTTTTCGATCGGTCCATAATTAGTCATAGCTCCCATACAAGCTCCCCTCCCGAAAATCACTTAAACGCGCATAACTCATTACTAAATTAAGATATTCATATAAAATTTGGTACTAGCATTGCCCATATGCAAGGAATAATTACTGTGAAAATTGTTTTCGATCGGTCCATAATTGGTCATAGCTCCCATACAAGGTCCCCTCCCGAAAATAACTTAAACGCGCATAACTCATTACTAAATTAAGATAACCATATAAAATTTGGTATAAGTATTGCTCAAATGCATAGAAATATTACTGTGAACATTTTTTACGATCGGTCCATAATTGGTCATAGCTCCCATACAAGGTTCCCTCCCGAAAATCACCTAAACGCACATTACTCATTACATAATTAAGAAATCCATATAAAATTTGGTACAAGTATTGCTCATATACACAAAGATATTACTGTGAAATTTTTTTCCGATCGGTTCATAATTGGTCATAGCTCCCATACCAGGTCCCCTCCCAAAAATCACTTAAACGTGCATAACTCATTACTAAATTAAGATATCGATATAAAATTTGGTGCAAGTATTGCTTATATGCACGGAAATATTACTGAGAAATATGCACAGAAATATTACTATAAAATGGTTTTACGATCGGTCCATAACTGGTCATAGCTCATAACTGGTCAAAATCACTTAAACGCACATAACTTTATATATATAATTGGTCATAGCTCCCATACAAGTTCCTTTTACAAAAATCTCTTAAACGCACATTACTCATTACCAAATAAAGCTATTGATACAAAATTTGGCACAAATATTAGTTTTGTATACAAAAATTATATTTCAAGATTTTTTCACGATCGGTGCATAACATGCGCTCGGTCCCATACAAGGTTCCCTTCAGAAAATCACTTAAACACACATTACTTATTACTAAATTACGATATAGATACAAAATTTGACTGAAATATAGCTTTTATGTACAGAAATTTTAAGTCTTGGGATTTTTCTATTTAAGACATGAGATAACTTATTTCTACAAATATTTGATCAATTAGAAAAGTATTAATATAAAAGTAGCTGGTGGAGGGTGTTTAAGATTCGGCTCAGCCGAATATAGCACTCTAACTTGTTATATCAGGCTTTTCTTAACTTGTCTTTGTGTAGAGTTTTTTTCTTTTTTGACTTTTCATTATATGCAGCAACATTAACTCCATTAATTTCTTTCACAATGAATGGACCGTCATATATGCTCTTAAATTTGTCATACGGTTCTCTTTTAACAAAAAATAAATCATTAATTTTTAAATTACAGGGTTTTGTAAAATGATCGTAAAACTTTTTGTTTATTTCCATATGTTTTTCTATTAAATTTTTGGTCAGGATATTAGAATTTTGCAACCTATATCTAACCTCTTTTGCATAATTTTCAATATTGTAGATAGGATCAATTTGTTCAAATTGTAATTTATTCGGTAGAATCGCTTCCTTTCCGAACACTAATTCAAATGGTGTATATATATTGTCAGAAGCAGAGTTACTTGTCGTATTATGAAAAAATGTAAAATATTTTAGACATGTATCCCAGTCTGTCATATTCTGTCATAAAATTGATAAAATTTGCACATCATTACAATTTTGGCACAGAGTACATTTCTAAGTATATTGTATTTTCCCTATTCACGCATATAACTTTGTCAGTTTTCAAGCTACGCATATATTTTGCCTATTCACGCAAATAACTTTGTCAGTCTTCAAGTTACGACAGTTTCGCTTTACCTAATTTTAATCCATAAGAAACGCACTTTCTTTTGATGTATCACATATTCAAAAATCTTAGATTCATAAAATTGATAATATTTGCATATCATTACAATTTTGGCACAGAGTACATTTCTTAGTAAATGGTATTTTCCCTACTCACGCAAATAACTTTGCCAGTTTTCAAGTTACGACAGTTTTGTATACCTCATTTTAATCAATAAGAAACGCACTTTCTTTTGATATGTCACTTATTCAAAAATCTTAAGTTCATAAAATTTATCAAATTTGCATAACATTACAATTTTGGTACAGAGTACATTTCTTGGCACAATGTATTTTTCCTATTCACGCAAATAATTTTGTCAGTTTTCAAACTACGACAGCTTCGTATACCTCATTTTAATCCATAAGAAACGCACTTTCTTTTGATATATCACTTATTCAAAAATCTTAGATTCATAAAATTGATAATATTTGCATATCATTACAATTTTGCTACAGAGTACATTTCTTGGCACAATGTATTTTGCCTATTCACGCAAATAACTTTGTCAGTTTTCAAGCTACGACAGTTTCGTATAACTCATTTCAATCAATAAGAAACGCACCTTCTTTTGATATGTCACTTATTCAAAAATCTTAAGTTCATAAAATTTATCAAATTTGCATATCATTACAATTTTGGCACAGAGTACATTTCTTGGCACAATGTATTTTCCCTTTTCACGCAAATAATTTTGTCAGTTTTCAAGCTACGACAGTGTCGTATACCTCATTTTAATCCATAAGAAACGCACTTTCTTTTGATATATCACCTATTCAAAAATCTTAAGTTCATAAAATTGATAGAATGTGCTCATCTTTACAATTTTGGCACGGAGTACATTTCTTGGCACAATGTATTTTCCCTATTCACGGAAATAACTTTGTCAGTTATCAAGCTACGACAGTGTCGTATACCTCATTTTAATCCACAAAAAACGCACTTTCTTTTGATATATCACTTATTCAAAAATCTTAAGTTCATAAAATTGATAAAATTTGCACATCATTACAATTTTGGCACAGAGTACATTTCTTAGTATATTGTATTTTCCCTATTCACGCATATAACTTTGGCAGTTATCAAGCTACGATAGTGTCGTATACCTCATTTTAATCCATAAGAAACGCACTTTCTTTTTATTTATTACTTATTCAAAAATCTTAGATTCATAAAATTGATAATATTTGAATATCATTACAATTTTGGCACAGATTACATTTCTTGGCACAATGTATTTTGCCTATTCACGCAAATAACTTTGTCAGTTTTCAAGCTATGACAGTGTCGTATACCTCATTTTAATCCACAAGAAACGCACTTTCTTTTGATATATAACTTATTCAAAAATCTTAAGTTCATAAAATTTATCAAATATATGTATATCATTACAATTTTTGTACAGAGTACATTTCTTGGCACAATGTATTTTCCTTATTCACGCAAATAACTTTGTCAGTTTTAAAGCTACGTCAGTGTCGTATACCTCATTTTAATCCATAAGAAACGCACTTTCTTTTGATATGCCACTTATTCAAAAATCTTAAGTTAATAAAATTTATCGAATTTGCATATCATTACAATTTTGGTATATATATCTTGTCACAATGTATTTTGCCTATTCACGCAAATAACTTTGTCAGTTTTCACGCTACGACAGTTTCGTTTTACCTCATTTTAATCCATAAGAAACGCACTTTCTTTTGATGTATCACTTATTCAAAAATCTTAGGTTCATAAAATTTATAATATTTGCATATCATTACAATTTTGGCACAGAGTACATTTCTTAGTAAATGGTATTTTCCCTATTCACGCAAATAACTTTGACAGTTTTCAAGCTACGACAGTTTCGTATACTTCATTTTAATCAATAAGAAACGCACTTTCTTTCGATATGTCACTTATTCAAAAATCTTAAGTTCATAAAATTTATCAAATTTGCATATCATTACAATTTTGGTACAGAGTACATTTCTTTGCACAATGTATTTTTCCTATTCACGCAAATAATTTTGTCAGTTTTCAAGCTACGACAGTTTCGTATACCTCATTTTAATCCACAAGAAACGCACTTTCTTTTGATATATAACTTATTCAAAAATCTTAGATTCATAAAATTGATAATATTTGCATATCATTACAATTTTGGTACAGAGTACATTTCTTGGCACAATGTATTTTCCCTATTCACGCAAATAACTTTGCTACTTTTAAAGCTACGACAGTTTCGTATACCTCATTTCAATCAATAAGAAACGCACTTTCTTTTGATATGTTACTTATTCAAAAATCTTAAGTTCATAAAATTTATCAAATTTGCATATCATTACAATTTTGGTACAGAGTATATATCTTGGCACGATGTATTTTCCCTATTCACGCAAATAACTTTGTTAGTTTTCAAGCTACGACACTTTCGTATACCTCATTTCAATCAATAAGAAACGCACTTTCTTTTGATATGTCACTTATTCAAAAATCTTAAGTTCATAAAATTTATCAAATATATGTATATCATTACAATTTTTGTACAGAGTACATTTCTTGGCACAATGTATTTTCCTTATTCACGCAAATAACTTTGTCAGTTTTAAAGCTACGTCAGTGTCGTATACCTCATTTTAATCCATAAGAAACGCACTTTCTTTTGATATGCCACTTATTCCAAAGACTTAAGTTCATAAATTAATCAAAGTTGCATATCGTTACAATTACAGAGTACATTTCTTGGCACAATGTATTTTCTTATTCACGCAAATAACTTTGTCAGTTTTCAAGCTACGACAGTTTCGTATACCTCATTTTAATCCATAAGAAACGCACTTTTTTTTGATATATCACTTGTTCAAAAAACTTAAGTTCATAATTTTCACAATTTTGGCACAGAGTACATTTCTTAGTAAATGGTATTTTCACTATTCACGCAAATAACTTTGTCAGTTTTCAAGCTACGACAGTTTCGTATACCTCATTTTAATCAATAAGAAACGCACTTTCTTTTGATATGTCACTTATTCAAAAATCTTAAGTTCATAAAATTTATCAAATTTGCATATCATTACCATTTTGGTACAGAGTACATTTCTTGGCACAATGTATTTTCCCTATTCACGCAAATAACTTTGTTAGTTTTCAAGCTACGACAGTTTCGTATACCTCATTTTAATCCATAAGAAACGCACTTTCTTTTGATATATCACTTATTCAAAAATTTTAAGTTCATAAAATTTATCGAATTTGAATATCATTACAATTTTGGTACAGAGTATACATCTTGGCACAATGTATTTTGCCGATTCACGCAAATAACTTTGTCAGTTTTCAAGCTACGACATTTTCGTATACCTCATTTTAATCCATAAGAAACGCACTTTCTTTTGATATATCACTTGTTCAAAAAACTTAAGTTCATAAAATTTATTAAATTTTCATATCATTACAATTTTGGCAAAGAGTACATTTCTTGGCACAATGTATATTCCCTATTCACTCAAATAACTTTGTCAGTTTTCAAGCTACGACAGTGTCGTATACCTCATTTTAATTCATAGGAAACGCACTTTCTTTTGATTTATCACTTATTCAAAAATCTTAAGTTCATAAAATTGATAAAATTTGCACATCATTACAATTTTGGCACAGAGTAGGTACATTTCTTAGTATATTGTATTTTCCCTAATCATGCAAATAACTTTGTCAGTTTTTAAGCTACGACAGTTTCGTAAACCTGATTTTAATCCACAGAGTACATTTCTTGGCACAATGTATTTTCCCTATTCACGCAAATAATTTTGTCAGTTTTCAAGCTACGACAGTGTCGTATACCTCATTTTAATCCATAAGAAACGCACTTTCTTTTGATATATCACCTATTCAAAAATCTTAAGTTCATAAAATTGATAGAATGTGCTCATCTTTACAATTTTGGCACAGAGTACATTTCTTGGCACAATGTTTTTCCCTATTCACGCAAATAACTTTGTCAGTTATCAAGCTACGACAGTGTCGTATACCTCATTTTAATCCACAAGAAACGCACTTTCTTTTGATATATCACTTATTCAAAAATCTTAAGTTCATAAAATTGATAAAATTTGCACATCATTACAATTTTGGCACAGAGTACATTTCTTAGTATATTCTATTTTCCCTAATCACGCATATAACTTTGTCAGTTTTCAAGCTACGACAGTTTCGTATAGCTCATTTTAATCCATAAGAAACGCACTTTCTTTTGATATTTCACTTATTCAAAAATCTTAAGTTCATAAATTGATAAAATTTGCACATCATTACAATTTTGGCACAGAGTACATTTCTTAGTATATTGTATTTTCCCTATTCACGCATATAACTTTGTCAGTTTTCAAGCTACGACAGTTTCGTATACCTCATTTTAATCCATAAGAAACGCACTTTCTTTTGATATATCCCTTATTCAAAAATCTTAAGTTCATAAAATTTATCGAATTTGCATATCATTACAATTTTAGTATATATATCTTGTCACAATGTATTTTGCCTATTCACGCAAATAACTTTGTCAGTTTTCAAGCTACGACAGTTTCGTTTTACCTCATTTTAATCCATAAGAAACGCACTTTCTTTTGATGTATCACTTATTCAAAAATCTTAGATTCATAAAATTTATAATATTTGCATATCATTACAATTTTGGCACAGAGTACATTTCTTAGTAAATGGTATTTTCCCTATTCACGCAAATAACTTTGTCAGTTTTCAAGCTACGACAGTTTCGTATACTTCATTTTAATCAATAAGAAATGCACTTTCTTTTGATATGTCACTTATTCAAAAATCTTAAGTTCATAAAATTTATCAAATTTGCATATCATTACAATTTTGGTACAGAGTACATTTCTTGGCACAATGTATTTTTCCTATTCACGCAAATAATTTTGTCAGTTTTCAAGCTACGACAGTTTCGTATACCTCATTTTAATCCACAAGAAATGCACTTTCTTTTGATATATAACTTATTCAAAAATCTTAGATTTATAAAATTGATAATATTTGCATATAATTACAATTTTGGTACAGAGTACATTTCTTGGCACAATGTATTTTCCCTATTCACGCAAATAACTTTGCTACTTTTAAAGCTACGACAGTTTCGTATACCTTATTTCAATCAATAAGAAACGCACTTTCTTTTGATATGTCACTTATTCAAAAATCTTAAGTTCATAAAATTTATCAAATTTGCATATCATTACAATTTTGGTACAGAGTACATTTCTTGGCACAATGTATTTTCCTTATTCACGCAAATAACTTTGTCAGTTTTAAAGCTACGTCAGTGTCGTATACCTCATTTTAATCCATAAGAAACGCACTTTCTTTTGATATGCCACTTATTCCAAAGACTTAAGTTCATAAATTAATCAAAGTTGCATATCGTTACAATTACAGAGTACATTTCTTGGCACAATGTATTTTCTTATTCACGCAAATAACTTTGTCAGTTTTCAAGCTACGACAGTTTCGTATACCTCATTTTAATCCATAAGAAACGCACTTTTTTTTGATATATCACTTGTTCAAAAAACTTAAGTTCATAATTTTCACAATTTTGGCACAGAGTACATTTCTTAGTAAATGGTATTTTCACTATTCACGCAAATAACTTTGTCAGTTTTCAAGCTACGACAGTTTCGTATACCTCATTTTAATCAATAAGAAACGCACTTTCTTTTGATATGTCGCTTATTCAAAAATCTTAAGTTCATAAAATTTATCAAATTTGCATATCATTACCATTTTGGTACAGAGTACATTTCTTGGCACAATGTATTTTCCCTATTCACGCAAATAACTTTGTTAGTTTTCAAGCTACGACAGTTTCGTATACCTCATTTTAATCCATAAGAAACGCACTTTCTTTTGATATATCACTTATTCAAAAATCTTAAGTTCATAAAATTTATCGAATTTGAATATCATTACAATTTTGGTACAGAGTATACATCTTGGCACAATGTATTTTGCCGATTCACGCAAATAACTTTGTCAGTTTTCAAGCTACGACATTTTCGTATACCTCATTTTAATCCATAAGAAACGCACTTTCTTTTGATATATCACTTGTTCAAAAAACTTAAGTTCATAAAATTTATTAAATTTGCATATCATTACAATTTTGGCAAAGAGTACATTTCTTGGCACAATGTATATTCCCTATTCACTCAAATAACTTTGTCAGTTTTCAAGCTACGACAGTGTCGTATACCTCGTTTTAATTCATAGGAAACGCACTTTCTTTTGATTTATCACTTATTCAAAAATCTTAAGTTCATAAAATTGATAAAATTTGCACATCATTACAATTTTGGCCCAGAGTAGGTACATTTCTTAGTATATTGTATTTTCCCTATTCATGCAAGTAACTTTGTCAGTTTTTAAGCTACGACAGTTTCGTATACCTGATTTTAATCCACAGAGTACATTTCTTGGCACAATGTATTTTCCCTATTCACGCAAATAATTTTGTCAGTTTTCAAGCTACGACAGTGTCGTATACCTCATTTTAATCCATAAGAAACGCACTTTCTTTTGATATACCACCTATTCAAAAATCTTAAGTTCATAAAATTGATAGAATGTGCTCATCTTTACAATTTTGGCACAGAGTACATTTCTTGGCACAATGTTTTTCCCTATTCACGCAAATAACTTTGTCAGTTATCAAGCTACGACAGTGTCGTATACCTCATTTTAATCCACAAGAAACGCACTTTCTTTTGATATATCACTTATTCAAAAATCTTAAGTTCATAAAATTGATAAAATTTGCACATCATTACAATTTTGGCACCGAGTACATTTCTTAGTATATTCTATTTTCCCTAATCACGCATATAACTTTGTCAGTTTTCAAGCTACGACAGTTTCGTATAGCTCATTTTAATCCATAAGAAACGCACTTTCTTTTGATATTTCACTTATTCAAAAATCTTAAGTTCATAAATTGATAAAATTTGCACATCATTACAATTTTGGCACAGAGTACATTTCTTAGTATATTGTATTTTCCCTATTCACGCATATAACTTTGTCAGTTTTCAAGCTACGACAGTTTCGTATACCTGATTTTAATCCACAGGGTACATTTCTTGGCACAATGTATTTTCCCTATTCATGCAAATAACTTTGTCAGTTTTTAAGCTACGACAGTTTCGTATACCTGATTTTAATCCACAGAGTACATTTCTTGGCACAATGTATTTTCCCTATTCACGCAAATAATTTTGTCAGTTTTCAAGCTACGACAGTGTCGTATACCTCATTTTAATCCATAAGAAACGCACTTTCTTTTGATATACCACCTATTCAAAAATCTTAAGTTCATAAAATTGATAGAATGTGCTCATCTTTACAATTTTGGCACAGAGTACATTTCTTGGCACAATGTTTTTCCCTATTCACGCAAATAACTTTGTCAGTTATCAAGCTACGACAGTGTCGTATACCTCATTTTAATCCACAAGAAACGCACTTTCTTTTGATATATCACTTATTCAAAAATCTTAAGTTCATAAAATTGATAAAATTTGCACATCATTACAATTTTGGCACCGAGTACATTTCTTAGTATATTCTATTTTCCCTAATCACGCATATAACTTTGTCAGTTTTCAAGCTACGACAGTTTCGTATAGCTCATTTTAATCCATAAGAAACGCACTTTCTTTTGATATTTCACTTATTCAAAAATCTTAAGTTCATAAATTGATAAAATTTGCACATCATTACAATTTTGGCACAGAGTACATTTCTTAGTATATTGTATTTTCCCTATTCACGCATATAACTTTGTCAGTTTTCAAGCTACGACAGTTTCGTATACCTGATTTTAATCCACAGAGTACATTTCTTGGCACAATGTATTTTCCCTATTCACGCAAATAATTTTGTCAGTTTTCAAGCTACGACAGTGTCGTATACCTCATTTTAATCCATAAGAAACGCACTTTCTTTTGATATATCACCTATTCAAAAATCTTAAGTTCATAAAATTGATAGAATGTGCTCATCTTTACAATTTTGGCACAGAGTACATTTCTTGGCACAATGTTTTTCCCTATTCACGCAAATAACTTTGTCAGTTTTCAAGCTACGACAGTTTCGTATACCTCATTTTAATCAATAAGAAACGCACTTTCTTTTGATATGTCGCTTATTCAAAAATCTTAAGTTCATAAAATTTATCAAATTTGCATATCATTACCATTTTGGTACAGAGTACATTTCTTGGCACAATGTATTTTCCCTATTCACGCAAATAACTTTGTTAGTTTTCAAGCTACGACAGTTTCGTATACCTCATTTTAATCCATAAGAAACGCACTTTCTTTTGATATATCACTTATTCAAAAATCTTAAGTTCATAAAATTTATCGAATTTGAATATCATTACAATTTTGGTACAGAGTATACATCTTGGCACAATGTATTTTGCCGATTCACGCAAATAACTTTGTCAGTTTTCAAGCTACGATATTTTCGTATACCTCATTTTAATCCATAAGAAACGCACTTTCTTTTGATATATCACTTGTTCAAAAAACTTAAGTTCATAAAATTTATTAAATTTGCATATCATTACAATTTTGGCAAAGAGTACATTTCTTGGCACAATGTATATTCCCTATTCACTCAAATAACTTTGTCAGTTTTCAAGCTACGACAGTGTCGTATACCTCGTTTTAATTCATAGGAAACGCACTTTCTTTTGATTTATCACTTATTCAAAAATCTTAAGTTCATAAAATTGATAAAATTTGCACATCATTACAATTTTGGCCCAGAGTAGGTACATTTCTTAGTATATTGTATTTTCCCTATTCATGCAAGTAACTTTGTCAGTTTTTAAGCTACGACAGTTTCGTATACCTGATTTTAATCCACAGAGTACATTTCTTGGCACAATGTATTTTCCCTATTCACGCAAATAATTTTGTCAGTTTTCAAGCTACGACAGTGTCGTATACCTCATTTTAATCCATAAGAAACGCACTTTCTTTTGATATACCACCTATTCAAAAATCTTAAGTTCATAAAATTGATAGAATGTGCTCATCTTTACAATTTTGGCACAGAGTACATTTCTTGGCACAATGTTTTTCCCTATTCACGCAAATAACTTTGTCAGTTATCAAGCTACGACAGTGTCGTATACCTCATTTTAATCCACAAGAAACGCACTTTCTTTTGATATATCACTTATTCAAAAATCTTAAGTTCATAAAATTGATAAAATTTGCACATCATTACAATTTTGGCACCGAGTACATTTCTTAGTATATTCTATTTTCCCTAATCACGCATATAACTTTGTCAGTTTTCAAGCTACGACAGTTTCGTATAGCTCATTTTAATCCATAAGAAACGCACTTTCTTTTGATATTTCACTTATTCAAAAATCTTAAGTTCATAAATTGATAAAATTTGCACATCATTACAATTTTGGCACAGAGTACATTTCTTAGTATATTGTATTTTCCCTATTCACGCATATAACTTTGTCAGTTTTCAAGCTACGACAGTTTCGTATACCTGATTTTAATCCACAGGGTACATTTCTTGGCACAATGTATTTTCCCTATTCATGCAAATAACTTTGTCAGTTTTTAAGCTACGACAGTTTCGTATACCTGATTTTAATCCACAGAGTACATTTCTTGGCACAATGTATTTTCCCTATTCACGCAAATAATTTTGTCAGTTTTCAAGCTACGACAGTGTCGTATACCTCATTTTAATCCATAAGAAACGCACTTTCTTTTGATATACCACCTATTCAAAAATCTTAAGTTCATAAAATTGATAGAATGTGCTCATCTTTACAATTTTGGCACAGAGTACATTTCTTGGCACAATGTTTTTCCCTATTCACGCAAATAACTTTGTCAGTTATCAAGCTACGACAGTGTCGTATACCTCATTTTAATCCACAAGAAACGCACTTTCTTTTGATATATCACTTATTCAAAAATCTTAAGTTCATAAAATTGATAAAATTTGCACATCATTACAATTTTGGCACCGAGTACATTTCTTAGTATATTCTATTTTCCCTAATCACGCATATAACTTTGTCAGTTTTCAAGCTACGACAGTTTCGTATAGCTCATTTTAATCCATAAGAAACGCACTTTCTTTTGATATTTCACTTATTCAAAAATCTTAAGTTCATAAATTGATAAAATTTGCACATCATTACAATTTTGGCACAGAGTACATTTCTTAGCATATTGTATTTTCCCTATTCACGCATATAACTTTGTCAGTTTTCAAGCTACGACAGTTTCGTATACCTGATTTTAATCCACAGAGTACATTTCTTGGCACAATGTATTTTCCCTATTCACGCAAATAATTTTGTCAGTTTTCAAGCTACGACAGTGTCGTATACCTCATTTTAATCCATAAGAAACGCACTTTCTTTTGATATATCACCTATTCAAAAATCTTAAGTTCATAAAATTGATAGAATGTGCTCATCTTTACAATTTTGGCACAGAGTACATTTCTTGGCACAATGTTTTTCCCTATTCACGCAAATAACTTTGTCAGTTATCAAGCTACGACAGTGTCGTATACCTCATTTTAATCCACAAGAAACGCACTTTCTTTTGATATATCACTGATATAGATTCATAAAATTTATAATATTTGCATATCATTACAATTTTGGCACAGAGTACATTTCTTAGTAAATGGTATTTTCCCTATTCACGCAAATAACTTTGTCAGTTTTCAAGCTACGACAGTTTCGTATACTTCATTTTAATCAATAAGAAATGCACTTTCTTTTGATATGTCACTTATTCAAAAATCTTAAGTTCATAAAATTTATCAAATTTGCATATCATTACAATTTTGGTACAGAGTACATTTCTTGGCACAATGTATTTTTCCTATTCACGCAAATAATTTTGTCAGTTTTCAAGCTACGACAGTTTCGTATACCTCATTTTAATCCACAAGAAATGCACTTTCTTTTGATATATAACTTATTCAAAAATCTTAGATTTATAAAATTGATAATATTTGCATATCATTACAATTTTGGTACAGAGTACATTTCTTGGCACAATGTATTTTCCCTATTCACGCAAATAACTTTGCTACTTTTAAAGCTACGACAGTTTCGTATACCTCATTTCAATCAGTAAGAAACGCACTTTCTTTTGATATGTCACTTATTCAAAAATCTTAAGTTCATAAAATTTATCAAATTTGCATATCATTACAATTTTGGTACAGAGTATATATCTTGGCACAATGCTTTTGATGTATCACTTATTTAAAAATCTTAGATTCATAAAATTCGTAATATTTGCATATCATTACAATTTTGGCACAGATTTTTCCTATTCACGCAAATAACTTTGTCAGTTTTCAAGCTACGACAGTGCTATACCTCATTTTAATCCACAAGAAACGCACTTTCTTTTGATATATCACTTATTCAAAAATCTTAAGTTCATGAAATTTATAGAATTTTCATATCATTACAATTTTGGTACAGAGTATAAATCTTGGCACAATGTATTTTGCCTATGCACGCAAATAACTTTGTCAAGCTACGACAGTTTCGTATACCTCATTTTATTCAATAAGAAACGCACTTTCTTTTGATATGTCACTTATTCAAAAATCTTAAGTTCATAAAATTTATCAAATTTGCATATCATTAAAATTTTGGTACAGTGTACATTTCTTGGCACAATGTATCTTCCTTATTCACGCAAATAACTTTGTCAGTTTTCAAGCTACGACAGTTTTGTATACCTCATTTTAATCCATATGTAACGCACTTTCTTTTGATATATCACTTATTCAAAAATCTTAAATTTATAAAATTTATCGAATTTTCTTATCATTACCATTTTGGTACAGAGTATATATCTTGGCACAATGTATTTTGGCTATTCACGCAAATAACTTTGTCTGTTTTCAAGCTACGACAGTTTCGTATACCTCATTTTAATCCACAATAAACACACTTTCTTTTGATATATCACTTATTTAAAAATCGTATGTTCATAACATTGATAAAATTTGCACATCATTACAATTTTGGGACAGAGTACATTTCTTAGTATATTGTATTTTCCCTATTCACGCATATAACTTTGTCAGTTTTCAAGCTACGACAGTTTCGTATACCTCATTTCAATCAATAAGAAACGCACTCTCTTTTGATATATAACTTATTCAAAAATCTTAAGTTCATAAAATTTATCAAATTTGCACATCATTACACTTTTGGCACAGAGTACATTTTTTAGTATATTGTATTTTCCCTATTCACGCAAATAACTTTCTCAGTTTTCAAGCTACGACAGTTTCGTATACCTCATTTTAATCCATAAGAAACGCACTTTCTTTTGCTATATCACTTATTCAAAAATCTTAAGTTCATAAAATTGATAAAATTTGCACATCGTTACAGTTTTGGCACAGAGTACATTTCTTATTATATTGTATTTTCCTTATTCACGCAAATAACTTTGTCAGTTTTCGAGCTACGACAGTTTCGTATACCTCTTTTTAATCCATAAGAAACGCACTTTCTTTTGCTATATCACTTATTTAAAAATCTTAAGTTCATAAAATTGATAAAATTTGCACATAGTTGCAATTTTGGCACAGAGTACATTTCTTAGTATATTGTATTTTCCCTATTCACGCAAATAACTTTGTCAGTTTTCAAGCTACGACAGTTTCATTTACCTCATTTGAATCCATAAGAAACGCACTTTCTTCAGCCTTCTTCTAGGGAAAATACCATTTTAGTAAATGCTATTTTCGCTATTCACGCAAATAACTTTGTCAGTTTTCAAGCTACGGCAGTTTCATATACCTCTTTTTAATAAATAAGAAACACACTTTCTTTTTATATATCACTTATTCAAAAATCTTAGATTCATAAAATTGATAATATTTGCATATCATTACAATTTTGGCACAGAGTACATTTCTTAGTAAATGGTATTTTCCCTATCTACGCAAATAACTTTGTCAGTTTTCAAGCTACGACAGTTTGGTATACCTCATTTTAATCTGTAAGAAACGCACTTTCTTTTGATATATCACTTATTCAAAAACCTTAGATTCATAAAAATGATAATATTTGCATAGCATTACAATTTTGGCACAGAGTACATTTCCTTGTTCACGCAAATAACTTTGTCAGTTTTCAAGCTACGACAGTTTCGTGTACCTCATTTTAATCCATAAGAAACGCACTTCTGCTATATCACTTTTTTAAAAATCTTAAGTTCATAAAATTTATAAAATTTGCACATCGTTACAATTATGGCACAGAGTACATTTCTTAGTATATTGTATTTTCCTTATTCACGCAAATAACTTTGTCGGTTTTCAAGCTACGACAGTTTCGTATACCTCATTTTAATCCACAAGAAACGCACTTTCTTTTGATATATCATTTATTCAAAAATCTTAAGTTCATACAATTGATAAAATTTGCACATCATTACAATTTTGGCACAGAGTACATTTCTTAGTATATTGTATTTTCCCTATTTACGCAAATAACTTTGTCAGTTTTCAAGCTACGACAGTTTCGTATACCTCATTTCAATCAATAAGAAACGCACTCTCTTTTTATATATAACTTATTCAAAAATCTTAAGTTCATAAAATTTATCAAATTTGCACATCATTTCAATTTTGGCACAGAGTACATTTCTTAGTATATTGTATTTTCCCTATTCACGCAAATAACTTTGTCAGTTTTCAAGCTACGGCATTTTCATATACCTCTTTTTAATAAATAAGAAAGGCACTTTCTGCTGATATATCACTTATTCAAAAATCTTAGATTCATTAAATTGATATTATTTGCATATCATTACAATTTTGGCACAGAGAACATTTCTTAGTAAAAGGTATTTTCCGTATTCACGCAAATAACTTTGTCAGTTTTCAGGTATACCTCAGTTTCGTATACCTCATTTTAATCCACAAGAAACGCACTTTCTTTTGATATATCACTTATTCAAAAATCTGAGATTCATAAAATTGATAATATTTTCATATCATTACAATTTTGGCACAGAGTACTTTTCTTGGCACAATGTATTTTCCCTATTCACGCAAATAACTTTGTCAGTTTTCAAGCTACGACGGTTTCGTATACCTCATTTTAATCCATAAGAAACGACTCTCTTTTGATATATAACTTATTCAAAAATCTTAAGTTCATAAAATTTATCAAATTTGTACATCGTTACAATTTTGGCACAGAGTACATTTCTTAGTATATTGTATTTTCCCTATTCACGCAAATAACTTTGTCAGTTTTCAAGCTACGACAGTTTCGTATACCTCATTTTAATCCATAAGAAACGCACTTTCTTTGATATATCACTTATTTAAAAATCTTATGTTCATAAAATTGATAAAATTTGCACATCGTTACAATTTTGGCACAGAGTACATTTCTTAGTATATTGTATTTTCCCTATTCACGCAAATAACTTTGTCAGTTTTCAAGCTAGGACAGTTTCGTATACCTCCTTTTAATCCATAAGAAACGCACTTTCTTTTGCTATATCACTTATTTAAAAATCTTATGTTCATAAAATTGATAAAATTTGCACATCATTACAACTTAGGCACGAGTATATTTCTTAGTATATTGTATTTTCCTCATTCACGCAAATAACTTTGTCAGTTATTAAGCTACGACAGTGTCGTATACCTCATTTTAATCCATAAGAAACGCACTTTCTTTTGATTTATCACTTATTCAAAAATCTTTAGTTCATAATATTGATAAAATTTGCACATCTTTACAATTTTGGCACAGAGTACATTTCTTAGTATATTTTATTTTCCCAATTCACGCAAATAACTTTGTCAATTTCCAAGCTACGATAGTTTCGTTTACCTCATTTTAGTCCATAAGAAATGCACTTTCTTTTGATATATCACCTATTCAAAAATCTTAAGTTCATAAAATTGATAATATTTGCATGTCATTACAATTTTGGCACAGAGTACATTTCTTAGTATATTGTATTTTCCCTATTCACGCAAATAACTTTGTCAGTTTTCAAGCTACGACAGTTTAGTATACCTCATTTTAATCAATAAGAAACGCACTTTCTTTTGATATATCACTTATTCAAAAATCTTAGTTCATAAAATTGATAAAATTTGCATATTATTACAATTTTGGCACAGAGTACATTTCTTAGTATATTGTATTTTCCCTATTCACGCAAATAACTTTGTCAGTTTTCAAGCTACGACAGTGTCGTATACCTCATTTTAATCCATAAGAAATACACTTTCTTTTGATATATCACCTATGCAAAAATCTAGAGTTCATAAAATTGATAAAATGAGCACATCTTTACAATTTTGGCACAGAGTAAATTTCTTAGTATATTGTATTTTCCCTATTCACGCAGATAACTTTGTCAGTTTTCAAGCTACGGCAGTTTCGTATACCTCATTTTAATCCATAAGAAATGCACTTTCTTTTGATATATCACTTAATCAAAAAACTTAGATTCATAAAGTTTATAATATTTGCATATCATTACAATTTTGGCACAGAGTACATTTTTAGTAAATGGTATTTTCCTTGTTCACGCAAATAACTTTGTCAGTTTTCAAGCTACGACAGTTTCGTGTACCTCATTTTAATCCATAAGAAATGCACTTTCTTTTGATATATCACTTATTCAAAAATCTAAGATTCATAAAATTGATAATATTTGCATATCATTACAATTTTGGCACAGAGTACATTTCTTAGTAAATTGTATTTTCCCTGTTCACGCAAATAACTTTGTCAGTTTTCAAGCTACGACAGTTTGGTATACCTCATCTTAATCCATAAGAAATGCACTTTCTTTTGATATATCACTTATTCAAAAATCTAAAGTTCATAAAATTTATAAAATTTGCACATCATTACAATTTTGGCACAGAGTACATATCTTAGTGTATTGTATTTTCCCTATTCACGCAAATAACTTTGTCAGTTTT
The DNA here is from genome assembly GCF_015586225.1 of Lucilia sericata. Taxonomy (NCBI): domain Eukaryota; kingdom Metazoa; phylum Arthropoda; class Insecta; order Diptera; family Calliphoridae; genus Lucilia; species Lucilia sericata. Next base: position 383,033 of record NW_023994124.1, on the reverse strand, counting down.
CAAGCTTCGACAGTTTAGTATACCTCATTTTAATCCATAAGAAATGCACTTTCTTTTGATATTTCATTTATTCAAAAATCTTAAGTTCATAAAATTTATAAAATTTGCATATCATTACAATTTTGGCACAGAGTACATTTCTTAGTATATTGTATTTTCCCTATTCTCGCAAACAACTTTGTCAGTTTTCAAGCTATGACAGTGTCGTATACTTCATTTTAATCCACAAGAAACGCACTTTCTTTTGATATATCACTTATTTAAAAATCTTAAGTTCATAAAATTGATAAAATTTGCACATCATTACAATTTTGGCGCAGAGTACATTTCTTAGTATATCGTATTTTCCCTATTAACGCAAATAACTTTGTCAGTTTTCAAGCTACGACAGTGTCGCATACATTACTTTAATCCATAAGAAATTCACTTTCTTTTGATATATCACTTATTCAAAAATCTTAAGTTCATAAAATCGATAAAATTTGCACATCATTACAATTTTGGCACAGAGCACATTTCTTAGTATATTGTATGTATCACTTATTCAAAAATCTTAAGTTCATAAAATCGATAAAATTTGCACATCATTACAATTTTGGCACAGAGCACATTTCTTAGTATATTGTATTTTCCCTATTCACACAAATAACTTTGTCAGTTTTCAAGCTACGACAGTTTCGTTTACCTCATTTTAATCCATAAGAAACGCACTTTCTTTTGATATATCACTTATTTAAAAATCTTAATATATTTTCCATATTCACACAAATAACTTTGTCAGTTTTCAAGCTACGACAGTTTCTTATACCCCATTTTAATCCACAAGAAACGCACTTTCTTTTGATATATCACTTATTTAAAAATCTTAAGTTCATAAAATTGATAAAATTTTCACATCATTATAATTTTGGCACAGCATACATTTCTTAGTATATTGTATTTTCCCTATTAACGCAAATAACTTTGTCAGTTTTCAAGCTACGACAGTTTCATTCAAAAACCTTAAGTTCATAAAATTGATAAAATTTGCACATCATTACAATTTTGCCACAGAGTACATTTCTAAGTATATTGTATTTTCCCTATTCACGCAAATAACTTTGTCAGTTTTCAAGCTACGACAGTGTCGTATACCTCCTTTTAATCCATAAGAAACGCACTTTCTTTTGATATACCACTTATTCAAAAATCTTAGATTCATAAAATTGATAATATTTGCATAGCATTACAATTTTGGCACAGAGTACATTTCTTAGTAAATGGTATTTTCCCTATTCACGCAAATAACTTTGTCAGTTTTCAAGCTACGACAGTTTCGTAAACCTCATTTTAATCAATAAGAAACACACTTTCTTTTGATTTATAACTTATTCAAAAATCTTAAGTTCATAAAATTCATCAAATTTGCACATCATTACAATTTTGGCACAGAGTACATTTCTTATTATATTGTATCTTCCCTATTCACGCAAATAACTTTGTCAGTTTTCAAGCTACGACAGTTTCGTATACCTCATTTTATTCCATAAGAAACGCACTTTATTTTGATATGTCACTCATTCAAAAATCTTAAGTTCATAAATTAATCGAATTTGCATATCATTACAATTTTGGTACAGAGTACATTTCTTGGCACAATGTATTTTCCCTATTCACGCAAATAACTTTGTCAGTTTTCAAGCTACGGCAGTTTCGTATACCTCATTTTAATCAGTAAGAAGCGCACTTTCTTTTGATATATCACTTATTCAAAATTCTTAGATTCATAAAATTGATAATATTCGTATATCATTGCAATTTTGGCACAGAGTACATTTCTTGGCACAATGTATTTTGCCTCTGCACGCAAAAAACTTTGTCAGTTTTCAACCTACGACAGTTTCGTATACCTCATTTTAATCCACAAGAAACTCACTTTCTTTTGATATATCACTTATTCAAAATTCTTAGATTCATAAAATTGATAATATTCGCATATCATTACAATTTTGGCACAGAGTACATTTCTTGGCACAATGTATTTTCCCTATTCACGCAATCAACTTTGTCAGTTTTCAAGCTACGACAGTCTCGTATACCCCATTTTAATCCAGATGAAACGCACTTTCTTTTGATATATCACTTATTTAAAAATCTCAAGTTCATAAAATTGATAAAATTTTCACATCATTATAATTATAAGCTACGACAGTTTGGTTTAACTCATTTTAATACATAAGAAATGCACTTTCTTTTGATATATCACCTATTCAAAAATCGTAAGTTCATAAAATTGATAAAATTTGCATATCATTACAATATTGGTACAGAGTAATTTTCTTAGTAAATGGTGTTTTCCCTATTCACGCAAATAACTTTGTCAGTTTTCAAGCTATGATAGCTTCGTATACCTCATCTTAATCCATAAGAAATGCACTTTCTTTTGATATATCACTTATTCAAAAATCTTAGATTCATAAAATTGATAATATTTGCATATCATTACAATTTTGGCACAGAGTACATTTCTTATAAATGGTATTTTCCTTATTCACGCAAATAACTTTGTCAGTTTTCAAGCTACGACAATTTCATATACCTAATCTTAATCCATAAGAAACGCACTTTCTTTTGATATATCACTTATTCAAAAATCTTAAGTTCATAAAATTTATAAAATTTGCACATCATTACAATTTTGGCACAGAGTACATTTCTTAGTATATTGTATTTTCCTTATTCACGCAAATAACTTTGTCAGTTTTCAAGCTACGACAGTTTCGTATACCTCATTTTAATCAATAAGAAACGCAATTTCTTTTGATATATCACTTTTTCAAAAATCTTAAGTTCATTAATTTATCATATTTGCATATCATTACAATTTTGGTACAGATTACACAATGTATTTTCCCTATTCACGTAAATAACTTTTTCATTTTTTAAGTTACGACAGCTTCGTTTACCTCATTTTAATTTATAAGAAACGCACTTTTTTCTGATATATCACCTATTCAAAAATCTTAAGTTCATAAAATTGATAAAATTTGCATATCATTACAATATTGGCACAGAGTACATTTCTTAGTAAATGGTATTTTCCCTATTCATGCAATTAACTTTGTCAGTTTTCAAAGTACGACAGTTTCGTATATCTCATTTTAATACATAAGAAATGCACTTTCTTTTGATATATCACTTATTCAAAAATCTTAAGTTCATAAAATTGATAATATTTGCATATCATTACAGTTTTGGCACATAGTACATTTCTTAGTTAATGGTATTTTCCCTATTCACGCAAATGACTTTGTCAGTTTTCAAGCCACGACAGTTTCGTATACCTCATTTCAATCAATAAGAAACACACTTTCTCTTGATATATCACTTATTCAAAAATCTTAAGTTCATGAATTTATCAAATTTGCATATCATTTCAATTTTGGTACAGAGTACATTTCTTGGCACAATGTATTTTCCCTATTCACGCAAATTACTTTGTCAGTTTTCAAGCTACGACAGTTTCGTATACCTCATTTTAATCCATAAGAAACGCACTTTCTTTTGATATGTCACTTATTCAAAACTCTTAAGTTCATAAAATTGATAATATTTGCATACCAATACAATTTTGGCACAGAGTACAATTCTTGGCACAATTTATTTTCCATATTCACGCAAATAACTTTGTCAATTTTCAAGGTACGAGAGTTTCGTATACCTCATTTTAATCCATAAAAAACGCACTTTCTTTTGATATATCACTTATTCAAAAATCTTAAGTTCATAAATTTATCAAATTTGCATATCATTACAATTTTGGTACAGAGTACACTTCATGGCACAATGTATTTTCCCTATTCACGCAAATAACTTTGTCAGTTTTCAAGCTACGACGGTTTCGTTTACCTCATTTTAATCCACAAGAAACGCACTTTCTTTTGATATGTCACTTATTCAAAAATCTTAAGTTCATAAAATTGATAATATTTGAATATCATTACAATTTTGGCACGGAGTACATTTCTTGGCACAATGTATTTTCCCTACTCACGCAAATAACTTTGTCAATTTTCAAGCTACGACAGTTTAGTTTACCTCATTTTAATCCATAAGAAATGAACTTTCTTTTCCTATATCACCTATTCAAAAATATTAAGTTCATAAAATTGATAAAATTTGCATATCATATCACAATATTGGCACACAGTAATTTTCTAAGTAAATGGTGTTTCCCCTATTCACGCAAATAACTTTGTCAGTTTTCAAGCTCCGACAGTTTCGTATGCCTCATTTTAATCAATAAGAAACGCACTTTCTTTTGATATGTCACTTATTCAAAAATCTTAAGTTCATAAAATTTATCAAATTTGCACATCATTACAATTTTGGCACAGAGTACATATCTTAGTATATTGTATTTTCCTTATTCACGCAAATAACTTTGTCAGTTTTCAAGCTAGGACAGTTTCATATACCTCATTTTAATCCATAAGAAACGCACTTTCTTTTGATATATCACTTATTCAAGAATCTTAAGTTCATAAATTTATCAAATTTGCATATCATTACAATTTTGGTACAGAGTACATTTCATGGCACAATGTATTTTCCCTATTCACGCAAATAACTTTGTCAGTTTTCAAGCTACGACAGTTTCGTATACCTCATTTTAATCCATAAGAAACGCACTTTCCTTTGACATGTCACTTATTCAAAAATCTTAAGTTCACAAAATTGATATAATTTGCATATCATTACAATTTTGGCACATAGTACATTTCTTAGTAAATGGTATTTTCCCTATTCACGCAAATAACTTTGTCAGTTTTCAAGCTACGACAGTTTCGTATACCTAATTTCAATCAATAAGAAACACACCTTCTTTTGATATGTCACTTATTCAAAAATCTTAAGTTCATAACATTGATAAAATTTGCACATCAATACAATTTTGGCACAGAGTAAATTTCATAGTATACTGTATTTTCCCTATTCACGCAAATAACTTTGTCAGTTCACGCAAAAAACTTTGTCAGTTTTCAAGCTACGACAGTTTCGTATACCTCATTTTAATCCATAAGAAATGCACTTTCTTTTCATATATCACCTATTCAAAAATCTTAAGTTTATAAAATTGATAAAATTTGCATATCATTACAATATTGGCACACAGTAATTTTCTAAGTAAATGGTGTTTTCCCTATTCGCGCAAATAACTTTGTCAGTTTTCAAGCTACAACAGTTTCGTTTACCTCATTTTAATCCATAAGAAACGCACTTTCTTTTAATACATCACTTATTTAAGAATCTTAGGTTCATAAAATTTATCAAATTTGCACATCATTACAATTTTGGCATAGGGTACATTTCTTAGTATATTGTATTTTCCCTATTCACGCAAATAACTTTGTCAGTTTTCAAGCTACGACAGTTTCGTATACCTCATTTTAATCCGTAAGAAACGCACTTTCTTTTGATATGTCACTTATTCAAAAATCTTAAGTTCATAAAATTTATCAAATTTGCACATCATTACAATTTTGGCACAGAGTAAATTTCTTAGTATATTGTATTTTCCATATTCACGCAAATAACTTTGTCAGTTTTCAAGCTACGACAGTTTCGTATACCTCATTTTAATCAATAAGAAACGCACTTTCTTTTGATATGTCACTTATTCAAAAATCTTAAGTTCATAAATTTATCATATTTGCATATCGTTACAATTTTGGTACAGAGTACACAATGAATTTTCCCTATTCACGCAAATAACTTTGTCAGTTTTCAAGCTACGACAGTTTCGTTTACCTCATTTTAATCCATAAGAAACACACTTCCTTTTGATATAACACTTATTCAAAATTCTTAAATTCACAAAATTGATATTATTCGCATATCATTACAATTTTGGCACAGAGTACATTTCTTGGCACAATGTATTTTCCTTATTCACGCAATTAACTTTGTCAGTTTTCAGGCTACGGCAGTTTCGTATACCTCATTTTAATCCATAAGAAATGCACTTTCTTTTGATATGTCACTTATTCAAAAATCTTAAGTTCATAAAATTGATAATATTTGCATATCATTACAATTTGGCACAGAGTACATTTGTTGGCACAATGTATTTTGCCTATTCACGCAAATAACTTTTAATTTTAATTTTAGTCCATATGAAACGCACTTTCTCTTGATATATCACTTATTCAAAAATCTTAAGTTCATAGATTTATCAAATTTGCACATCATTACAGTTTTGGCACAGAGTACATTTCTTTGTACATTGTAATTTGCCCATTCACGCAAATAACTTTGTCAGTTATCAAGCTACCACAGTGTCGTATACCTCATTTTAATCCATAAGGAACGCACTTTCTCTTGATATATCACTTATTCAAAATTTTAAGTTCATAAATTTATCAAATTTGCATATCATTACAATCTTGGTACAGAGTACATTTCTTGGCACAATTTTTTTCGCTATTCACGCAAATAACTTTATCAGTTTTCAAGCTACGACAGTGTCATAGACCTTATTTTAATCCATAAGAAACGCACTTTCTTTTGATTTATCACTTATTCAAAAATCTTAGATTCATAAAATTGATAATATTTGCATATCATTAAAATTTTGGCACAGAGTACATTTTTTAGTACATGGTATTTTCCCTATTCACGAAAATAACTTTGTCAGTTTTCAAGCTACGACAGTTTCATATACCTCATTTCAATCAATAAGAAGCGCACTTATGTCACTTATTCAAAAATCTTAAGTTCATAAAATTTATCAAATTTGCATATCATTACAATTTTGGTACAGAGTACATTTCTTGGCACAATGTATTTTCCCTATTCACGCAAATGACTTTGTCAATTATCAAGCTACGACAGTGTCGTATACCTCATTTTAATCCATAAGGAACGCACTTTCTTTTGATATATCACTTATTCAAAAATCTTAAGTTCATAAATTTATCAAATTTGCATATCATTACAATTTTGGTACAGAGTACATTTCTTGGCACAATGTATTTTCCCTATTCACGCAAATAACTTTGTCAGTTTTCAAGCTACAACAGTTTCGTATACCTCATTTTAATCCATAAGAAACGCACTTTCTTTTGATATATCACTTATTCAAAAATCTTAAGTTCATAAAATTGATAAAATTTGCATATCATTACAATTTTGTCACAGAGTACATTTCTTTGTACATTGTTATTTCCCCATTCACGCAAATAACATTGTCAGTCATCAAGCTACCACAGTGTCGTATACCTCATTTTAATCCATAAGGAACGCACTTTCTTTTGATATATAACTTATTCAAAATCTTAAGTTCATAAATTTATCAAATTTGCATATCATTACAATTTTGGTACAGAGTACATTTCTTGGCACAATGTGTTTTCCCTATTCACGTAAATAACTTTATCAGTTTCAAGCCACGACAGTGTCATAGACCTCATTTTAATCCATAAGAAACGCACTTTCTTTTGATATATCACTTATTCAAAAATTTTAAGTTCATAAAATTGATAAAATTTGCACATCTTTACAATTTTGGCACAGAGTAAATTTCATGGCACAATGTATTTTAACTATTCACGCAAATAACTTTGTCACTTTTCAATCTACGATAGCTTCGTATACCTCATTTTAATCCATAAGAAACGCACTTTCTTTTGATATATCTCTTATTCAAAAATCTTAGATTCATAAAATTGATAATATTTGCATATCATTACAATTTTGGCACAGAGTACATTTCTTAGTAAATGGTATTTCCCCTATTCACGAAAATAACTTTGTCAGTTTTCAAGCTACGACAGTTTCGTATACCTCTTTCAATCAATAAGAAGCGCACTTATGTCACTTATTCAAAAATCTTAAGTTCATAAAATTTATCAAATTTTCATATCATTACAATTTTTGTACAGAGAACATTTCTTGGCACAATGTATTTTCCCTATTCACGCAAATGACTTTGTCGGTTTTCAAGCTACGACAGTGTCGTATACCTCATTTTAATCCATAAAAAACACACTTTCTTTAGATATATCACTTACTTAAAAATCTTATGTTCATAAAATTGATAAAATTTGCATATCATTACAATTTTGGCACAAAGTACATTTCTTAGTAGATTGTATTTTTATGCAAATAACTTTGTCAGCTATCAAGCTACGACAGTGTCGTATACCTCATTTTAATCCATAAGGAACGCACTTTCTTTTGATTTATCACTTATTCAAAAATCTTAAGTGCAAAATTTATCAAAGTTGTACATCATTACTATTTTGGCACAGAGTTCATTTCTTAGTATATTGTATTTTCCCAGTTCACGCAAATAACTTTGTCAGTTATCAAGCTACGACAGTGTCGTATACCTCATTTTAATCCATAAGGAACGCACTTTCTTTTGATATATCACTTATTCAAAAATCTTAGATTCATAAAATTGATAAAATTTGCATATCATTACAATGTTGGCGCAGAGTAATTTTCTTAGTAAATGGTATTTTCGCTAGTCACGCAAATAACTTTGTCAGTTTTCAAGCTACGGCAGTGTCGTATACCTCATTTTAATCCATATGAAACGCACTTTCTTTTGATATATCACTTATTCAAAAATCTTAAGTTCATAAAATTGATTAAATTTGCATATCATTACAATATTGGCACAGAGTACATTTCTTAGTATATTGTATTGTCCCCATTGACGCAAATAACTTTGTTAGTTATCAAGCTACGACAGTGTCGTATACCTCATTTTAATCCATATGAAACGCACTTTCTTTTGATATATAAGTTATTCAAAAATCTTAAGTTCATAAAATTTATCAAATTTGCACATCATTACAATTTTGGCACAGAGTACATTTCTTAGTATCTTGTATTTTCCCCATTCACGCAAATAACTTTGTCAGTTTTCAAGCTACGACAGCTTCGTATACCTCTTTTTAATCCATAAGAAACGCACTTTCTTTTGATATATCACATATTTAAAAATGCTAAGATCATAGAATTAATAAAATTTGCACATCATTACAATTTTGGCACAGAGTACATTTCTTAGTATATAGTATTTTCCCTATTCACGCAAACAGCTTTGTCAGTTTTCAAGCTACGACAGTGTCGTATATCTCATTTTAATCTATAAGAAACGCACTTTCTTTTGATATATCACTTATTTAAAAATCTTAAGTTCATAAAATTTATAAAATTTGCTTATCATTACAATTTTGGTACAGAGTACCTTTCTTAGTATATTGTACTTTCCCTATTCACGCAAATAACTTTGTCACTTTTCAAGCTACGACAGTTTCGTTTACCTCATTTTAATCCATAAGAAACGCACTTTCTTCTGATAATTCACTTTTTCAAAAATCTTAGATTCATAAAATTGATAATATTTGCATAGCATTACAATTTTGGCACAGACTACATTTCTTAGTAAATGGTATTTTCCCTATTCACGCAAATAACTTTGTCAGTTTTCAAGCTACGACAGTTTCGTAAACCTCATTTTAATCAATAAGAAACACACTTTCTTTTGATTTATAACTTATTCAAAAATCTTAAGTTCATAAAATTCATCAAATTTGCACATCATTACAATTTTGGCACAGAGTACATTTCTTATTATATTGTATTTTCCCTATTCACGCAAATAACTTTGTCAGTTTTCAAGCTACGACAGTTTCGTATACCTCATTTTATTCCATAAGAAACGCACTTTCTTTTGATATGTCACTCATTCAAAAATCTTAAGTTCATAAATTAATCGAATTTGCATATCATTACAATTTTGGTACAGAGTACATTTCTTGGCACAATGTATTTTCCCTATTCACGCAAATAACTTTGTCAGTTTTCAAGCTACGGCAGTTTCGTATACCTCATTTTAATCAGTAAGAAGCGCACTTTCTTTTGATATATCACTTATTCAAAATTCTTAGATTCATAAAATTGATAATATTCGTATATCATTGCAATTTTGGCACAGAGTACATTTCTTGGCACAATGTATTTTGCCTCTGCACGCAAAAAACTTTGTCAGTTTTCAACCTACGACAGTTTCGTATACCTCATTTTAATCCACAAGAAACTCACTTTCTTTTGATATATCACTTATTTAAAAATCTTAATTTATTTTCCATATTCACACAAATAACTTTGTCAGTTTTCAAGCTACGACAGTGACGTATACCTCATTTTAATCCACAAGAAACGCACTTTCTTTTGATATATCACTTATTTAAAAATCATAAGTTCATAAAATTGATAAAATTTGCACATCATTACAATTTTAGCACAGCGTACATTTTTTAGTATATTGTATTTTCCCTATTCACGCAAATAACTTTGTCAGTTTTCAAGCTACGACAGTGACGTATACCTCCTTTTAATCCATAAGAAACGCACTTTCTTTTGATATACCACTTATTCAAAAATCTTAGATTCATAAAATTGATAATATTTGCATAGCATTACAATTTTGGCACAGAGTACATTTCTTAGTAAATGGTATTTTCCCTATTCACGCAAATAACTTTGTCAGTTTTCAAGCTACGACAGTTTCGTAAACCTCATTTTAATCAATAAGAAACACACTTTCTTTTGATTTATAACTTATTCAAAAATCTTAAGTTCATAAAATTCATCAAATTTGCACATCATTACAATTTTGGCACAGAGTACATTTCTTATTATATTGTATTTTCCCTATTCACGCAAATAACTTTGTCAGTTTTCAAGCTACGACAGTTTCGTATACCTCATTTTATTCCATAAGAAACGCACTTTATTTTGATATGTCACTCATTCAAAAATCTTAAGTTCATAAATTAATCGAATTTGCATATCATTACAATTTTGGTACAGAGTACATTTCTTGGCACAATGTATTTTCCCTATTCACGCAAATAACTTTGTCAGTTTTCAAGCTACGGCAGTTTCGTATACCTCATTTTAATCAGTAAGAAGCGCACTTTCTTTTGATATATCACTTATTCAAAATTCTTAGATTCATAAAATTGATAATATTCGTATATCATTGCAATTTTGGCACAGAGTACATTTCTTGGCACAATGTATTTTCCCTATTCACGCAATCAACTTTGTCAGTTTTCAAGCTACGACAGTCTCGTATACCCCATTTTAATCCAGATGAAACGCACTTTCTTTTGATATATCACTTATTTAAAAATCTCAAGTTCATAAAATTGATAAAATTTTCACATCATTATAATTATAAGCTACGACAGTTTGGTTTAACTCATTTTAATACATAAGAAATGCACTTTCTTTTGATATATCACCTATTCAAAAATCGTAAGTTCATAAAATTGATAAAATTTGCATATCATTACAATATTGGTACAGAGTAATTTTCTTAGTAAATGGTGTTTTCCCTATTCACGCAAATAACTTTGTCAGTTTTCAAGCTATGATAGCTTCGTATACCTCATCTTAATCCATAAGAAATGCACTTTCTTTTGATATATCACTTATTCAAAAATCTTAGATTCATAAAATTGATAATATTTGCATATCATTACAATTTTGGCACAGAGTACATTTCTTAGTAAATGGTATTTTCCTTATTCACGCAAATAACTTTGTCAGTTTTCAAGCTACGACAGTTTCATATACCTAATCTTAATCCATAAGAAACGCACTTTCTTTTGATATATCACTTATTCAAAAATCTTAAGTTCATAAAATTTATAAAATTTGCACATCATTACAATTTTGGCACAGAGTACATTTCTTAGTATATTGTATTTTCCTTATTCACGCAAATAACTTTGTCAGTTTTCAAGCTACGACAGTTTCGTATACCTCATTTTAATCAATAAGAAACGCAATTTCTTTTGATATATCACTTTTTCAAAAATCTTAAGTTCATTAATATATCATATTTGCATATCATTACAATTTTGGTACAGATTACACAATGTATTTTCCCTATTCACGTAAATAACTTTTTCATTTTTTAAGTTACGACAGCTTCGTTTACCTCATTTTAATTTATAAGAAACGCACTTTTTTCTGATATATCACCTATTCAAAAATCTTAAGTTCATAAAATTGATAAAATTTGCATATCATTACAATATTGGCACAGAGTACATTTCTTAGTAAATGGTATTTTCCCTATTCATGCAATTAACTTTGTCAGTTTTCAAAGTACGACAGTTTCGTATATGTCATTTTAATACATAAGAAATGCACTTTCTTTTGATATATCACTTATTCAAAAATCTTAAGTTCATAAAATTGATAATATTTGCATATCATTACAGTTTTGGCACATAGTACATTTCTTAGTAAATGGTATTTTCCCTATTCACGCAAATGACTTTGTCAGTTTTCAAGCCACGACAGTTTCGTATACCTCATTTCAATCAATAAGAAACACACTTTCTCTTGATATATCACTTATTCAAAAATCTTAAGTTCATGAATTTATCAAATTTGCATATCATTTCAATTTTGGAACAGAGTACATTTCTTGGCACAATGTATTTTCCCTATTCACGCAAATTACTTTGTCAGTTTTCAAGCTACGACAGTTTCGTATACCTCATTTTAATCCATAAGAAACGCACTTTCTTTTGATATGTCACTTATTCAAAAATCTTAAGTTCATAAAATTGATAATATTTGCATACCATTACAATTTTGGCACAGAGTACAATTCTTGGCACAATTTATTTTCCATATTCACGCAAATAACTTTGTCAATTTTCAAGGTACGAGAGTTTCGTATACCTCATTTTAATCCATAAGAAATGAACTTTCTTTTCCTATATCACCTATTCAAAAATATTAAGTTCATAAAATTGATAAAATTTGCATATCATATCACAATATTGGCACACAGTAATTTTCTAAGTAAATGGTGTTTTCCCTATTCACGCAAATAACTCTGTCAGTTTTCAAGCTACGACAGTTTCGTATGCCTCATTTTAATCAATAAGAAACGCACTTTCTTTTGATATGTCACTTATTCAAAAATCTTAAGTTCATAAAATTTATCAAATTTGCACATCATTACAATTTTGGCACAGAGTACATTTCTTAGTATATTGTATTTTCCTTATTCACGCAAATAACTTTGTCAGTTTTCAAGCTAGGACAGTTTCATATACCTCATTTTAATCCATAAGAAACGCACTTTCTTTTGATATATCACTTATTCAAGAATCTTAAGTTCATAAATTTATCAAATTTGCATATCATTACAATTTTGGTACAGAGTACATTTCATGGCACAACGTATTTTCCCTATTCACGCAAATAACTTTGTCAGTTTTCAAGCTACGACAGTTTCGTATACCTCATTTTAATCCATAAGAAACGCACTTTCCTTTGACATGTCACTTATTCAAAAATCTTAAGTTCACAAAATTGATATAATTTGCATATCATTACAATTTTGGCACATAGTACATTTCTTAGTAAATGGTATTTTCCCTATTCACGCAAATAACTTTGTCAGTTTTCAAGCTACGACAGTTTCGTATACCTAATTTCAATCAATAAGAAACACACCTTCCTTTGATATGTCACTTATTCAAAAATCTTAAGTTCATAACATTGATAAAATTTGCACATCAATACAATTTTGGCACAGAGTAAATTTCATATATAGTATAGTATATAAATTTATCATATTTGCATATCATTACAATTTTGGTACAGAGTACACAATGAATTTTCCCTATTCACGCAAATAACTTTGTCAGTTTTCAAGCTACGACAGTTTCGTTTACCTCATTTTAATCCATAAGAAACACACTTTCTTTTGATATAACACTTATTCAAAATTCTTAAATTCACAAAATTGATATTATTCGCATATCATTACAATTTTGGCACAGAGTACATTTCTTGGCACAATGTATTTTCCTTATTCACGCAATTAACTTTGTCAGTTTTCAGGCTACGGCAGTTTCGTATACCTCATTTTAATCCATAAGAAATGCACTTTCTTTTGATATGTCACTTATTCAAAAATCTTAAGTTCATAAAATTGATAATATTTGCATATCATTACAATTTGGCACAGAGTACATTTGTTGGCACAATGTATTTTGCCTATTCACGCAAGCAAACGACAGTTTGGTTTAACTCATTTTAATACATAAGAAATGCACTTTCTTTTGATATATCACCTATTCAAAAATCGTAAGTTCATAAAATTGATAAAATTTGCATATCATTACAATATTGGTACAGAGTAATTTTCTTAGTAAATGGTGTTTTCCCTATTCACGCAAATAACTTTGTCAGTTTTCAAGCTATGATAGCTTCGTATACCTCATCTTAATCCATAAGAAATGCACTTTCTTTTGATATATCACTTATTCAAAAATCTTAGATTCATAAAATTGATAATATTTGCATATCATTACAATTTTGGCACAGAGTACATTTCTTAGTAAATGGTATTTTCCTTATTCACGCAAATAACTTTGTCAGTTTTCAAGCTACGACAGTTTCATATACCTAATCTTAATCCATAAGAAACGCACTTTCTTTTGATATATCACTTATTCAAAAATCTTAAGTTCATAAAATTTATAAAATTTGCACATCATTACAATTTTGGCACAGAGTACATTTCTTAGTATATTGTATTTTCCTTATTCACGCAAATAACTTTGTCAGTTTTCAAGCTACGACAGTTTCGTATACCTCATTTTAATCAATAAGAAACGCAATTTCTTTTGATATATCACTTTTTCAAAAATCTTAAGTTCATTAATATATCATATTTGCATATCATTACAATTTTGGTACAGATTACACAATGTATTTTCCCTATTCACGTAAATAACTTTTTCATTTTTTAAGTTACGACAGCTTCGTTTACCTCATTTTAATTTATAAGAAACGCACTTTTTTCTGATATATCACCTATTCAAAAATCTTAAGTTCATAAAATTGATAAAATTTGCATATCATTACAATATTGGCACAGAGTACATTTCTTAGTAAATGGTATTTTCCCTATTCATGCAATTAACTTTGTCAGTTTTCAAAGTACGACAGTTTCGTATATGTCATTTTAATACATAAGAAATGCACTTTCTTTTGATATATCACTTATTCAAAAATCTTAAGTTCATAAAATTGATAATATTTGCATATCATTACAGTTTTGGCACATAGTACATTTCTTAGTAAATGGTATTTTCCCTATTCACGCAAATGACTTTGTCAGTTTTCAAGCCACGACAGTTTCGTATACCTCATTTCAATCAATAAGAAACACACTTTCTCTTGATATATCACTTATTCAAAAATCTTAAGTTCATGAATTTATCAAATTTGCATATCATTTCAATTTTGGAACAGAGTACATTTCTTGGCACAATGTATTTTCCCTATTCACGCAAATTACTTTGTCAGTTTTCAAGCTACGACAGTTTCGTATACCTCATTTTAATCCATAAGAAACGCACTTTCTTTTGATATGTCACTTATTCAAAAATCTTAAGTTCATAAAATTGATAATATTTGCATACCATTACAATTTTGGCACAGAGTACAATTCTTGGCACAATTTATTTTCCATATTCACGCAAATAACTTTGTCAATTTTCAAGGTACGAGAGTTTCGTATACCTCATTTTAATCCATAAGAAATGAACTTTCTTTTCCTATATCACCTATTCAAAAATATTAAGTTCATAAAATTGATAAAATTTGCATATCATATCACAATATTGGCACACAGTAATTTTCTAAGTAAATGGTGTTTTCCCTATTCACGCAAATAACTCTGTCAGTTTTCAAGCTACGACAGTTTCGTATGCCTCATTTTAATCAATAAGAAACGCACTTTCTTTTGATATGTCACTTATTCAAAAATCTTAAGTTCATAAAATTTATCAAATTTGCACATCATTACAATTTTGGCACAGAGTACATTTCTTAGTATATTGTATTTTCCTTATTCACGCAAATAACTTTGTCAGTTTTCAAGCTAGGACAGTTTCATATACCTCATTTTAATCCATAAGAAACGCACTTTCTTTTGATATATCACTTATTCAAGAATCTTAAGTTCATAAATTTATCAAATTTGCATATCATTACAATTTTGGTACAGAGTACATTTCATGGCACAATGTATTTTCCCTATTCACGCAAATAACTTTGTCAGTTTTCAAGCTACGACAGTTTCGTATACCTCATTTTAATCCATAAGAAACGCACTTTCCTTTGACATGTCACTTATTCAAAAATCTTAAGTTCACAAAATTGATATAATTTGCATATCATTACAATTTTGGCACATAGTACATTTCTTAGTAAATGGTATTTTCCCTATTCACGCAAATAACTTTGTCAGTTTTCAAGCTACGACAGTTTCGTATACCTAATTTCAATCAATAAGAAACACACCTTCCTTTGATATGTCACTTATTCAAAAATCTTAAGTTCATAACATTGATAAAATTTGCACATCAATACAATTTTGGCACAGAGTAAATTTCATATATAGTATAGTATATAAATTTATCATATTTGCATATCATTACAATTTTGGTACAGAGTACACAATGAATTTTCCCTATTCACGCAAATAACTTTGTCAGTTTTCAAGCTACGACAGTTTCGTTTACCTCATTTTAATCCATAAGAAACACACTTTCTTTTGATATAACACTTATTCAAAATTCTTAAATTCACAAAATTGATATTATTCGCATATCATTACAATTTTGGCACAGAGTACATTTCTTGGCACAATGTATTTTCCTTATTCACGCAATTAACTTTGTCAGTTTTCAGGCTACGGCAGTTTCGTATACCTCATTTTAATCCATAAGAAATGCACTTTCTTTTGATATGTCACTTATTCAAAAATCTTAAGTTCATAAAATTGATAATATTTGCATATCATTACAATTTGGCACAGAGTACATTTGTTGGCACAATGTATTTTGCCTATTCACGCAAATAACTTTTAATTTTAATTTTAGTCCATATGAAACGCACTTTCTCTTGATATATCACTTATTCAAAAATCTTAAGTTCATAGATTTACCAAATTTGCACATCATTACAGTTTTGGCACAGAGTACATTTCTTTGTACATTGTAATTTGCCCATTCACGCAAATAACTTTGTCAGTTATCAAGCTACCACAGTGTCGTATACCTCATTTTAATCCATAAGGAACGCACTTTCTCTTGATATATCACTTATTCAAAATTTTAAGTTCATAAATTTATCAAATTTGCATATCATTACAATCTTGGTACAGAGTACATTTCTTGGCACAATTTTTTTCGCTATTCACGCAAATAACTTTATCAGTTTTCAAGCTACGACAGTGTCATAGACCTTATTTTAATCCATAAGAAACGCACTTTCTTTTGATTTATCACTTATTCAAAAATCTTAGATTCATAAAATTTATAATATTTGCATATCATTAAAATTTTGGCACAGAGTACATTTTTTAGTACATGGTATTTTCCCTATTCACGAAAATAACTTTGTCAGTTTTCAAGCTACGACAGTTTCATATACCTCATTTCAATCAATAAGAAGCGCACTTATGTCACTTATTCAAAAATCTTAAGTTCATAAAATTTATCAAATTTGCATATCATTACAATTTTGGTACAGAGTACATTTCTTGGCACAATGTATTTTCCCTATTCACGCAAATGACTTTGTCAGTTATCAAGCTACGACAGTGTCGTATACCTCATTTTAATCCATAAGGAACGCACTTTCTTTTGATATATCACTTATTCAAAAATCTTAAGTTCATAAATTTATCAAATTTGCATATCATTACAATTTTGGTACAGAGTACATTTCTTGGCACAATGTATTTTCCCTATTCACGCAAATAACTTTGTCAGTTTTCAAGCTACAACAGTTTCGTATACCTCATTTTAATCCATAAGAAACGCACTTTCTTTTGATATATCACTTATTCAAAAATCTTAAGTTCATAAAATTGATAAAATTTGCATATCATTACAATTTTGTCACAGAGTACATTTCTTAGTAAATGGTATTTTCCCTATTCACAAAAGAGCTTTGTCAGTTTTAAAGCTACGACAGTTTCGTATACCTCATTTTAATCTATAAGAAAAGCACGTTGTTTTGATATGTCACTTATTCAAAAATCTTAAGTTCATAAAATTTATCAAATTTGCATATCATTACAATTTTGCTACAGAGTACATCTCATTTCACAATGTATTTTCCTATTCACGCAAATGACCTCATTTTAATCCATAAGGAACGCACTTTCTTTTGATATATCACTTATTCGAAAATCTTAAGTTCATAAAATTCATCGAATTTGCATATCATTACAATTTTGGTACAGAGTACATTTCTTTGTACATTGTAATTTCCCCATTCACGCAAATAACATTGTCAGTCATCAAGCTACCACAGTGTCGTATACCTCATTTTAATCCATAAGGAACGCACTTTCTTTTGAAATATTACTTATTCAAAATCTTATGTTCATAAATTTATCAAATTTGCATATCATTACAATTTTGGTACAGAGTACATTTCTTGGCACAATGTGTTTTCCCTATTCACGTAAATAACTTTATCAGTTTTCAAGCCACGACAGTGTCATAGACCTCATTTTAATCCATAAGAAACGCACTTTCTTTTGATATATCACTTATTCAAAAATTTTAAGTTCATAAAATTGATAAAATTTGCACATCTTTACAATTTTGGCACAGAGTAAATTTCATGGCACAATGTTTTTTAACTATTCACGCAAATAACTTTGTCAGTTTTCAATCTACGATAGCTTCGTATACCTCATTTTAATCCATAAGAAACGCACTTTCTTTTGATATATCTCTTTTTCAAAAATCTTAGATTCATAAAATTGATAATATTTGCATATCATTACAATTTTGGCACAGAGTACATTTCTTAGTAAATGGTATTTTCCCTATTCACGAAAATAACTTTGTCAGTTTTCAAGCTACGACAGTTTCGTATACCTCTTTCAATCAATAAGAAGCGCACTTATGTCACTTATTCAAAAATCTTAAGTTCATAAAATTTATCAAATTTTCATATCATTACAATTTTTGTACAGAGAACATTTCTTGGCACAATGTATTTTCCCTATTCACGCAAATGACTTTGTCGGTTTTCAAGCTACGACAGTGTCGTATACCTCATTTTAATCCATAAAAAACACACTTTCTTTAGATATATCACTTACTTAAAAATCTTATGTTCATAAAATTGATAAAATTTGCATATCATTACAATTTTGGCACAAAGTACATTTCTTAGTAGATTGTATTTTTATGCAAATAACTTTGTCAGCTATCAAGCTACGACAGTGTCGTATACCTCATTTTAATCCATAAGGAACGCACTTTCTTTTGATTTATCACTTATTCAAAAATCTTAAGTGCATAAAATTTATCAAAGTTGTACATCATTACTATTTTGGCACAGAGTTCATTTCTTAGTATATTGTATTTTCCCAGTTCACGCAAATAACTTTGTCAGTTATCAAGCTACGACAGTGTCGTATACCTCATTTTAATCCATAAGGAACGCACTTTCTTTTGATATATCACTTATTCAAAAATCTTAGATTCATAAAATTGATAAAATTTGCATATCATTACAATGTTGGCGCAGAGTAATTTTCTTAGTAAATGGTATTTTCGCTAGTCACGCAAATAACTTTGTCAGTTTTCAAGCTACGGCAGTGTCGTATACCTCATTTTAATCCATATGAAACGCACTTTCTTTTGATATATCACTTATTCAAAAATCTTAAGTTCATAAAATTGATTAAATTTGCATATCATTACAATATTGGCACAGAGTACATTTCTTAGTATATTGTATTGTCCCCATTCACGCAAATAACTTTGTTAGTTATCAAGCTACGACAGTGTCGTATACCTCATTTTAATCCATATGAAACGCACTTTCTTTTGATATATAAGTTATTCAAAAATCTTAAGTTCATAAAATTTATCAAATTTGCACATCATTACAATTTTGGCACAGAGTACATTTCTTAGTATCTTGTATTTTCCCCATTCACGCAAATAACTTTGTCAGTTTTCAAGCTACAACAGTTTCGTATACCTCTTTTTAATCCATAAGAAACGCACTTTCTTTTGATATATCACATATTTCAAAATGCTAAGATCATAGAATTAATAAAATTTGCACATCATTAAAATTTTGGCACAGAGTACATTTCTTAGTATATAGTATTTTCCCTATTCACGCAAACAGCTTTGTCAGTTTTCAAGCTACGACAGTGTCGTATATCTCATTTTAAACCATAAGAAACGCACTTTCTTTTGATAAGTTCATAAATTTATCAAATTTCCATATCATTACAATCTTGGCACAGAGTACATTTCTTGGCACAATGTATTTTCCCTATTCACGCAAATAACTTTGTCAGTTTTCAAGCTATGACAGTGTCGTATACCTCATTTTAATCCATAAGAAACGCACTTTCTTTTGATATATCACTTATTCAAAATCTTAGATTCATAAAATTGATAATATTTGCATACCATTACAATTTTGGCACAGAGTACATTTCTTAGTAAATGGTATTTTCCCTATTCGCGAAAATAACTTTGTCAGTTTTCAAGCTACGACAGTTTCGTATACCACATTTCAATCAATAAGAAACGCACTTTCTTTTGATATGTCACTTATTCAAAAATCTTAAGTTCATAAAATTGATAAAATTTGCATATCATTACAATATTGGCACAGAGTACATTTCTTAGTATATTGTATTTTCCCCATTCAGTTTTCAAGCTACGACAGTGTCGTATACCTCATTTTAATCCATAAGAAACGCTTTCTTTTGATATATCACTTATTCAAAAATCTTAAGTTCATAAAATTGATTAAATTTGCATATCATTACATTATTGGCACAGAGTACATTTCTTAGTATATTGTATTGTCCCCATTCACGCAAATAACTTTGTCGGTTATCAAGCTACGACAGTGTCGTATACCTCATTTTAATCCATATGAAACGGACTTTCTTTTGATATATAAGTTATTCAAAAATCTTAAGTTCATAAAATTTATCAAATTTGCACATCATTACAATTTTGGCACAGAGTACATTTCTTAGTATATTGTATTTTCCCCATTCACGCAAATAACTTTGTCAGTTTTCAAGCTACGACAGTTTTGTATACCTCTTTTTAATCCATAAGAAACGCACTTTCTTTTGATATATCACTTATTTAAAAATCCTAAGATCATAGAATTGATAAAATTTGCACATCATTACAATTTTGGCACAGAGTACATTTCTTAGTATATAGTATTTTCCCTATTCACGCAAACAGCTTTGTCAGTTTTCAAGCTATACCTCATTTTAATCCATAAGAAACGCACTTTCTTTTGATATATCACTTATTTAAAAATATTAAGTTCATAAAATTGATAAAATTTGCATATCATTACAATTTTGGTACAGAGTACATTTCTTGGCACAATGTATTTTCCCTATTCACGCAAATAACTTTGTCAGTTTTCAAGCTACGACAGTTTCGTTTACCTCATTTTAATCCATAAGAAACGCACTTTATTCTCATAAATCACTTTTTGAAAAATCTTACGTTCATAAAATTGATAAAATTTGCATATCATTACAATATTGGCACAGAGTATATTTCTTAGTAAATAGTATTTTACATATTCACGCAAATAACTTTGTCAGTTATCAAGCTACGACAGTGTCGTATATCTCATTTTAAACCATAAGAAACGCACTTTCTTTTGATAAGTTCATAAATTTATCAAATTTGCATATCATTACAATCTTGGCACAGAGTACATTTCTTGGCACAATGTATTTTCCCTATTCACGCAAATAACTTTGTCAGTTTTCAAGCTATGACAGTGTCGTATACCTCATTTTAATCCATAAGAAACGCACTTTCTTTTGATATATCACTTATTCAAAATCTTAGATTCATAAAATTGATAATATTTGCATACCATTACAATTTTGGCACAGAGTACATTTCTTAGTAAATGGTATTTTCCCTATTCGCGAAAATAACTTTGTCAGTTTTCAAGCTACGACAGTTTCGTATACCACATTTCAATCAATAAGAAACGCACTTTCTTTTGATATGTCACTCATTCAAAAATCTTAAGTTCATAAAATTGATAAAATTTGCATATCATTACAATATTGGCACAGAGTACATTTCTTAGTATATTGTATTTTCCCCATTCAGTTTTCAAGCTACGACAGTGTCGTATACCTCATTTTAATCCATAAGAAACGCTTTCTTTTGATATATCACTTATTCAAAAATCTTAAGTTCATAAAATTGATTAAATTTGCATATCATTACATTATTGGCACAGAGTACATTTCTTAGTATATTGTATTGTCCCCATTCACGCAAATAACTTTGTCAGTTATCAAGCTACGACAGTGTCGTATACCTCATTTTAATCCATAAGTTATTCAAAAATCTTAAGTTCATAAAATTTATCAAATTTGCACATCATTACAATTTTGGCACAGAGTACATTTCTTAGTATATTGTATTTTCCCCATTCACGCAAATAACTTTGTCAGTTTTCAAGCTACGACAGTTTTGTATACCTCTTTTTAATCCATAAGAAACGCACTTTCTTTTGATATATCACTTATTTAAAAATCCTAAGATCATAGAATTGATAAAATTTGCACATCATTACAATTTTGGCACAGAGTACATTTCTTAGTATATAGTATTTTCCCTATTCACGCAAACAGCTTTGTCAGTTTTCAAGCTATACCTCATTTTAATCCATAAGAAACGCACTTTCTTTTGATATATCACTTATTTAAAAATATTAAGTTCATAAAATTGATAAAATTTGCATATCATTACAATTTTGGTACAGAGTACATTTCTTGGCACAATGTATTTTCCCTATTCACGCAAATAACTTTGTCAGTTTTCAAGCTACGACAGTTTCGTTTACCTCATTTTAATCCATAAGAAACGCACTTTATTCTGATAAATCACTTTTTGAAAAATCTTACGTTCATAAAATTGATAAAATTTGCATATCATTACAATATTGGCACAGAGTATATTTCTTAGTAAATAGTATTTTACATATTCACGCAAATAACTTTGTCAGTTATCAAGCTACGACAGTGTCGTATATCTCATTTTAAACCATAAGAAACGCACTTTCTTTTGATAAGTTCATAAATTTATCAAATTTGCATATCATTACAATCTTGGCACAGAGTACATTTCTTGGCACAATGTATTTTCCCTATTCACGCAAATAACTTTGTCAGTTTTCAAGCTATGACAGTGTCGTATACCTCATTTTAATCCATAAGAAACGCACTTTCTTTTGATATATCACTTATTCAAAATCTTAGATTCATAAAATTGATAATATTTGCATACCATTACAATTTTGGCACAGAGTACATTTCTTAGTAAATGGTATTTTCCCTATTCGCGAAAATAACTTTGTCAGTTTTCAAGCTACGACAGTTTCGTATACCACATTTCAATCAATAAGAAACGCACTTTCTTTTGATATGTCACTCATTCAAAAATCTTAAGTTCATAAAATTGATAAAATTTGCATATCATTACAATATTGGCACAGAGTACATTTCTTAGTATATTGTATTTTCCCCATTCAGTTTTCAAGCTACGACAGTGTCGTATACCTCATTTTAATCCATAAGAAACGCTTTCTTTTGATATATTACTTATTCAAAAATCTTAAGTTCATAAAATTGATTAAATTTGCATATCATTACATTATTGGCACAGAGTACATTTCTTAGTATATTGTATTGTCCCCATTCACGCAAATAACTTTGTCAGTTATCAAGCTACGACAGTGTCGTATACCTCATTTTAATCCATAAGTTATTCAAAAATCTTAAGTTCATAAAATTTATCAAATTTGCACATCATTACAATTTTGGCACAGAGTACATTTCTTAGTATATTGTATTTTCCCCATTCACGCAAATAACTTTGTCAGTTTTCAAGCTACGACAGTTTTGTATACCTCTTTTTAATCCATAAGAAACGCACTTTCTTTTGATATATCACTTATTTAAAAATCCTAAGATCATAGAATTGATAAAATTTGCACATCATTACAATTTTGGCACAGAGTACATTTCTTAGTATATAGTATTTTCCCTATTCACGCAAACAGCTTTGTCAGTTTTCAAGCTATACCTCATTTTAAGCCATAAGAAACGCACTTTCTTTTGATATATCACTTATTTAAAAATATTAAGTTCATAAAATTGATAAAATTTGCATATCATTACAATTTTGGTACAGAGTACATTTCTTGGCACAATGTATTTTCCCTATTCACGCAAATAACTTTGTCAGTTTTCAAGCTACGACAGTTTCGTTTACCTCATTTTAATCCATAAGAAACGCACTTTATTCTGATAAATCACTTTTTGAAAAATCTTACGTTCATAAAATAGATAAAATTTGCATATCATTACAATATTGGCACAGAGTACATTTCTTAGTATATAGTATTTTCCCTATTCACGCAAATAACTTTGTCAGTTATCAAGCTACGACAGTTTAGTAAACCTCATTTCAATCAATAAGAAACGCACTTTCTTTTGATATGTCACTTATTCAAAAATCTTAAGTTCATAAAATTGATAAAATTTGCATATCATTACAATATTGGCACAGAGTACACTTCTTAGTATATTGTATTTTCCCCATTCAGTTTTCAAGCTACGACAGTGTCGTATACCTCATTTTAATCCATAAGAAACGCATTTTCTTTTGATATATCACTTATTTAAAAATCTTAAGTTCATAAAATTGATAAAATTTTGTTACGCGTCAGGCTCATATGAATAATAAAAATCCATAAGAAACGCACTTTCTTTTGATAAGTTCATAAATTTATCAAATTTGCATTTGCAGAGTACATTTCTTGGCACCATGTATTTTCCCTATTCACGCAAATAACTTTGTCAGTTTTCAAGCTACGACAGTGTCGTATACCTCATTTTAATCCATAAGAAACGCACTTTCTTTTGATATGTCACTTATTCAAAATCTTAGATTCATAAAATTGATAATATTTGCATATCATTACAATTTTGGCACAGAGTACATTTCTTAGTAAATGGTATTTTCCCTATTCACGAAAATAACTTTGTCAGTTTTCAAGCTACGACAGTTTAGTAAACCTCATTTCAATCAATAAGAAACGCACTTTCTTTTGATATGTCACTTATTCAAAAATCTTAAGTTCATAAAATTGATAAAATTTGCATATCATTACAATATTGGCACAGAGTACATTTCTTAGTATATTGTATTTTCCCCATTCAGTTTTCAAGCTACGACAGTGTCGTATACCTCATTTTAATCCATAAGAAACGCATTTTCTTTTGATATATCACTTATTTAAAAATCTTAAATTCATAAAATTGATAAAATTTTGTTACGCGTCAGGCTCATATGAATAATAAAAATTGTTGTACGAGTTCACAATTCAAATGAAAACCTAAAACTGATAAAATGAGGTTAAGAGGCATGTTGAAAGATTTCTCAGCTAGCTATAATTCGAGGAAATGATGATTCTTAACTCATATTACTGCGCGTAGTCATATAGCATACTATCCATGCCTAACACTACCTATAGTATGCCAAAAACAAAATATATAAAAAACTTGATATTCTCAATTAAATAAAAAAAAAACAAGCAATGGCAAGTTGGTGTGCCACGTAGGGGTACAATGTTTCCCTCCCACTGACTTAATGTCAGACGCCTTGACAGGAGAAATACCCATAGTTTTGAACCTGTCCCTTTTGACGACACGATCTAAAATAATTTACCTTTCATATTTTTCCATGATTATCATCCCCCGTATTAATTATTTAAAAGTTCATTTTGTTAATTTCAATAAACAGTAAATAAGGTAATGTTATATATTTGGTGCATTTGAGTTAGATATGTATAAATCAATTCTACAATAATTAAATATAAAAAAAATAAAAATATAGATGTATATGTATAGTAATTTAATTGAACATATTTTTATATTGGTAATATAGATATATAATTATACAAAAAATGTAAGGAAGAAAAGTAAAGTTTTACTTACAGATCACTGCAAATATTTACATGTGTCGTGAAGTGTGTGTGTGTATTTTCTCTGTTTTATATGTAATTTCAGATGATGGGCCCAGCAATCTGCATGTTCTTGGTGTTTGTGTGTTGAGATTCTTAAATAATTTGTAATTTGTCGAATCGAACTTATATGCTTAAAGTTTTAAGTTGGATTTTAACAATTCATTGGTATATTCTTTTTTCTAAGTTTACAACATTTTAAATTTTGTGTTTCTTCTTGTTTTGGTTTCGCTAAACGTTCTTTTTTTTTTTTGTTTAATTGCATTCAATCATTTTAGTTATGAATTTCAATTTAATATTTTGTTATTCATTTTCTTTCGTTTTGTTTTGATTTCAAATTATTTCATATAAAATCGCATGTTCAATTTAAATTAAGTTCATTAATACTTTAGGTTTACTATTTATCTATCTAATGTCGATTACTAATAATTTATATTAGTTTTCAATTTAGATTTGTACTAATATTTGTTATGTGTATCTAAGTTTTTATTACATATTTTAATTTTCAGAATATGATTTAGAAAAAAGTTTAAATTTTAATTTTCTTGTATCTTACTTTAAGTATAATGTAATTGTTTTCAAAAAATTTTTCTTTTCTTTCTTAAAATAAAAAAAAAAACATTTAATTTCTGATATTTTTTCTACATTTTGGTTTCTTAGTATCAAAAAGTTAAACTCTTTCTTTAATTTCCGTTTTTCCTTTCCTTTAAATTACAAAATTCAAGTTTTATTGCCAATTTCTAAATTCGTTTCATCTTTCGAAATCTCAAAATCAAAACTTCATTACACTAATTTTGAGTTTATCGAATAGATTTTCATTAACAATTATTTGTTTTCCTTTCGGAAGTTAAATTTTAATTTTGTAAATTAAAAAGTTAAAATTTTAAATTTCAGATTAATTAATTTCTATTTTTATTTTAATTTAAATTTTAAAAGTTCAGAGAATTTTAATTGTAAATAATTTGATAAAATTTAATTATTAAACTTAAACTTGGAATTAATGTTTCATTTCACTAATTATTTTAATTTTTAAATCTCGAAATAATTTTTATTGTATTTTATTTAATGAATTTTAATTATTAATTTTAAAATTAAACTGTATTTTAGTTTTTGAATTAATTTTATTTCTTTATTTTTTTATTTTTAAATTTTCTGAAAATCTTAGTTAAAATTATATTTAATTAATTAAAAATTATATTTAATTTAATTAATTAAACATAATTTCCTTATTAAATTCACTTTCTAGAATAATTTTAATTTATGGATTTTGAAATTAAAAAAATTTTTGGCAATAAAATTTTTAATTGATTTATATTCAATTTGGTTTTCAGGTTGTATTAAAAAAATAATTTTTTTTGTTTCTAATCATTCACATTTTCAATCTGAATTTTCTAGAAGTTTAATTACATTAAATGAAGCTTAATTGTATTATATTAAGTAGCTAATATTTTTAATTTAAATTTCCAGTATTTATTTTTCAGTTTTCGTTTCCTAACCTTGTTTAATATCTTTCCATTTAATTTCCAGATTTTCAAATTTTCGTTTTACAAAAAAAAAAAAACGATTTTAGCTTTTGTTAATTTTAGAAAATATATTTTTTTATAATTAATTTTAAAACGTTATGAATGAATTTTTCCTTTTGGTATGTATATTTAAACTCTAATGCATGTACTTGCAAAAATAACTTTTATTAATTTTGAAGAAGAAATGGAGTATTTGAAGCCAAATATTAAATTTTGAGAAAATTGAATAATTTGGTAGAGAAGATCTGATAATCTATTTACTTTAATATTGAAGATTAGTTATCCGATTTAAAGTTATGTAATCTTCCAATTTATATAGCCTAAGGAACCACGTGGACTTCTTTATATTATGTGCATAGGTTTGAAGTGTCTGAATAAGCTACTGTGATTTTCCGAACGAAAACACGTGGGCTACCTATATAGCGTTATATTGGAAAACACGTGGGTTGTTTAGATGATGTAAGTTGTTTTATGATGGTAAATTCCGAATTGGGAAACAATTATGTAATACCTGCTCTTTACGTTTTCGCATCAGCACGTGGGGACCTTGAAGTTATGTTATTCCCACGTTTTATAATTGTCCCTCATTACGGGTTAGAACACGTTGGTTCACGTAAATTACGTAATACCTAATAATAAAGTGAACAATGACTTGCCTTATATTGACTGACAGCACGTGGAATCACTTACGGGTTGTTGTGGTTAATCCAGGTCAGAAATAAAGACGGTATTAAAGACGTACTTGAGGCTAATCCGGGTTATAACTTGTGATTATCTCTAAATGGAGTCCTATTATGAATTATAATATTCCCTTTTTGGAGCTATTGGGACACGTGGGTGCAAGATCGCTATATTGCAGACACCCTTGTATTTCCGTAACGTCCTAGTAGTGAAAAATTTATAGGTTTTAATTTGTAAAATAAATGACTAATTAGTTTTTCTATCATACCTTTGATTTCCAGCAATTTTCAAAATAATTTTGGCAACTAATAACAATTTCCATACAATTGTGCGAAATGTAAAATTTAAACACAATTAACTTAAAAAAATTACTTTTTAACACAATATTTTTAATTATTTTTCCCACTGCAGTAGTTGTCTTTACAAATTCCACTTTGATAATGGTTTGGTTTTACAAAAACCAGAAGCTAATAATTAAAATTATTTCCTATTTAAAAACAATGCCCCGTTAGAATTAAGAAAAAAAATTCCTTCAGTCGAAAAGGGACGAATTGGAATCGAAACATTACTTGATTTATAAGACAAAATAACTAAAACAGGGACGGAAAATCAACTAGTCATTCAATTTTCTTAATGATGTAATATAAAAAAAAAAAAATATATGCTATAGTAAATGCCTTTAATATTAGATAGGTTTCTAATATAATCTCTAATAGAAAAGCGAACGACTAATTTTTTAGGTGATCAAGAGGATCTGTAAACAAATTATTATTATTCTGCCAAACGATAAAATTTATTCAATTATAGTAAATTATGGTTTTCAAAATTCCATATGACCGTCTCTGACAGCAGTAAGTAGCTTAAACTCTTTTTATGTCTAGTTAAAAGAAAAACTACAATAAAAAAAATTGCGAATACACACTAAAGAGAATTTATATGCAAGGTATTTCGCTCTTCACAAAGATCAAATTAGAGTAAGAGTGTAAGAATTTTTTTCTTTCATAGCAAAAGCTTTACTATGTATAAGTAAACAAGTGTCAAGATTTTGCCTTGAACTTGAAATTAAAAAATTTTTAGGGGAATGAATCCTAAACATCAATTTTGAATTTTCAAACGTTGTGAAAAATAAATACAATTTAATTTCATATAAAAATCGTAACAAACCTGCTTCAAACTGAATTTTTAATCAAAATGAAGTTTGAACAGGAAACCGATTTTATTTCCTCCTTCTTCTTGATTGTTATTATTAGTGGTTGCAATTGAACAAAAAAAACATATATTTGGGTCAAATTTCCTTTTCCTGAAAGAAGCTTATTCAATTCAATTTCGGGTCAGATACACAGGAAAAAGTTTCAGCATAAATATTATGAACTGCTTTCATTGACTAAGTTAATAATATTTAAGAATAAGTCCCTAAATTGTATGATTTTTTTTTTCATTTTTATATTTTTAAATACATAAAATCTATAAGCCTTGACTTAAAATTTTAAAAATTTTCTTTATATTTTTTTTATTTGTAAAAAAAATTTTTGAAATTTTCTTTGGAAAATTGTTTGTTTCTTTATGATTTTTAGATTGAAAACAATGAAATAAGCGCGTAACTTGCAAAATTTTCTGAAGAATTGATGTTTAGCTACATTTACTAATATTTATTTTTTTTTTTTTTTTATTTGATATTTTGTTTTCCAATATTTTTATTTATCATGAAAATTCGCTAATATGTGATTATTTTCTTAAAGAAATGGAAAATATTAATAGGTAACGGATATTTATTGCAAATTTTTTTTTTATATGAAAACCAAAGAAAATGAGAAAAAAACTTTCATGTACAAATTCATACATTTTATGAACTTTTAATATTCTTAATGAAAATGGTTTGAAAAAAACAGTCATGTTCGATTCAGACAATTTATTACAAAATTCATTTCAGATATGAATTATTTTTTTCCTGTGTACCTAAAGTTTATGTGAAAATATAAATTATTGTAATACTTATATAACAATTTTTATTATTCATTCAGTCCAATGTGTGGCACGACCCACGAAAGCCGAGAAATTTTAAGATTTTAAGTCCGAAGCATGGTATTTCCCAATATATTTCCCATTTTGGTCTTCAATGTCATATAAATTATTGCCAATTTTGTCTTTAATTCTACATTTAATATATTTTGGCATAAACTTTTTGTTTATATGTTTCGACATACTACTCATTACATGGTTTTTTCTGAAAACGACTTGACCTTTTTGAAATTGAACTGGCCTACTCCTAAGATTATATGACTTAGCTGATTTGTTATGGGCGATAGTAAAGTTGTCACGAATATTCTGTCGTATCTTATACAGTTTATCTTTTTCACTACAAATATCCAAATCTTCTCCTGATAAACAGCCTAATTTATCTAGGATTTTATATGCCGAACCATGCTGAACCATGTTCTGGCCAAATGTAGCATAATACGGAGAACATTTTATCGCGGAATGGTAATCGCTACGTAGTACCGACAAAATTTGAGGGTTATACTTATCCCATTTTCCTTTGACAGAAATTGGAAAAATTTCGGATTCAAAAAATAAAATAACATTGGATGTTGTAGCTGCCTTCATTGGTTTCAGAAAAACAAATTTTGTCAGATGATCTAGACATATAAAAATTATGGAATTCATAGATTTTGTAAATGGATATGGACCTAAGAAATCGCAATAAAGCCTCTCAAATGGTCTATTAGTAAGGATTTGGTTACCCATTAGAGGTCTTGTTATTTGATTTGGGGACTTTATAGTTTTGCAAATATCACATTTATCTACATACTCTTTGATATCTTTGATCATCGTCGGCCAAAAATATTTTTGTCGAATTCTAAACAAAGTTTTTGTAAAACCACCGTGACATGAACTAATAGAATCGAGTGCAGTCTTAATAATTGTTTGTACTAAGGACATAGGTACCCATACACGCCATAGACTATCCTCCTCATTTTCAGAACCAACCCTAAAGTTTACCCGTTTTAAAATTAAATTTCCAGATATATACAAATCTGGCAAGGAATCTTGGTTTTCAGAGATGAACTTTCGGAGCTGTTGATATTCTTCCTCTTCAAATTCTGGTGATGTTAGATTGATTTCTGAAGGCAAATTTTCCAAAAACAAGCCATCTATATCCATCCTAGAGAGGCAGTCCGGGACAACATTTAAGGATTCTTTCCTGTGCTCAATACTGAATGTATATCGTTGCAGCTTCAGATTCCAGCGTGCTAGACGACCGCTTAAATCTTTCTGCGACATCAGCCACTTCAAGGAAGAGTGGTCCGTGATTATGCGGAATCGTAACCCTTCAATATAAGGACGAAATCTTTGTACACTTATAATCGCAGCCAGGCATTCCAATTCGGTTACAGTGTAATTTTTTTGACTTTTATTAAGTTTTTGCGATACATAAGCGATAGGATGTTCTAAACCTTGGTCATCATATTGAAACAATACACCGCTTACACCGATTTTGGAAGCATCACATTGAATAATAAATTCTCTCTTAAAGTCAGGCTGTGCTAATACCGGAGCTGAAGAAAGAGCAGTTTCAAGTTTTTCAAATGATGTTATAGCTTCGTTTGTTAGCAAAAATTTCCCTTTTGACTTCTTTAAGCAATCAGTTAGAGGTCCAGCAAGGTCAGCAAAGTTGTTTATAAAGGATCGATACCAGTTTGCCATTCCAATAAACCTACGGATTTGTTTGGGTGTTTTCGGTAAGGGAAAGTTTCTAATTGATTCAACTTTAATCGGGTCTACTTTTAGACAACCATTGCCCACAATATATCCTAAATATTTTATCTCCTTTTGGCAAATTTGCTTTTGCTCACATTGATTGTTAGCTTGGCTCCCTTAAAACAAGACGCTACTTCTGATAACAGACTAATATGCGATTCAAAATCTGAACTACATATTAGTAAATCATCAAGATATATAAATACATTCTCACGCAATCTTGAGGGAATGACCTTATCCATGAGCCGACTCATGGTCTGGGGGCCATTACATAACCCAAAGGGCATGTATCTATAATGATACAATGGCTTACACGGTATCACAAAAGCAGTCTTTTCTTTGGATGAGTCAGTCAATGGAATTTGTAAAAATGCATCTTTAAGATCTATTCCGGTGATATAGTACGTATCTTTGAGTCTACTTAGTAATCCATTGATGTGAGGCAATGGATACGACTCTTTTTTCGTTACCTCATTCAGCTTCCTGGAATCTATGCAGAGCCTCACTTTTCCAGGTTTTCTTACAAGTACTGCTGGTGAGCACCACGGAGAGTTAGATTCTTCAATAACGCCTAGTTTTAGTAATCTTTCGATTTCTTGAAAAGCTTCTTCTTGTCTGGGAGGGGATAAAGGATAGTGTTTACACTTTATTGAAAATGGTTGAAATGATATCAGGAGCAAGTACAAACTCTCGCCAAAAGTTAACACCGAAATAGGCCTGTTGGCTAAGTGATGGCACTATATAAAATGTAACGTTCTTAGTAACGCCTTTAAAACCTATTGGCAAAACACAAAAACCTATAACTTCTTGTTTATTGCCACTTGCCGTACGTACAGAAGACTTAATTGGTGTATAATGTATTTTATTTTTCTCCAGAAATGTTAAACAATATTTGCCTAATGCACAGACATTGGCCCCCGAATCAAGTAATCCTACCAGGGTATCATCTTTAACCTTTACTCTTGCGAATGGTCTGTCATCAGATCCACTAATAACGGTTGATTCTAATAGCTTTCGGAAATACTTGCGTTTTTTAAAGCGCGTTCTACATTTAATTATATTAAAAGTGGGTTTCAATTTCATTTTCTGTTTTGTTAGAACTAAATCATTTCCATAATTCACAAGTTGACTATTTTTATACGTTTGAATAGGGTTAGGTATAGAAGAATTTTTCTGAAAATAGTTTAAAGATAAATTTTCCTGAAATTTGCCCAAATTACAATTTTCTGGAAAGTTTTCTATATTTTCGTAGCAAATGAGAGGGTAGTAAAAAAAGGAGTTTGAGTCGAATTTTCTGTTATAAATGTTTCATTCTGGTTTTCTAAATGTTCCATGGAATATAAATTATCGTTAGAATTTAGTTTAAACTCGGGGTTTGTGGGGGTGGACGAGTGTCCCCGGTCGCCAGTTCGCCCACTTTCCGATTTCCCTGAAGTCCATGCTTGTTTGGACATTTTGGTGTCAAAGTACCTTTTTGACCACATTTAAAGCAAAATGGTTTTTTGATTTCCTCAGAACAATAAATGTAAGAGTGGCCAAATTCTAAGCAATTCCAACATTTAATGCTAGAGAAATCAAAGCTGACCTTTCTATTCGATAACTTCAATGCTTCGACCTGTGGGTCTACGTATTCTGATTCAGGGACTTCGGAAAATAAAGTGTCGATTTCGTTAATGTTTCGAGACGTTCCTAAGTTTGGAGTCTGAAATTTTGTCTCCCGCAAAACCTTTTCTGCTTTCCGGGCAATGTCCCGAAAATCATTAATATCTCTCGGTTCGGAATTAAACATTAAAAATCTTAAATTTGGATTTAAATTTCTTTTCATAATATCTATGAGAGTTATATCTGGAAGTGGGTTTTGAAGCCTTATGTTCATGGCTATCACACAGGAATGGAAGTCATCATAAGTTTCTTTAAATTGTTGCTTCCGCAACGAAATTTTCAACAACACCTCATGATCAGACTCCAAATATCCGAATTCTTTAATCAATGCATTACGCAAAGATGAATACGTTATGTTACGATTTTGTCTAGTGAAGAGCCAATACCAGTTCTCAGCACGACCTTCTAGAAGAATGTGAAAATTTGATAACAAATGTTCATCAGAACATTTGGATCGGTTACAGAGGGTCTCTACTTTAAACAGGAAATCTGAAACAGATCCTGTCCCGTCATAAGAGATCTTCCACTTCTCTAATTTAACATTGACATTTTCGCTTATCCTACTTTGATCTGACAACCGATTAGAATTTGGAGTTTGTGATGTTGTAAAATTATGGAACATTTCAGGTGGTCTGTTTGAAGATGAAGTTGGAGCACTACCAATTTGAGATATACTCTCTCTAATCGAAGTCAATTCTCTTCGGAATTCCTCTTGAGTTGTCCTCATTGTTTGTTGCATTAATGCTAATAAGGAGTCAAAGGAATTTGACGCATTACGGTTTACATAATTTGTATTAGGAAGTACTGCAGCAATGCTGTTCGGAACAGAAGTATGCATAAATGGATCTACATTAGGATTGAGAGAGGATCTAGGAGGAATTTCCTCAGAAGTGGCAACTAATTGCGGTTGCGAAGTAGAACTTTGGTTATCCATTACCACTATGTCCTGGAAAAGACTAGTTGACGATAAATTGCTTGAGCTCTGTGCCCTATTAACCTGTGTCCTGTTTGCAGGAGAATGTACTACCTTAGGCTTAGCACCAGTACTGTCCTGTAGTTCTATTGATATATTGTTTCGCGAAGCTGATAATCCACGCGTCCTAGTAAATGAACTGTTCTTAGAACCTCTAGAAGAGTTTCTAGTGTTCATAACTAAACTTATAAAGTCAAAGTATTGGGGATAGAACAATAAAAAAAATCTTAATTTCCTCACAAACTTGTTTTAAACTTCGAAAATTCAAAAGAGAAATTGTGTTTCGCAAAAGAGATAAAAAAAATATATTTCGATACAAATTTTAGATCAATATCAAAATTAAAAATATGTATATTCAAATGTTCAAAAATTTTCATGGAAATTTGGGGAATGATAAACCAGAGAAATATTAATGTAAATATAATAGATCGTGTCATATTAACTGAAAATGTTTAATGTTTTCAAATAAAAAAAAATTATTTTTACAATTAAAACCGATTTAGTTAAAGTGTGCCAAAACTATATACTGCAACATAAGGACCCTTGAAAGAAATATTTGATCCATATGGACTCGAATATTATTATTGACAAATATCTTTATCTTATTTTCAATGCAACTAAAACCGATATTCTACTGACAGTAATAGGACTCTTGAAAAAAAAAATAAGGAATTAATAAAGTTAAACTTGTTGGCTTCTTTGTTTCCTAAATCGCAATTAGTTTCCAAGAGTGTAAATCCTATAGAAATCTAAGACTTAAATAGAAATCAAAAACAACAAATTTAACTCACCCTAGCTAAACTAATTTGGAATCATAAAATTAAATCAATATTTAAAAGTAATTGAGAAATATTTAAAAGATGTTAGTTGATTTTTTTTTCATTGGCCCTGCTTTGGCCTTTTCGTTGGGCGCCATATATGTTACGCGTCAGGCTCATATGAATAATAAAAATTGTTGTACGAGTTCACAATTCAAATGAAAACCTAAAACTGATAAAATGAGGTTAAGAGGCATGTTGAAAGATTTCCCAGCTAGCTATAATTCGAGGCAATGATGATTCTTAACTCATATTACTGCGCGTAGTCATATAGCATACTATCCATGCCTAACACTACCTATAGTATGCCAAAAACAAAATATATAAAAAACTTGATATTCTCAATTAAATAAAAAAAACAAGCAATGGCAAGTTGGTGTGCCACGTAGGGGTACAATGTTTCCCTCCCACTGACTTAATGTCAGACGCCTTGACAGGAGAAATACCCATAGTTTTGAACCTGTCCCTTTTGACGACACGATCTAAAATAATTTACCTTTCATATTTTTCCATGATTATCATCCCCCGTATTAATTATTTAAAAGTTCATTTTGTTAATTTCAATAAACAGTAAATAAGGTAATGTTATATATTTGGTGCATTTGAGTTAGATATGTATAAATCAATTCTACAATAATTAAATATAAAAAAAATAAAAATATAGATGTATATGTATAGTAATTTAATTGAACATATTTTTATATTGGTAATATAGATATATAATTATACAAAAAATGTAAGGAAGAAAAGTAAAGTTTTACTTACAGATCACTGCAAATATTTACATGTGTCGTGAAGTGTGTGTGTGTATTTTCTCTGTTTTATATGTAATTTCAGATGATGGGCCCAGCAATCTGCATGTTCTTGGTGTTTGTGTGTTGAGATTCTTAAATAATTTGTAATTTGTCGAATCGAACTTATATGCGTAAAGTTTTAAGTTGGATTTTAACAATTCATTGGTATATTCTTTTTTCTAAGTTTACAACATTTTAAATTTTGTGTTTCTTCTTGTTTTGGTTTCGCTAAACGTTCTTTTTTTTTTTGTTTAATTGCATTCAATCATTTTAGTTATGAATTTCAATTTAATATTTTGTTATTCATTTTCTTTCGTTTTGTTTTGATTTCAAATTATTTCATATAAAATCGCATGTTCAATTTAAATTAATTTCATTAATACTTTAGGTTTACTATTTATCTATCTAATGTCGATTACTAATAATTTATATTAGTTTTCAATTTAGATTTGTACTAATATTTGTTATGTGTATCTAAGTTTTTATTACATATTTTAATTTTCAGAATATGATTTAGAAAAAAGTTTAAATTTTAATTTTCTTGTATCTTACTTTAAGTATAATGTAATTGTTTTCAAAAAAAATTTTTCTTTTCTTTCTTAAAATAAAAAAAAAAACATTTAATTTCTGATATTTTTTCTACATTTTTGTTTCTTAGTATCAAAAAGTTAAACTCTTTCTTTAATTTCCGTTTTTCCTTTCCTTTAAATTACAAAATTCAAGTTTTATTGCCAATTTCTAAATTCGTTTCATCTTTCGAAATCTCAAAATCAAAACTTCATTACACTAATTTTGAGTTTATCGAATAGATTTTCATTAACAATTATTTGTTTTCCTTTCGGAAGTTAAATTTTAATTTTGTAAATTAAAAAGTTAAAATTTTAAATTTCAGATTAATTTAAATTACACTTAATTTCTATTTTTATTTTAATTTAAATTTTAAATTTTAATTGTAAATAATTTGATAAAATTTAATTATTAAACTTAAACTTGCAATTAATATTTCATTTCACTAATTATTTTAATTTTTAAATCTCGAAATAATTTTTATTGTATTTTATTTAATGAATTTTAATTATTAATTTTAAAATTTAACTGTATTTTAGTTTTTAAATTAATTTTATTTCTTTATTTTTTTTTTATTTTTAAATTTTCTGAAAATCTTAGTTAAAATTATATTTAATTAATTAAAAATTATATTTAATTTAATTAATTAAACATAATTTCCTTATTAAATTCACTTTCTAGAATAATTTTAATTTATGGATTTTGAAATTAAAAAAAAAAATTGGCAATAAATTTAAACACGTGGGTGCAAGATCGCTATATTGCAGACACCCTTGTATTTCCGTAACGTCCTAGAAGTGAAAAATTTATAGGTTTTAATTTGTAAAATAAATGACTAATTAGTTTTTCTATCGTACCTTTGATTTCCAGCAATTTTCAAAATAATTTTGGCAACTAATAACAATTTCCATACAATTGTGCGAAAAGTAAAATTTAAACACAATTAACTTAAAAAAATTACTTTTTAACACAATATTTTTAATTATTTTTCCCACTGCAGTAGTTGTCTTTACAAATTCCACTTTGATAATGATTTGGTTTTACAAAAACCAGAAGCTAATAATTAAAATTATTTCCTATTTAAAAACAATGCCCCGTTAGAATTAAGAAAAAAATTCCTTCAGTCGAAAAGGGACGAATTGGAATCGAAACATTACTTGATTTATAAGACAAAATAACTAAAACAGGAACGGAAAATCAACTAGTCATTCAATTTTCTTAATGATGTAATTTAAAAAAAAATATATACTATAGTAAATGCCTTTAATATTAGATAGGTTTCTAATATAATCTCAAATAGAAAAGCGAACGACTAATTTTTTAGGTGATCAAGAGGATCTGTAAACAAATAAACGATAAAATTTATTCAATTATAGTAAATTATGGTTTTCAAAATTCCATATGACCGTCTCTGACCGTAAACATATTTACTCCTACAAAAAAAAAAAAAAAAAAAAAAAAAAAACTCCACACACTTAAAGCTTACTCTCCTATTTAAAAAAAAAGGCAGCAGTAACTAGCTTAAAATCTTTTTATGTCTAGTTAAAAGAAAAACTACAATAAAAAAAATTACGAATACACACTAAAGAGAATTTATACGCAAGGTATTTCGCTCATCACAAAGATCAAATTAGAGCAGGGATTGCCAAAGCTAAAACTGTTAGTGTATTGGTGAGAGAGAGAGAACTGCACTGAAAGAAATGTGTAAACTAAAGTAAAATGTACGGGCAAATTTTCCTAAAGATAAAATTTATAGTCTTTTGAAAAATTTGTAGATAGTGAAATAAAAATTGGGATGGATCTACCTCTTGATATTCTGAAGAAAAATCTAACAATTATATCTGTAACTAAAATAAAATATAAGCTTTTTTAGAAAAGTTGTAATAATAACAAAAACAGTTTTTACTTAGAATCTTACATCTTGGACGAAATTTTGTAAACGTAAAGGAAGGGTGATAGAATTCAATTTTTCATTTAAGATTTGAAAATGTGCCTTTGGAAGTAATTAAGAACTTC
Source organism: Lucilia sericata (assembly GCF_015586225.1). Taxonomy (NCBI): domain Eukaryota; kingdom Metazoa; phylum Arthropoda; class Insecta; order Diptera; family Calliphoridae; genus Lucilia; species Lucilia sericata. The sequence goes on along the minus strand of NW_023994124.1, from coordinate 344,050 downwards.
AGTTTAAGTGCCATAACATTTGATATGTAAAAAACAAGTTGGGGGTAATGATTACAATTTTCTTTTCTAATTACAATATCTTTTTATTTTAATTAAAGTTTTTTGCAAATTACAATTATTTGTAATGTGTAATTGAGCAATAACCAACCAATAACAATTATTTGTAATTCTAATTGAAATGTTGGCAATTACAATTATTTGCAATTGAAGAATTTCCTTCTATTTACATGTAATTAGTAATTGTAATTCAGGACACTACCTAAATTGTTTGTAATTGTAATTGGAAAAACTTCAATTACAAGTAATTGTAATTTTTAAACTTCAATTACAATAACAAGTAAATGTAATTGGCAAAACTTCAATAAAATTTTCTTTTCTAATTACAATATATTTTTATTTTAATTAAAGTTTTTTGAAAATTACAATTATTTGTAATGTGTAATTGAGCAATAACCAATAACAATTATTTGTAATTCTAATTGAAATGTTGGCAATTACAATTATTTGCAATTGAAGAATTTCCTTCTATTTACATGTAATTAGTAATTGTAATTCAGGACACTACCTAAATTGTTTGTAATTGTAATTGGAAAAACTTCAATTACAAGTAATTGTAATTTTTAAACTTCAATTACAATAACAAGTAAATGTAATTGGCAAAACTTCAATAAAATAAGAAAAAATTGTAATTGATAATTTCAAATACTTGTAATTGGTTATTGTTCAATTACACATAACACGTAATTTTAATTGATCATGTAATGAATTACTACCCAAGCCTGGTAAAAAATATTTTTTTGTTTGCTTTAATTCTTCAAACCATATATTTTTAGAAATAAAAAAAATAAAAAAATATATCATAATATATTGGATTTCAAGTATTTTTTAAATTCTGAATCGTAATCTTTAACTTTAAGGAAGGCTAAAAATAAAACTTGCCACATAAATTGAAAGTTAAAAATATAAATATACTGATTTTGTTTTATTTAATTTTAAATTAAGATGTTCAACAATATCTAAAAAAAAATTCCCAAATAATGTTATGAAAAGAAGAAAAGTTTGATTAAAATGGAATTTAAAATGGTATTTTAATGTATCGGACTAATATTTTATGTGTTTTTAATGAAATTTTCTATATTAATACTTTTGTGACAGTTTCGAATCAATAAAATATTTTTTAAGTGTTTGGTGTTTAGTCTATTACGTTGCTTGGAACAGATGTATTTTAAATCTGAGAAAATCTGTTCGCAAAAATAAGTTGAGGGGAAAAACGATAAACATTTTTGATAATTTTTTTTTAGTTCGGGATATATTAAATCGTCTAAATTTTTCCAAAACTCTGCCGTATTAATTTTATTATAACAAGTGAATTCACTGCGAAATATTATTAGTTCTGTTTGAATTTCAAAGTCATATTTAGTGACATCACAATTGAATGGATTATTGTAAAGATCAAGAAAGGGTTGTACATTTGAGAAATCCTGGAATCTATCTTGGAAGTTGGAAAATAGTGTTTCTAATATTAAAAGATATTCATATTGTTTAGATTGAGTAAGAGTATTAGAAAGTTTTAGGGAGTTATAAATAATTGATGTTTTTGGGAAATTTGAGAAGTCTTCTGCTTGGATATCGGATAAAAGTAAAAATAATTTGGTTTTAAAATTAAATAGGAGTTTTGACACATCATTTAAATTTTTTTCTTTGCCTTGCAATTGCAAATTAAATTCGTTAAGCAATGCTGCACAGTGGTATAGGAAAAAAAAAGAGGGAAATAATTCGGTAACTTCTAAACGGTTAATCCGATTTTAATGAAATTTGGTATGCACAAAGAGAAGGTGTTGTCGAGTTTAGGTTTTGAATTTGGACCTTATAGGCCAACCAGGGGCCCGGCGGGGGGTCCTCAAATTAGGACACCTCGGCTATGTTAAATTTTTAAAACGATCCTATTTCTTCATTTGAGTTCCGATTTAAAAAAAATTTTGTATATAGAATCTCCTCATCGAGCACTATAAAAAATGTCGTGCAGTAAATTATCTGTTATAGTTTAGGAGATATTCGCATTTGAAAATTAAAATTTGAAAATGTTTACCGTCCTTACTTTAGTTTTTTGATAATAGCGGGTCCAAATATTCCCGATTTTCGCCATTTTTTTTATTCGCTAAACAACAAGTTTATATATCAAGCAGTGAAAGAATTATGTAAAAATCATGACTGAGTCCAAAGTTATAGGCATTTTAATTTAAAAAATTAAAAAAAGGCAATTTTTTGCCATTTTTTTGGGAAAAAAGTATCTTTTTCTTTTTAAGTTATCTAAAAAGTTTCTAAGAAGATGTATATAGAATTTATACTTCTTGGAAAGCTGACTTTACATAAAGTACGATAAATGAAACAAAACCTAAAAATTTTTGATACCGAGGGGACCAGGTCCATCCAAAAAAACCCTATTTTTTATGGAAAATTCAATTTTGAGCAAAAATTTTCAAATCGCATAGTCGATATCAAATTATAGTGACCCGTTTTATATGACCCAATATGTTCTTAATCATTTTGTAACGGGTTTCGATAACCCCGCCCCTGGTATGGATATAATAGGCAAAAAACCAAAAAATCCCATTTTTGGGATTTTTTTAAACTTTTTTGGGAATTCCGGGATTTCTAATAAGAAAATTCGAAATTTTTATCTAATTTTGGATTTTGAGTAAAAAAATCTACCTAACTGTAAAATTTCATCAAAAAATATTCATAAATAATAGTACTAGGTAAATTCTCTAAAAGATGTTGAGTTTTCCCTAATTAATTTGTAAAAAATTCGCGGAATACTTTTTAAAAAAAAAATTAAAAAAATGTTTTTTATTCAGTTAGGTAGATTTTTTACTCAAAATCCAAAATTAAATAAAAATTTCGAATTTTCTTATTAGAAATCCCGGAATTCCCAAAAAAAGTTTTAAAAAATCCCAAAAATGGGATTTTTTGGTTTTTTGCCTATTATATCCATACCAGGGGCGGGGTTATCGAAACCCGTTACAAAATGATTAAGAACATATTGGGTCATATAAAACAAGTCACTATAATTTGATATCGACTATGCGATTTGAGAATTTTTGCTCAAAATTGAATTTTCCATAAAAAATAGGGTTTTTTTTGGATGGACCTGGTCCCCTCGGTATCAAAAATTTTTAGGTTTTGTTTCATTTATCGTATTTTATGTAAAGTCAGCTTTTCAAAAAGTATAAATTCTATATACATCTTCTTAGAAACTTTTTAGATAACTTAAAAAGAAAAAGATACTTTTTTCCCAAAAAAATGGCAAAAAATCGCCTTTTTTTAATTTTTTAAATTAAAATGCCTATAACTTTGGACTCAGTCATGATTTTTACATAATTCTTTCACTGCTTGATATATAAACTTGTTGTTAAGCGAATAAAAAATCGGGAATATTTGGACCCGCTATTATCAAAAAACTAAAGTAAGGACGGTAAAAATTTTAAAATTTTAATTTTCAAATGCGAATATCTCCTAAACTATAAGAGATAATTTACTGCTACATTTTTTATAGTGCTCGATGAGGAGATTCTATATACGAAATTTTTTTTAAATCGGAACTCAAATGAAGAAATAGGATCGTTTTAAAAATTTAACATAGCCGAGGTGTCCTAATTTGAGGACCCCCCGCCGGGCCCCTGGTTGGCCTATAAGGTCCAAATTCAAAACCTAAACTCGACAACACCTTCTCTTTGTGCACACCAAATTTCATTAAAATCGGATTAACCGTTTAGAAGTTACCGAATTATTTCCCTCCTTTTTTTTCTATACCACTGTGTGCTGTAGTATCAGATAATAACGCAAGATCTAAAATAAATTCTTAATTTTTTAAATGATGTATTTCAGATTTGTCAACGGCTTCTGTTTCTATAAATTGAAGCACTTCTTCTCTTAAGTCAAACAATCGGTTGAGACAATCACCACGACTTAGCCACCGAACTTCTGTGAACATTTTAAGATCATGGTGAGGAGCATTCTTATTTTTTAAAAAATTCACAAATTTTCTGTGGGTAAGTGAGTGATGACCCCCACGTATTTTGTTTATTATTTTTTCTGCAACTTTCATGGATGGGTATCAGTTAGAAATTTGGATGCAAGGGCAGCTTGGTGGATAATGCAATGAAAGGTGTGGACTGATATGTCATGTTTTTTTAATTGGCCTATGAAACCTTCATGCTTACCTGTCATTACATTAGCACCATCCGTACAGACACCAGCTAACTTATTTATGTCAACTAAATATAAAAGCTTTTCATTGACAATATCATATAATAACTTTCCTGTAACATTCCCATGAAAAGTTTCAAGGGAAAACATTGTTTCAAAAACGCTATTATCCCTGTTTACGCATCTGATACAAACAATAAGTTGGCACATATCATTAATATCCGTGCTTTCATCTAGGCAGAACGAAAAAAATGCGCAGTTTCGTAACATTTCTAAAATAAAGGATTCAACGGAGATTCCAAGTTGATCTGTGCGACGAATAACGGTATTCAGTGAGAGTGGAATAGATTCCCTAAAGTTTAAATTCAGCTTTTGAAAACTCTTATTTAAAATATTTTTTGTGAATACTCCATCAGAAAATGGTCGACCATGCCTAACAATGTCTAAACTTATTAAGCTTGACAATTCCATATTTATTTTTTTTTCATCTAATGGTTCTTGATTATTTTCTATTTCGGATAACCACCCTTTTATTTTTACCAAAAAAAAATTTTTTTTTACTAAATAATTCTTCTCTTTCTCTATCATTAAATTTGTCCAAATAACTATGAAATGTATCATAATGCCTTTTTAAAACGTATTCCCTACTTTCCTTAAATGTTTTGTAACATAAAAGGCATTGAGAATTACCAAACGCATTTTTATCATAAAATACTTTTCAATTGTCATCATTAATTTTTTTCCGTGCTTTAAACAAAACATTTGAAAAAAAGTCGTACACCCGCTACACATGTGCATTCGCCGCTGTCTCGCTGACTAAACAAAAGAGAATAAGAATGTGTGTGTTGTTAGTCAGCACAATTGTGCTATGAACTTACAAACCAAAGAATAATAAGAAGTTGGACTATGACATTGTTTTACAACAATAACATTTCCTTCTCTTCACAGACGAGTTCTGTGTAAATTCAACACACTTGTGAGAGCTCAATTCTCTCACAATACTTCAAAACTTTTCCGCGAAAATACCGGGATAATAGGACTTGAACGACGTTTTTTCACAAACACATAACTATTTTTTAATTTTTTACACAATTTTATCGCATTTAACAATCCGAAATATTTTTATTTTTCACAAACTAAAAAAAAATTTTTTTAATTTTTTTGACAATTAATTTTTGTGTGTTGAAATTAAAATTGACAAAACAAAGTTGTATATTTTGGTATTGAAAATGAAAAAAATATTTAAAATAAACTTATTTTTTTGCAAAAAAAGAGATTTTAAGTTCGAAAAATATATTTATTAAATGTTTACTGATTAGAAAATAAATTAAAAAATCTGCGAATGTAGAAATTTAAATGTTATTTATTTTTCCTAAAATTTTTATGTACGATTTTATGCAAGTATGTATGTTTGGAAAGTGTGGTGAAAGTGGTTGGAGCTCCAATACTAATACAAAAATTCTACCAATACATACTTAGAGTTAGGTACCGAATGACAACTCCTTTACGTACCAACTGACAAGCCCCAATTTCTTTATATTCTTTGTTACAAACCCTGAATTAGAGTAAGAGTGTAAGAATTTTTTTCTTTCATAGCAAAAGCTTTACTATGTATAAGTAAACAAGTGTCAAGGTTTTGCCTTGAACTTGAAATTAAAAAATTTTTAGGGGAATGAATCCTAAACATCAATTTTGAATTTTCAAACGTTGTGAAAAATAAACACAATTTAATTTCATATAAAATTCGTAACAATTTGCATATCAGTACAATTTTGGTAAAGAGTACATTTCTTGGCACAATGTATTTCCCCTATTCGCGCAAATAACTTTGTCAGTTTTCAAGCTACGACAGTTTCGTTTACCTCATTTTAATCCATAAGAAACGCACTTTCTTTTGATGTATTACTTATTTTAAAATCCTAAAATCATAGAATTGATAAAATTTGCACATCATTACAATTTTGGCACAGAGTACATTTCTTAGTATATAGTATTTTCCCTATTCACGCAAACAGCTTTGTCAGTTTTCAAGCTACGACAGTGTCGTATACCTCATTTAAATCCATAAGAAACGCACTTTCTTTTGATATATCACTCATTTAAAAATCTTAAGTTCATAAAATTGATAAAATTTGCATATCATTACAATTTTGGTACACAGTACATTTCTTGGCACAATGTATTTCCCCTATTCGCGCAAATAACTTTGTCAGTTTTCAAGCTACGACAGTTTCGTTTACCTTATTTTAATCCATAAGAAACGCACTTTCTTCTGATAAATCACTTTTTCAAAAATCTTACGTTCATAAAATTGATAAAATTTGCATATCATTACAATATTGGCACAGAGTACATTTCTTAGTATATTGCATTTTCCCTATTCACGCAAATAACTTTGTCAGTTTTCAAGCTACGAGTGTCGTATACCTCATTTTAATCCATAAGAAACGCACTTTCTTTTGATATATCATTTATTCAAAAATCTTAGATTCATAAAATTGATAATATTTGCACATCATTACAATTTTGGCACAGAGTACATTTCTTAGTATATTGTATTTTCCGTATTCACGCAAATAACCTCATTTTAATCCATAAGAAAGGCACTTTCTTTTGATATATCACTTATTCAAAAATCTTTGATTCATAAAATTGATAATATTTGCATATCATTACAATTTTGGTACAGAGTACATTTCTTGGCACAAATTATTTTCCTTATTCACGCAAATAATTTTGTCAGTTTTCAAGCTACGGCAGTTTCGTATACCACATTTCAATCAATAAGAAACGCACTTTCTTTTGATATGTCACTTATTCAAAAATCTTAAGTCCAAAAAATTTATGAAATTTGCATATCATTACAATTGTGGTACAGAGTACTTTTCTTGATATATCACTCATTCAAAAATCTTAAGTTCATAAAATTTATCAAATTTGCACATAATTACAATTTTGGCACAGAGTACATATCTTAGTATATTGTATTCTCCCTATTCACGCAAATAACTTTGTCAGTTTTCAAGCTACGACAGTGTCATATACCTTATTTTAATCCACAAGAAACGCACTTTCTTTTGATGTGTCACTTATTCAAAAATCTTAAGTTCGTAAAATTGATAAAATTTGCACATCATTACAATTTTGGCACAGAGTACATTTCTTAGTATATTGTATTTTCCCTATTCACTTAAATAACTTTGTCAGTTTTCCAGCTATGACATTGACGTATAACTCATTTTAATCCATAACAAATGCACTTTCTTTTGATATATCACTTATTTAAAAATCTTAAGCTCATAAAATTGACAAAATTTGCATATAATTACAATTTTGGCACAGAGTTCATTTATTAGTATATTGTATTTTCCCTATTCACGCAAATAACTTTGTCAGTTTTCAAGCTACGACAGTTTCGTATACCTCATTTTAATCCATAAGAGACGCACTTTCTTTTGATATATCACTTATTCAAAAATCTTAGATTCATAAAATTGATAATATTTGCATATCATTACAATTTTGGCACAGAGTACATATCTTAGTAAATGGTATTTTCCCTATTCACGCAAATAACTTTGTCATTTTTCAAGCTACAACAGTGTCGTATACCTCATTTTAATCCATAAGAAACGCATTTTCTTTTGATGTGTCACTTATTCAAAAATCTTAAGTTCATAAATTTATCAAATTTGCATATCATTACAATTTTGGTACAGAGTACATTTCTTAGTATATTGTATTTTCCCTATTCACGCAAATAACTTTGTCAGTTTTCAAGCTACGACAGTTTCGTATACCTCATTCTAATCCACAAGAAACGCACTTTCTTTTGATGTATCACTTATTCAAAAATCTTAAGTTCATAAAATTGATAAAATTTGCACATCGTTACAATTTTGGCACAGAGTACATTTCTTAGTATATTGTATTTTCCTTATTCACGCAAATAACTTTGTCAGTTTTTAAGCTACGACAGTGTCATATACCTCATATTAATTCATAAGAAACGCACTTTCTTTTGATGCATCACTTATTAAAAAATTTTAAGTTCATAAAATTGATAAAATTTGCACATCATTACAATTCTGGCACAGAGTACATTTCTTGGTATATTGTATTTTCCCTATTCACGCAAATAACTTTGTCAGTTTTCAAGCAACGACAGTTTCGTATACCTCATATTAGTCCATAAGAAACGCACTTTCTTTTGATATGTCACTTATTCAAAAATCTTAAGTTCATAAATTTATCAAATTTGTACATCATTACAATTTTGGCACAGAGTACATTTCTTAGTATATTGTATTTTCCCTATTCACGCAAATAACTTTGTCAGTTTTCCAGCTACGACAGTGTCGTATACCTCGTTTTTATCCACAAGAAACGCACTTTCTTCTGATATATCACCTATTCAAAAATCTTAGATTCATAAAATTGATAATATTTGCATATCATTACAATTTTGGCACAGAGTACATTTCTTAGTAAATGGTATTTTCCCTATTCACGCAAATAACTTTGTCAGTTTCCAAGCTACGACAGTTTCGTATACCTTATCTTAATCCATAAGAAACGCACTTTTTTCTGATATATCACCTATTCAAAAATCTAAAGTTCGTAAAATTGATAAAATTTGTATTAGTATATTGTATTTTCCCTATTCACGCAAATAACTTTGTCAGTTTTCCAGCTACGACAGTGTCGTATACCTCAATTTCATCCACAAGAAACGCACTTTCTTTTGATATGTCACTTATTTAAAAATCTCAAGTTCATAAAATTGATAAAATTTGCACATCATTACAATTTTGGCACAGAGTACATTTCTTAGTATATTGTATTTTCCCTATTCACGCAAATAACTTTGTCAGTTTTCAAGCTACGACAATGACGTATACCTCATTTTAATCCATAACAAATGCACTTTCTTTTGATATATCACTTATTCAAAAATCTTAGATTCATAAAATTGATAATATTTGCATATCATTACAATTTTGGCACAGAGTACATTTATTAGTATATTGTATTTTCCCTATTCACGCAAATAACTTTGTCAGTTTTCAAGCTACGATAGTTTCGTTTATCATTTTAGTCCATAAGAAACGCACTTTCTTTTGATATATTACTTATTCATAAATCTTAAGTTCATAAATTTATCAAGTTTGCATTTTTTAAAATATTGGCACAGAGTACATTTCTTAGTAAATGGTATTTTTCCTATTCACGCAAATAACTTTGTCAGTTTTCAAGCTACGATAGTTTCGTATACCTCATATTAATCCATAAGAAACGCCCTTTCTTTTGATATGTCACTTATTCAAAAATCTTATGTTCATAAAATTTATCAAATTTGCATATCATTACAATTTTGGTACAGAGTACAATTTCTTGGCACAATGTATTTTCCTTTTCACGCAAATAAATTTGTCAGTTTTCAAGCTACGACAGTTTCGTATACCTTAGTTTAATCCATAAGAGACGCACTTTCTTTTGATATATCACTTATTCAAAAATCTTAGATTCATCAAATTGATAATATTTGCATATCATTACAATTTTGGCACAGAGTACCTATCTTAGTAAATGGTATTTTCCCTATTCACGCAAATAACTTTGTCATTTTTCAAGCTACAACAGTGTCGTATACCTCATTTTAATCCATAAGAAACGCATTTTTTTTTATGTGTCACTTATTTAAAAATCTTAAGTTCATAAATTTATCAAATTTGCATATCATTACAATTTTGGTACAGAGTACATTTCTTAGTATATTGTATTTTCCCTATTCACGCAAATAACTTTGTCAGTTTTCAAGCTACGACAGTTTCGTATACCTCATTCTAATCCACAAGAAACGCACTTTCTTTTGATGTATCACTTATTCAAAAATCTTAAGTTCATAAAATTGATAAAATTTGCACATCGTTACAATTTTGGCACAGAGTACATTTCTTAGTATATTGTATTTTCCTTATTCACGCAAATAACTCTGTCAGTTTTCAAGCTACGACAGTTTCGTATACCTCATTTTAATCCATAAGAAACGCACTTTCTTTTGATGTATCACTTATTCAAAAATTTTAAGTTCATAAAATTGATAAAATTTGCACATCATTACAATTCTGGCACAGAGTACATTTCTAGGTATATTGTATTTTCCCTATTCGCGCAAATAACTTTGTCAGTTTTCAAGCTACGACAGTTTCGTATACCTCATATTAGTCCATAAGAAACGCACTTTCTTTTGATATGTCACTTATTCAAAAATCTTAAGTTCATAAATTTATCAAATTTGCACATCATTACAATTTTGGCACAGAGTACATTTCTTAGTATATTGTATTTTCCTTATTCACGCAAATAACTTTGTCAGTTTTTAAGCTGCGACAGTTTCGTATATTTCATATTAATCCATAAGCAACGCACTTTCTTTGGATATATCACTTATTCAAACATTTTAAGTTCATAAAATTTATCAAATTTGCACATCTTTACAATTTTGGCACAGAGTATATTTCTTATTATATTGTATTTTCCCTATTCACGCAAATAACTTTGTCAGTTTTCAAGCTACGACAGTTTCGTATACCTCATTTTAATCCATAAGAAACGCACTTTCTTTTGATATATCACTTATTCAAAAATCCTAAGTTCATAAAATTTATAAAATTTGCACATCATTGCAATAATAGCACAGAGTACATTTCTTAGTATATTGTATTTTCTCTATTCACGCAAATAACTTTGTCAGTTTTCAAGCTACGACAGTTTCGTGTACCTCATTTTAATCAATAAGAAAAGCACTTTATTTTGATATGTCACTTATTCAAAAATCTCAAGTTCATAAATTTATCAAATTTGCATATCATTACAATTGTGATACAGAGTACATTTCTTGGCACAATGTATTTTCCCTATTCTTTGACAGTTTTCAAGCTACGACAGTTTCGTATACCTCATTTTAATCCATAAGAAACGCACTCTCTTTTGATATGTCACTTATTCAAAAATCTTAAGTTTATAGGTTAGGTTAGGTTGATAGGAGGATGTATCCGAAGAAATACACCTAGGCCACTATCGGGCCTGTTGTGCGCTCCAATTCAAGAAAAAAAAAATTGTTCACTGAATGTATTATTTTTCCATGTTCAGAAACTCAGTTTCCTGGACGTAATTCCTAAGAATCTTCCAATCGGTGTTGGTTATGAATGTTATTTCCGGAATAACATCACTTCCAAGATACTTGGATCTAACTTCGACGAATGCCTGACAATGGCAAAGAAAGTGCTCCAGAGTTTCACTGTCCTCTCCACACGCTCTACATTTGTCTGAATCCGCACGTCCAATTTTGTATAGATGTGCTCGTAATCCTGTGTGGTCACTCAGAATATGTACCATCATACTAACCTCAGACTTGCTCATTTTGAGAAGATTTCTCGTCTTGCTCTCATCAGGGTCACCCCATAGAATCTTTGTGGTTCTATCCACCGTTTCATTATTCCAAGAGGCCTTATGGGATTCTCTCATCCATATTTTTAATTCAGCTTTTGTTGCGTCGAATGGTTTTGCGTTTGTCAGGTTAACTACATCGAGCTCCCTTCCCTTTAAAGCTATTACATTCGCCCTTTCGTTGCCGACTACTCCCGAGTGGCCTGGTACCCATATGATGTGAACCTTACCTCTGAGAGAGTATTCAGTTAAAGCTTTCTTACAATCCAATTCGGTCTTAGATTTAATTCTATCACCTGATATCGCCCTAATTGCCTTCTGGCTGTCGATAAATATATTAAGACCTTTGGCCGCCATATTTATTCTAATCCAATTTACACATTCCGTTATTGCTCGTACTTCTGCCTGGAAGCTTGTGTTATGATTAGGTAAACGGTTTTATATTTCTGTTTCTGGGTCTTCAATATAGAACCCCATGCCCACTTTGTCCCCTAATTTAGAGCCATCCGTGTAGCAACGGATTCCTACTGGTATTTGCTCTAATGTTCCGCTTGACCAAGACATTCTATCTGGTATTAGCGTTTCAAAGTTTCCGACATATTCTGTGTATGGTATGCGATCAGGCACGTCCGATGAATGTGTATAACCTTCCAATGTGTCCAGTATACATTGATGACATGTCCTATAACCGTTTTTGGCCACTTCGCCTAAGGTAAAGAGCCGTTCGGCTGTAAGCGCCGCCTCATATCTTATATATGTTTCAATGGGTGGTGTATCTAGCAACGTTTCCAGAGCCTTGGTCGAAGTAGTACACATGGCACCACTTATACCCAAGCAGCATGTACGCTGAACTCCCTGTAGTAGTTTGATATTACACTTTTTGTCCAAAGCAGTCCAGACCAGATTATTGAAGCACAAGCTAGAATTGGTCTAATTACACTTTTATAAAGCCAATTTGTCATAGTAGGACTAAGACCCCATTTCATGCCTATGGTTCTCCTACATATCGCCCAGCACCGATGTGCCTTGTTGATCCTATCATCTATGTAGTGTCTCCATTTTAATTTCCGGTCAAGTATTACACATAAGTACTTAACTTTGGCTGTCACCGGTATCTTCTTGCCCAGGAAGCAAGATTCAGTATATGTAGAAATTTTTGTCTTTCTTGTGAAAAGACAGATTTCTCGGTTGAGCCCAGCTCAAGGCCGTATTCAGAGCCTCCTCAGCTCTTCTACACAAGTAATTTGGATCCTTTCCCTTTAAAAGTATTACGACATCGTCTGCATAGCAGACAGGTCTAAGTCCTTTCTCGGTTAGGGTCCTTAGGAGGCTATTAATCGTTGTAACCCAGAGTAAGGGTGACAAAATGCCACCCTGTGGTATACCGCGAAATACCTTTTTCCTGATAGTTATATCGTACATCTCGCAGCAAGGAACAGATAGATTCCTTAGCATGTAGTTGATCCAGCACGTTATTGAAAGCGCCTTCGATGTCAATGCATACCAATGTATACAGTTTCCTATCGAAAGATTCACCTATGTAGTGGACAACTTCATTTAAAGCGGTTTCCACCGATCGTCCCTTTACATAAGCATGCTGCTTATATTTAAGGTCTTTGTATGGTATGCTGCTTTTAACCATGCTATCGACTATCCGTTCCAAGGTTTTAAGTAGGAAGGACGTAAGACTTATCGGTCGATAGGACTTAGGTGTCGCATAGCTAGGTTTCCCTGGTTTGGGTATAAATATTACCCTTGCATCCTGCCATTTAACTGGGGTATATGCCAATTTTAAGCATGCAGTGAATATCTGTGACAGATGTAAGGAAACCAGTCCCGCCTCCATCCGGAGCAAAGCTCTTGATTGCCCCTTTAACCATGTCAGTTGTAATAACTATTTCCGTGTTACCCTCCCCTTCCTCCAATACCAGTTCATCTATGTTATTCGACCGGGTGGGAAATGAGAATCCATTAGGAGTTTCATTGTCTCCTCCATATCCTCAAGCCTCCTGCCCGTGTCATCCATCATAGATTCCGGTTGGACATGAGTTTTGGATAGGAATTTTTTATCTTCGATACGTCATTTACGCTATCTACCTGTTCACAGAAAAGTTTCCAGGAGTCTCGTTTGGCTTTTCGAACGATTTTCTTATATTTACCAAGTTTATTACGATACTCATCCCAGTATACTACGGTCTTTTTACTCCGTGCACGGTTAAATAGTTTGCGCTCTCGCAGAAGGCAGCTGCCCTCGAAATATTCAACCAGGGCACTTGTGAACGTTTCCACTTTGGCATCTATATCCTCTTTATCTCGACATTGAAAAGTGTCCTGACCTAAACGGTTCTTTAGTAAGGTCCCGAACATTGTACAATTAGTTTTAGACTTATTCCGAAACTTTATCGGCTTTGGTGGTGGCATTAGTATTTTGAATCTTATGTACCGATGATCAGAAAAGAAGTGCTCGTCCGAAACTCTCCAATCCTGAATTTCGTTTATAAGCTCTTCTGAACATATAGTTATATCTAATACTTCTTCTCTGATTCTATTGACGAAGGTAGCTTTATTACCTAAGTTCAATGTTATCAAGTCTTTAGTATTAAGGAAATCCATGAGGGCTTGTGCCCTGCGATTGGTGTTTGTACTACCCCAAGCTACATGGTGCGAGTTGGCATCACAACCTATTACAATTTTCTTATTTTTTCTTTGTGCCTCGGAGAATCGAAAGGCAGGTAAATAGATGCAAGGAATATGTTGCCACGACCTTGCTTCAGCACCGTTGCATCCGATGTTGATAATCCTGTTGAGAGGAGAAAACATAAGTTCCTGTATCAGCGTAGAAAAGTTGGAAATTTACGTGATTTAATCCAGAAACCTTGTTGCGAATCGCCCAAGGTTCCTGGATTAAAGCTATATGTATTTTACCTGTGTTGATTTTAGCCATCAGAGCGTTGGTAGCTGTCTCGCTCCGATGGAGGTTTATTTGGATGACCTCAATCATGGTCATCCATTAAACTGTCTTCCAGCGAGTTGGTGGTCACCTCCTCGCTCTTTGGATTTGACTCTTCCGGATAGCCTGAAGTGGCTATTAATGCAGTGGGTACTGTTGATGGCACTGCGTTGTCCCTTATCAGGCATAGGAATAGCAGTATTTTTAATAGACACATTCCCAATTCTGGAGAGCACTGCTGTTCTGTCTTCTGGCGGGTGAGTGATTTCCTCCTCGCTTTTAGGATTTGACTCCTCAACATTGCTAGTACTTGCTAATGCTGCTTTGGGTACTGTCTTATGTGTTTTAGTGTCCTTGTCGGGGCCGGTTTTGACAGCCTTTTCAATCGGCGCCTTCCCAATTTTGGAAAGGGCAACTACACTTTCTTCTGGCGATTTAATGGTAAATTCCTCGATTTTAGGATTTGACTCCTCAACGTTATCAGTAGTGGATACTGATGCTGTGGTCTTAGGTTTTTTAGTGTCCTTTTCGAGGCTTGTTGTAACAGCCCTTCCAATCGGCACCTTCCCAATTTTGAATATGACAGATTTAGAGGCGAAGTAAGCCCAACCTTTATTCTTGGCAAGACTAGCCATGGATTTCTGGTCGATACCTATTACAAATAAAGTTTCCTCAGGTTCTTCTTTCCTGTAAAAGACATCCCATTTTTCCACGGCCAGCTCAGCATTTTGACCTCCAAGAATTTCCAGTATACGTTCATTAGCCAGTTTACTGCCCCATCCTTTTATGTAGACAGTGGACTTTAGGAGCACCGGAAGCTCGCTCTTCTTTGCCAGTCCCAGCCTAGCGCCGTCCCAGGGAGGAGGGATACTTTCCACCAAGTTCTTTAGGGTGCTAACACATTGGTGAGATGCCAACCTCATCAACATCACGCCCATGCTGAACTCGCAGCTCTCGCTCTCTATTGGTTGTTTGCCCTTTGAAGCGATTGCATAGTCCACAATCTTATTGTTGACCAGGTATTCTATTTTACTCTGTTGGTCTATTGGAATTTTGCCTGTCGGATTACCGGCATCGTAAACTGCATAGCAGAGATCGTCCCGGTGCCTACTTCTGGCAACTTTGGCGTAAGATGGCGGCTCTTTTCCTTTTTCCTTGTCTAGCTTCTCCTTCCTCGTTTTTCGGGGCTTCTTTTGAGATTCCCTTACCTTCGAGGTTGATTTGGCCGACGTGTTCGTCTTCGGAATATCTGGCTTGGCGTTGTCACCCTTACTCGCAGGATTCTCACTTGAGATTCCTTTGAGTGAAGTATGGCCTGGCTTCGACTGTGTATTAGAAGACGGGAGCTCTTTTTCTTCTTAGGTTTATTCTCAGTTGTCAACTCCTCGGGAGACCTGATCCTTTTTGCCTCATAGCTTGTGAGAGAGTCCGATTTTTCCTTTGGAGTGTCGTGGGATTGACTAAATATTATTTCCTGAAGCATCTTTTTCAACTTCCTCCTCTGTGCTCCAGAAAGTCTTTTCTTAGTAATAGGTAGTTTAGCTATGCTATCACTCACCTCTTTCGCCATTTGCTCTACTTCATCCTTTTTGGGATTTGCTATAATGATATTATTATTATCATCTGAGGATTCAGAGTCGGAACCCTCACCTATATTTAAAGGCTGAGGTAGCTTAGAGCTCTCTCCGAGTACATCCTTCTCTTTCACCCCGAGTTTCATAAATTTATCAAATTTGCACATAATTACAATTTTGGCACAGAGTACATTTCATAGTATATTGTATGTGTATACCTCATTTTAATCCACAAGAAACGCAATTTCTTTTGATATATCACTTGTTCAAAAATCCTAAGTTCATAAAATTGATAAAATTTGCACATCATTACAATATTAGCACAAAGTACATTTCTTAGTATATTGTATTTTCCTTATTCACGCAAATAACTGTGTCAGTTTTCAAGGTACGACAGTATCGTAAACCTCAATTTAATCCATAAGAAATGCAGTTTCTTTTGATATACCACTTATTTAAAAATCTTAAATTCATAAAATTTATAAAATTTGCACATCGTTGCTCTTTTGGCACAGAGTACATTTCTTAGTATTATGTATTTTCCCTATTCACGCAAATAACTTTGTCAGTTTTCAAGCTACGACAGTGTCGTATACCTCACTTTAATCCACAAGAAACGCACTTTTTTTGATATGTCACTTATTTAAAAATCTTAAGTTCATAAAATTAATAAAATTTGCATATCATTACAATTTTGGCACAGAGTACATTTCTTAGTATATTGTATTATCCCTATTCACGCAAATAACTTTGTCAGTTTTCAAGCTACGACAGTATCGTATACCTCATTTTAATACACAAGAAACGCACTTTCTTTTGATATATCACTTATTTAAAAATCTTAAGTTCATAAAATTGATAAAATTTGCACACAGAGTACTTTTCTTAGTATATTGTATTTTCCCTATTCACGCAAATAACTTTGTCAGTTTTCAAGCTACGACAGTGTCGTATACCTTATTTTAATCCATAACAAATGCACTTTCTTTTGATATATCACTTATTCAAAAATTTATGTTCATAAAATTGATAAAATTTGCACATCATTACAATTTTGGCACAGAGTACGTTTATTAGTATATTGTATTTTCCCTATTCACGCAAATAACTTTGTCAATTTTCAAGCTACAATAGTTTCGTTTACCTCATTTTAATCCATAAGAAACGCACTTTCTTTTGATATATCACTTATTTAAAAATTTTATATTCATAAAATTGATAAAATTTGCACATCATTACAATTCTGGCATAGAGTACATTTCATAGTATATTGTATTTTTCCTATTCACGCAAATAACTTTGTCAGTTTTCAAGCTACGACTGTTTTGTATACCTCATATTAATCCATAAGAAACGCACTTTCTTTTGATATATAAGTTATTCAAAAATTTTAAATTCATAAAATTTATCAAATTTGCACATCATTACAATTTTGGCACAGAGTACATTTCTTAGTATATTGTATTTTCCCTATTCACGCAAATAACTTTGTCAGTTTTCAAGCTACGACAGTTTCCCTATTCACGCAAATAACTTTGTCAGTTTTCAAGCTACGACAGTTTCGTGTACCTCATTTCAATCCATAAGAAACGCATTTTCTATTGATATGTCACTTTTTCAAAAATCTTAAGTTCATAAACTTGATAAAATTTGCACATCATTACGATATTAGCACAGAGTACATTTCTTAGTATATTGTACTTTCCCTATTCACGCAAATAACTGTGTCAGTTTTCAAGGTACGACAGTATAGTATACCTCAATTTAATCTATAAGAATGCCCTTTCCTTTGATATATCACTTATTCAAAAATCTTAAGTTCATAAAATTGATAAAATTTTCACATCATTACAATTTTGGCATAGAGTACATTTCTTAGTATATTGTATTTTCCATATTCACACAAATAACTTTGTCAGTTTTCAAGGTACGACAGTTTCGTATACCTCATTTTAATCCAAAAGAAATGCAGTTTCTTTTGATATATCACTTATTTAAAAATCTTAAATTCATAAAATTTATAAAATTTGCATATCATTACAATTTTGGCACAGAGTACATTTCTTAGTATATTGTATTTTCCCTATTCACGCAAATAACTTTGTCAGTTTTCAAGCTACGACAGTGTCGTATACCTTATTTTAATCCATAACAAATGCACTTTCTTTTGATATATCACTTATTTAAAAATCTTAAATTCATAAAATTTATAAAATTTGCACATTATTACAATTTTGGCACAGAGTACATTTCTTAGTATATTGTATTTTCCCTATTCACGCAAATAACTTTGTCAGTTTTCAAGCTACGACAGTGTCGTATACCTCATTTTAATCCACAAGAAACGCACTTTCTTTTGATATGTCACTTATTTAAAAATCTTAAGTTCATAAAATTGATAAAATTTGCACATAATTACAATTTTTGCACAGAGTACATTTCTTAGTATATTGTATTTTCCCTATTCATGCAAAAAACTTTGTCAGTTTTCAAGCTACGACAGTGTCGTATACCTCATTTTAATCCACAAGAAACGCACTTTCTTTTGATATATCACTTACTTAAAAATCTTAAGTTCATAAAATTGATAAAATTTGGACATCATTACAATTTTGGCACAGAGTACATTTCTCAGTATATTGTATTTTTCCTATTCACGCAAATAACTTTGTCAGTTTTCAAGCTACGACAGTGTCGTATACCTTATTTTAATCCAGAGCAAATGCACTTTCTTTTGATATATCACTTATTCAAAAATCTTAAGTTCATAAATTTATCAAGTTTGCATATTTAACAATATTGGCACAGAGTACATTTCTTAGTAAATGGTATTTTTCCAATTCACGCAAATAACTTTGTCAGTTTTCAAGCTACGACAGTTTCGTATACCTCATTTTAATCCATAAGAAACGCACTTTCTTTTGATATATCACTTATTCAAAAATCTTAGATTCATAAAATTGATAATATTCGCATATCATTACAATTTTGGCACAGATTACACATCTTAGTAAATGGTATTTTCCCTATTCACGCAAATAACTTTGTCAGTTTTCAAGCCACGACAGTGTCGTTTACCTCATTTTAATCCATAAGAAACGCATTTTCTTTTGATATGTCACTTATTCAAAAATCTTAAGTTCATAAATTTATCAAATTGGCATATCATTACAATTTTGGTACAGAGTACATTTCTTGGCACAATGTATTTTCCCTATTCACGCAAATAACTTTGTCAGTTTTCAAGCTACGACAGTTTCATATACCTCATTTTAATCCATAAGAAACGCACTTTCTTCTGATATATCACCTATTCAAAAATCTAAAGTTCATAAAATTGATAAAATTTGCACATCTTTACAATTTGGACACAAAGTACATTTCTTAGTATATTGTATTTTCCCTATTCACGCAAATAACTTTGTCAGTTTTCAAGCTACGACTGTGTCGTATACCTCGTTCTAATCCGCAAGAAACGTACTTTCTTTTGATGTATCACTTATTTAAAAATCTTAAGTTCATAAAATTGATAAAATTTGCACATCGTTACAATTTTGGCACAGAGTAGATATCTTAGTATATTGTATTTTTTCAAGCTACGACAGTGTCATATACCTCATTTTAATTCATAAGAAACGCACTTTCTTTTGATGTATCACTTATTCAAAAATCCTAAGTTCATAAAATTGATAAAATGTGCACATCATTACAATATTAGCACAGGGTACATTTCTTAGTATATTGTATTTTCCATATTCACGCAAATAACTTTGTCAGTTTTCAAGCTGCGACAGTTTCGTATGCCTCATTTTAATCAATAAGAAAAGCACTTGCTTTTGATATGTCACTTATTCAAAAAGCTCAAGTTCATAAATTTATCAAATTTGCATATCGTTACAATTTTGATACAGAGTACATATCTTGGCACAATGTATTTTCCCTATTCACGCAAATAACTTTGTCAGTTTTCAAGCTACGAGAGTTTCGTATACCTCATTTTAATCCATAAGAAACGCACTTTCTTTTTATATGTCACTTATTCAAAAATCTTAAGTTCATAAATTTATCAAATTTGCACATAATTACAATTTTGGCACAGGGTACA
The DNA here is from genome assembly GCF_015586225.1 of Lucilia sericata. NCBI lineage: Eukaryota > Metazoa > Arthropoda > Insecta > Diptera > Calliphoridae > Lucilia > Lucilia sericata. The sequence continues at coordinate 323,760 of NW_023994124.1, read as the reverse complement.
TTTCTTAGTATATTGTATATTCCCTATTCATGCAAATAACTTTGTCAGTTTTCAAGCTACGACAGTTTCGTATACCTCATTTTAATCAACAAGAAACGCACTTTCTTTTGATATATCACTTATTCAAAAATCTTAAGTTCATAAAATTGATAAAATTTGCACATCATTACAATTTTGGTACAGAGTACATTTCTTAGTATAGTGTATTTTCCCTATTGACGCAAATAACTTTGTCAGTTTTCAAGCTACGACAGTTTCGTATACGTCATTTTAATCCATAAGAAATGCGCTTTCTTTTGATATCTCCCTTATTCAAAAATCTTAAGTTCATAAATTTATCAAATTTGCACATCATTGCAATTTTGGCACAGAGTACATTTCTTAGTATATTGTATTTTCCCTATTCATGCAAATAACTTTGTCAGCTTTCAAGCTGCGACAGTTTCGTATGCCTCATTTTAATCAATAAGAAAAGCACTTTCTTTTGATATGTCACTTATTCAAAAATCTCAAGTTCATAAATTTATCAAATTTGCATATCGTTACAATTTTGATACAGAGTACATTTCTTGGCACAATGTATTTTCCCTATTCACGCAAATAACTTTGTCAGTTTTCAAGCTACGACAGTTTCGTATACCTCATTTTAATCGACAAGAAACGCACTTTCTTTTTATATGTCTTTTATTCAAAAATCTTAAGTTCATAAATTTATCAAATTTGCACATAATTACAATTTTGGCACAGAGTACATTTCTTAGTATATTGTATATTCCCTATTCACGCAAATAACTTTGTCAGTTTTCAAGCTACGACAGTTTCGTATACCTCATTTTAATCAACAAGAAACGCACTTTCTTTTGATATATCACTTATTCAAAAATCTTAAGTTCATAAAATTGGTAAAATTTGCACATCATTACAATATTAGCACAGAGTACATTTCTTAGTATATTGTATTTTCCCTATTCACGCAAATAACTTTGTCAGTTTTCAAGCTACGACAGTTTCCTATACCTCATTTTAATCAATAAGAAACGCACTTTCTTTTTATATGTCACTTATTCAAAAATCTCAAGGTCATAAATTTATCAAATTTGCATATCATTACAATTTTGGTACAGAGTACATTTCTTGGCACAATGTATTTTCCCTATTCACGCAAATAACTTTGTCAGTTTTCAAGCTACGACTCTTCCGTATACCTCATTTTAATCCAAAAAACACGCACTTTCTTCTGATATATCACCTATTCAAAAATCTGAAGTTCATAAAATTGATAAAATTTGCACATCATTACAATTTTGGCAAAGAGTACATTTCTTAATATATTGTATTTTGCCTATTCACGCAAATACAACTGACGTCATTTTAATCCATAAGAAACGAGCTTTCTTTTGATATATCACTTATTCAAAAATCATAAGTTCATAAAATTGATAACATTTTCACATCATTACAATTTTGGCAGAGAGTACATTTCATAGTATATTGTATTTTCCCTATTCACGCAAATAACTTTGTCAGTTTTCAAGCTACGACAGTTTCGTATACGTCTTTTTAATCCATATTCTAAAGAATGCAATATGTATTATTTATTTAGTTTTGCCTTTTGTTAAGAAAATACAACAACTAAAACAACTTATTTTGTTGTTTTCTGGTAGTAGTAAATACTACTAGCTCAGCAAAATCTGAGATAAATCCTAAAACTATGCTTGTTTTTTTTTTTTTTTGTCGTATACCTCATTTTAATCCATAAGAAACGCGCTTTCTTTTGATATATCACTTATTTAAAAATCTTAAGTTCATAAATTTATCAAATTTGCACATCATTACAATTTTGGCACAGAGTACATTTCTTAGTATATTGTATTTTCCCTATTCACGCAAATAACTTTGTCAGTTTTCAAGCTACGACAGTTTCGTATACCTCATTTTAATCAATAAGAAACGCACTTTCTTTTTATATGTCACTTATTCAAAAATCTCAAGGTCATAAATTTATCAAATTTGCATATCATTACAATTTTGGTACAGAGTACATTTCTTGGCACAATGTATTTTCCCTATTCACGCAAATAACTTTGTCAGTTTTCAAGCTACGACTCTTCCGTATACCTCATTTTAATCCAAAAAACACGCACTTTCTTCTGATATATCACCTATTCAAAAATCTGAAGTTCATAAAATTGATAAAATTTGCACATCATTACAATTTTGGCAAAGAGTACTTTTCTTAATATATTGTATTTTGCCTATTCACGCAAATACAACTGACGTCATTTTAATCCATAAGAAACGAGCTTTCTTTTGATATATCACTTATTCAAAAATCATAAGTTCATAAAATTGATAACATTTTCACATCATTACAATTTTGGCAGAGAGTACATTTCATAGTATATTGTATTTTCCCTATTCACGCAAATAACTTTGTCAGTTTTCAAGCTACGACAGTTTCGTATACGTCTTTTTAATCCATATTCTAAAGAATGCAATATGTATTATTTATTTAGTTTTGCCTTTTGTTAAGAAAATACAACAACTAAAACAACTTATTTTGTTGTTTTCTGGTAGTAGTAAATACTACTAGCTCAGCAAAATCTGAGATAAATCCTAAAACTATGCTTGTTTTTTTTTGTCGTATACCTCATTTTAATCCATAAGAAACGCGCTTTCTTTTGATATATCACTTATTTAAAAATCTTAAGTTCATAAATTTATCAAATTTGCACATCATTACAAATTTGCCACAGAGTACTTTTCGTGGCACAATGTATTTTCCCTTTTCACGCAAATAATTTTGTCAGTTTTCAAGCTATGATAATTTCGTATACCTTAATTTAATCCATAAGAAACGCACTTTCTTTTGATATATCACTTATTTAAAAATCTTAAGCTCATAAAATTGACAAAATTTGCACATCATTACAATTTTGGCACAGAGTACATTTATTAGTATATTGTATTTTCCCTATTCACGCAAATAACTTTGTCAGTTTTCATGCTACGACAGTTTCGTATACCTCATATTAGTCCATAAGAAACGCACTTTCTTTTGATATGCCATTTATTCAAAAATCTTAAGTTCATAAATTTATCAAATTTGCACATCATTACAATTTTGGCACAGAGTACATTTCTTAGTATATTGTATTTTCCCTTTTCACGCAAATAATTTTGTCAGTTTTCAAGCTATGATAATTTCGTATACCTTAATTTAATCTATAAGAAACGCACTTTCTTTTGATATATCACCTATTCAAAAATCCTAAGTTCATAAAATTGATAAAATGTGCACATCATTACAATTTTAGCACAGGGTACATTTCTTAGTATATTGTATTTTCCCTATTCACGCAAATAACTTTGTCAGTTTTCAAGCTGCGGCAGTTTCGTATGCCTCATTTTAATCAATAAGAAAAGCACTTTCTTTTGATATGTCACTTATTCAAAAATCTCAAGTTCATAAATTTATCAAATTTGCATATCGTTACAATTTTGATACAGAGTACATTTCTTGGCACAATGTATTTTCCCTATTCACGCAAATAACTTTGTCAGTTTTCAAGCTACGACAGTTTCGTATACCTCATTTTAATCAACAAGAAACGCACTTTCTTTTGATATATCACTTATTCAAAAATCTTAAGTTCATAAAATTGATATAATTTGCACATCATTACAATACATTTCTTAGTATATTGTATTTTCCCTATTCACGCAAATAACTTTGTCAGTTTTCAAACTACGACAGTTTCGTATACCTCATTTTAATCAATAAGAAACGCACTTTCTTTTTATATGTCACTTATTCAGAAATCTCAAGGTCATAAATTTATCAAATTTGAATATCATTACAATTTTGGTACAGAGTACATTTCTTTGCACAAGGTATTTTCCCTATTCACGCAAATAACTTTGTCAGTTTTCAAGCTACGACTGTTCCGTATACCTCATTTTAATCCATAAAACACGCACTTTCTTCTGATATATCACCTATTCAAAAATCTGAAGTTCATAAAATTGATAAAATTTGCACATCATTACAATTTTGGCACAGAGTACATTTCTTAATAAATTGTATTTTCCCTATTCACGCAAATAACTTTGTCAGTTTTCAAGCTACGACAACTGACGTCATTTTAATCCATAAGAAACGCGCTTTCTTTTGATTTGTCACTTATTCAAAAATCTTAAGTTCATAAAATTGATAACATTTTCACATCATTACAATTTTGGTACAGAGTACATTTCTTGGCACAATGTATTTTCCCTATTCACGCAAATAACTGTGTCAGTTTTCAAGCTACGACTCTTCCGTATACCTCATTTTAATCCATAAAACACGCACTTTCTTCTGATATATCACCTATTCAAAAATCTGAAGTTCATAAAATTGATAAAATTTGCACATCATTACAATTTTGGCACAGAGTACATTTCTTAATATATTGTATTTTCCCTATTCACGCAAATAACTTTGTCAGTTTTCAAGCTACGACAACTGACGTCATTTTAATCCATAAGAAACGCGCTTTCTTTTGATTTGTCACTTATTCAAAAATCTTAAGTTCATAAAATTGATAACATTTTCACATCATTACAATTTTGGTACAGAGTACATTTCTTGGCACAATGTATTTTCCCTATTCACGCAAATAACTTTGTCAGTTTTCAAGCTACGACTCTTCCGTATACCTCATTTTAATCCAAAAAAACACGCACTTTCTTCTGATATATCACCTATTCAAAAATCTGAAGTTCATAAAATTGATAAAATTTGCACATCATTACAATTTTGGCACAGAGTACATTTCTTAATATATTGTATTTTGCCTATTCACGCAAATACAACTGACGTCATTTTAGTCCATAAGAAACGAGCTTTCTTTTGATATATCACTTATTCAAAAATCATAAGTTCATAAAATTGATAACATTTTCACATCATTACAATTTTGGCAGAGAGTACATTTCATAGTATATTGTATTTCCCTATTCACGCAAATAACTTTGTCAGTTTTCAAGCTACGACAGTTTCGTATACGTCTTTTTAATCCATATTCTAAAGAATGCAATATGTATTATTTATTTAGTTTTGCCTTTTGTTAAGAAAATACAACAACGAAAACAACTTATTTTGTTGTTTTCTGGTAGTAGTAAATACTACTAGCTCAGCAAAATCTGAGATAAATCCTAAAACTATGCTTGTTTTTTTTTTTTTTTTTTTGTCGTATACCTCATTTTAATCCATAAGAAACGCGCTTTCTTTTGATATATCACTTATTTAAAAATCTTAAGTTCATAAATTTATCAAATTTGCACATCATTACAAATTTGCCACAGAGTACTTTTCGTGGCACAATGTATTTTCCCTTTTCACGCAAATAATTTTGTCAGTTTTCAAGCTATGATAATTTCGTATACCTTAATTTAATCCATAAGAAACGCACTTTCTTTTGATATATCACTTATTTAAAAATCTTAAGCTCATAAAATTGACAAAATTTGCACATCATTACAATTTTGGCACAGAGTACATTTATTAGTATATTGTATTTTCCCTATTCACGCAAATAACTTTGTCAGTTTTCATGCTACGACAGTTTCGTATACCTCATATTAGTCCATAAGAAACGCACTTTCTTTTGATATGCCATTTATTCAAAAATCTTAAGTTCATAAATTTATCAAATTTGCACATCATTACAATTTTGCCACAGAGTACATTTCTTAGTATATTGTATTTTCCCTATTCACGCAAATAACTTTGTCAGTTTTCAAGCTACGACAGTTTCGTATACCTCATATTAATCCATAAGAAACGCACTTTCTTTTGATATATAAGTTATTCAAAAATCTTAAGTTCATAAAATTTACTAAATTTGCACATCATTACAATTTTGGTACGGAGTACATTTCTTAGTATAGTGTATTTTCCCTATTGACGCAAATAACTTTGTCAGTTTTCAAGCTACGACAGTTTCGTATACGTCATTTTAATCCATAAAAAATGCGCTTTCTTTTGATATCTCCCTTATTCAAAAATCTTAAGTTCATAAATTTATCAAATTTGCACATCATTACAATTTTGGCACAGAGTACATTTCTTAGTATATTGTATTTTCCCTATTCACGCAAATAACTTTGTCAGTTTTCAAGCTACGACAGTTTCGTATACCTCATTTAATCCATAATCAATAAGAAAAGCACTTTCTTTTGATATGTCACTTATTCAAAAATCTCAAGTTCATAAATTTATCAAATTTGCATATCGTTACAATTTTGATACAGAGTACATTTCTTGGCACAATGTATTTTCCCTATTCACGCAAATAACTTTGTCAGTTTTCAAGCTACGACAGTTTCGTATACCTCATTTTAATCAACAAGAAACGCACTTTCTTTTGATATATCACTTATTCAAAAATCTTAAGTTCATAAAATTGATAAAATTTGCACATCATTACAATACATTTTTAGTATATTGTATTTTCCCTATTCACGCAAATAACTTTGTCAGTTTTCAAGCTACGACAGTTTCGTATACCTCATTGTAATCAATAAGAAACGCACTTTCTTTTTATATGTCACCTATTCAGAAATCTCAAGGTCATAAATTTATCAAATTTGAATATCATTACAATTTTGGTACAGAGTACATTTCTTTGCACAAGATATTTTCCCTATTCACGCAAATAACTGAATAGGTTTTCAAGCTACGACTGTTCCGTATACCTCATTTTAATCCATAAAACACGCACTTTCTTCTGATATATCACCTATTCAAAAATCTGAAGTTCATAAAATTGATAAAATTTGCACATCATTACAATTTTGGCACAGAGTACATTTCTTAATATATTGTATTTTCCCTATTCACGCAAATAACTTTGTCAGTTTTCAAGCTACGACAACTGACGTCATTTTAATCCATAAGAAACGCGCTTTCTTTTGATTTGTCACTTATTCAAAAATCTTAAGTTCATAAAATTGATAACATTTTCACATCATTACAATTTTGGTACAGAGTACATTTCATAGTATATTGTATTTTCCCTATTCACGCAAATAACTTTGTCAGTTTTCAAGCTACGACAGTTTCGTATACGTCATTTTAATCCATATTCTAAAGAATGCAATATGTATTATTTATTTAGTTTTGCCTTTTGTTAAGAAAATACAACAACTAAAACAACTTATTTTGTTGTTTTCTGGTAGTAGTAAATATTACTAGCTCAGCAAAATCTGAGATAAATCCTAAAACTATGCTTGTTTTTTTTTTAACAGATAAGCTTTGTGGATGTTTGTAAGTTTTAGTGGATAGTATTTGAAATCTAAAATATATGGAATATTTAAGCGAATTTTTTAAGTTATGATTTTTAATTTTAAAATGCAAAGTTTTAAATATATTCTGATACTTTTTTAACTGCCTAGAAGTATACCGCTCTTATAAGCAGTAATAAAATCTTGGAATATTCTCGACTAAAAGTAATGTAAGAAAAATAAGAGTTTTTAACGTTTTTTGTTAAACATTTCAAACAGTTTTTCTTCCTTTGATTTCTTATAATCTGATCTATAGCCCAGATTATAGGCTGATCAGCTGTCTTGCCTATACACTGAATTATATAGTCAATAATATCAACTGATCTTTTTTCCAATCTATACTCTAAACTGAACAATAGACTTATAATCAGTATATAGCCTTCACTATTAAACTATAGACTGATATATAGTTGGATTAAAAACTGATCTCTAGTCCAGACTATGGACTGATCTATTGACTGATATACATATATACACATACATAAATACATATACATATATATGTGATATAAATTATAGATTAATATTTTCTTAATTATAAACTGATCCTTATTTTTGATGATAGGCTAATCTATTACTAGATTATGGACTGATCTATAATTTAGAAAATTGACCAATCTATAGTCTATTTCCATCCATTTTCTAATCTATACTCTAAATTGGACTATAGATTGATTAAACGTTTATGAACTGATCGATAGTTGGTCTAAAGATTAGTCTACAGTTTTGACTTTAAACTGATCTATTAAATAATATAAAATCTAAACTATAGACTAAGATATATATAGACGAATCTGACGTCTAGACTATAGACTGATAGCTAGACTATAGGCTGATATATAATCTTGAATCAGATTGATATCCAGTTACATATGTATGTCTATATATTGTCTAAAACTGATCTATAATCTAGACTACAAAACAATCTCTAATCTAGACTATACACTGATCTTTAGTTTAGACTGATCTCTTGTTTACACTATAGACTGATTGATAGTCAGGACAAATCTATACTTAAGAATCTAGATTGTTCTTTAGACTAGACTATATACATATATATTTTTATAGTCAAGACTGTCAACTGATCTATTTTCCATTTTATACTAAAGAATATAAACTCAACTATAGACTGATCAATATGTAGTATATAGTCTCCTATATCAATTGTTCTTTGCAGTATACTACAGACTGATCTAAGTCTGATCTCTATTTTATACTATAGACTGATCAATAATGTAGACTACAGACTAATCTATAGTCTAGATTATAGACCGATTTATTAGAATATAGATGATTAATAGTCTAGATTATTGAATGATCTCTAGTTTACACTATAGACTGATATAGACTAAACTATATGTAAGACTATAGACTGATCTCCAATCTAGACTTTAGATTGATTTTTATAGGTGATATTATCAAATTACCTTTCTATTCCCTAATAGAAAATATGGACTGAACTATAGTCCACACAATGGATTGACCTTTACTTCAAACTATAATCTAGACTATAGGCTGATCTATAAGACTATAGATAATCTATTATCTAGATTATTAACTGATCTCTGGTTTATACTATCGACTAATCTATAGACTAAAGACTGATCGCTAGTCTAGACTGTAGACTTATTACTATAGTCAATACCATCAATTGCTGTATACTCTATTAGAAATTCTATAGTCTATTTATAGACTACAGCCCGTTAAATAATCTAGCCTGCAGACTAATCTAAATTATAGATCTTTTGTCTAAATAATTGACTGATCTCTAATTTACACTACAGACTGATCTATAGTCAGGACTATCAATTGATTCGTTTTCTATTTTATATATTAAAATATACACTGATCCACAGACTCGATCTATAGTCAGGTCTATCAATTTATCTTACTCTCATATATTTGTTTATAAATTTTTAAATATTTTCCTACATTTCCTACATTTCGTATACGTCATTTTAATCCATAAGTTTTCAAGATACGACAGTTTCGTTTACCTCATTTTAATCCATAAGAAACGCACTTTCTTTTGATATATCATTTATTCAAAAATCTTAGATTCATAAAATTTATCAAATTTGCATATCATTACAATTTTGGAACAGAGTACATTTCTTAATAAATGGTATTTTCCCTATTCACGCAAATAACTTTGTCAGTTTTCAACCTACGACAGTTTCGTATACCTCATTTCAATCAATAAGAAACGCACTTTGTTCTGATATGTCACTTATTCAAAAATCTTAAGTTCATAAAATTTATCAAATTTGCATATTATTACAATTTTGGTACAGAGTACATTTCTTGGCACAATGTATTTTCCCTATTCACGCAAATAACTTTGCCAGTTTTCAAGCTAAGACAGTGTCGTATACCTCATTTTAATCCATAAGAAACGCACTTTCTGTTGATATATCACTTATTCAAAAATTTCAAGTTCATAAAATTGATAAAATTTGCACATCTTTACAATTTTGGCACAGAGTACATTTCTTGGCACAATGTATTTTCCCTATTCACGCAAATAACTTTGTCAGTTTTTAATATACGATAGTTTCGTATACCTCATTTTAATCCACAAGAAACACACTTTCTTTTGATATAACACTTATTTAAAAATCTTATGTTAATAAAATTGATAAAATCTGCATATCATTACAATATTGGCATGGAGTACATTTCTTAGTATATTGTATTTTCCCTATTCACGCAAATAACTTCGTCAGTTTTCAATCTACGACAGTTTCGTTTACCTCATTTTAATCCATAACAAATGCACTTTCTTTTGATATATCCACTTATTCAAAAATCTTAAGTTCATAAAATTTATCAAATTTGCACATCATTAGTATTTTGGCACAGAGTACATTTATAAGTATATTGTATTTTAACTTTGTCAGTTTTCAACCTACGACAGTTTCGTATACCTCATTTCAATCAATAAGAAACGCACTTTCTTTGATATGTCACTTATTCAAAAATCTTAAGTTCATAAAATTTATCAAATTTGCATATCATTACAATTTTGGCACAGAGTACATTTCTTAGTATATTGTATTTTCCATATTCACGCAAATAACTTTGTCAGTTTTCAAGGTACGACAGTATCGTGTACCTCATTTTAATCAATAAGAAACCCACTTTCTTTTGATATATCACTTATTCCAAAATCTTAAATTCAAAAAATTTATAAAATTTGCACATCATTGCACTTTTGGCACAGAGTACATTTCTTAGTATTATGTATTTTCCCTATTCACGCAAATAACTTTGTCAGTTTTCAAGCTACGACAATGTCGTATACCTCACTTTAATCCACAAGAAACGCACTTTTTTTTGATATATCACTTATTTAAAAATCTTAAGTTCATAAAATTAATAAAATTTGCACATCATTACAATTTTGGCACGGAGTACATTTCTTGGTATATTGTATTTTCCCTATTCACGCAAATAACTTTGTCAGTTTTCAAGCTACGACAGTTTCGTTTAGCTCATTTTAATCCATAAGAAATGCACCTTCTTTTGATATATCACTTATTCAAAAATCTTAAGTTCATAAAATTGATAAAATTTGCAAATCATTACAATTTTGGCACAGAGCACATTTCTTGGTATATTGTATTTTCCCTATTCACGCAAATAACTTTGTCAGTTTTCAAGCTGCGACAGTGTCGTATACCTCATTTTTTCAAGCTACGACGCACTTTCTTCTGATATATCACCTATTCAAAAATCTGAAGTTCATAAAATTGATAAAATTTGCACATCTTTACAATTTTGGCACAGAGTACATTTCTCAATATATTGTATTTTCCCTATTCACGCAAATAGCTTTGTCAGTTTTCAAGCTACGAAGGTGTCCAGCTACGACAGTGTGGTATACCTGATTTTAATCCACAGGAAACGCACTTCTTTTGATATGTCACTTATTTAAAAATCTAAAGTTCATAAAATTGATAAAATTTGCACATCATTACAATTTTGGCACAGAGTACATTTCTTTGTCAGTTTTTAATCTACGATAGTTTCGTATACCTCATTTTAATCCAGAAGAAACACACTTTCTTTTGATATAACACTTATTTAAAAATCTTATGTTGATAAAATTGATAAAATCTGCATATCATTACAATATTGGAATGGAGTACATTTCTTAGTATATTGTATTTTCCCTATTCACGCAAATAACTTCGTCAGTTTTCAAGCTACGAGAGTGTCGTATACCTCATTTTAATCTATAACAAATGCACTTTCTTTTGATATATCACTTATTCAAAAATCTTAAGTTCATAAAATTTATCAAATTTGCACATCATTACAATTTTGGCACAGAGTGCATTTATAAGTATATTGTATTTTCCCTATTCACGCAAATAACTTTGTCAGTTTTCAAGCTACGACAGTTTCGTATACCTCATAATAATCCATAAGAAACGCACTTTCTTTTTATATGTCACTTATTCAAAAATCTCAAGGTCATAAATTAATCAAATTTGCATATCATTACAATTTCGGTACAGAGTACATTTCTTGGCACAATGTATTTTCCCTATTCACGCAAATAACTTTGTCAGTTTTCAAGCTACGACTGTTCCGTATACCTCATTTTAATCCATAAAAAACGCACTTTCTTCTGATATATCACCTATTCAAAAATCTTAAGTTCATAAAATTTATCAAATTTGCACATCATTACAATTTTGGCACAGAGTACATTTCTTAGTATATTGTATTTGCCCTATTCACAAAAATAACTTTGTCAGTTTTCAAGCTACGACAGTTTCGTTTACCTCATTTTAATCCATAAAAAACGCACTTTCTTTTGATATATCATTTATTCAAAAATCTTAGATTCATAAAATTTATCAAATTTGCATATCATTACAACTTTGGAACAGAGTACATTTCTTAATAAATGGTATTTTCCTTATTCACGCAAATAACTTTGCGTTGCAAATGCACTTTCTTTTGATATGTCACTTATTCAAAAATCTTAAGTTCATAAAATTTATCAAATTTGCATATCATTACAATTTTGGTACAGAGTGCATTTCTTGGCACAATATATTTTCCCTATTCACGCAAATAACTTTGTCAGTTTTCAAGCTACGACAGTGTCGTATACCTCATTTTAATCCATAAGAAACGCACTTTCTGTTGATATATCACTTATTCAAAAATTTCAAGTTCATAAAATTGATAAAGTTTGCACATCTTTACAATTTTGGCACAGAGTACATTTCTTGGCACAATGTATTTTCCCTATTCACACAAATAACTTTGTCAGTTTTTAATCTACGATAGTTTCGTATGCCTCATTTTAATCCACAAGAAACACACTTTCTTTTGATATAACACTTATTTAAAAATCTTATGTTGATAAAATTGATAAAATCTGCATATCATTACAATATTGGCATGGAGTACATTTCTTAGTATATTGTATTTTCCCTATCATTACAATTTCGGTAAAGAGTACATTTCTTGGCACAATGTATTTTCCCTATTCACGCAAATAACTTTGTCAGTTTTCAAGCTACGACTGTTCCGTATACCTCATTTAAATCCATAAAAAACGCACTTTCTTCTGATATATCACCTATTCAAAAATCTAAAGTTCATAAAATTGATAAAATTTGCACATCATTACAATTTTGGCACAGAGTACATTTCTTAATATATTGTATTTTCCCTATTCACGCAAATAACTTTGTCAGTTTTCAAGCTACGAGGGTTTCCAGCTACGACAGTGTCGTATACCTTATTTTAATCCACAAGAAACTCACTTTCTTTTGATATGTCACTAATTTAAAAATCTTAAGTTCATAAAATTGATAAAATTTGCACATCATTACAATTCTGGCACAGAGTACATTTCTTAGTATATTGTATTTTCCCTATTCTCGCAAATAACTTTGTCAGTTTTCAAGCTGCGACAGTGTCGTATACCTCATTTTAATCCATAACAAATGCACCTTCTTTTGATATATCACTTATTCAAAAATCTTAAGTTCATAAAATTTATCAAATTTGCACATCATTACAATTTTGGCACAGAGTACATTTCTTAGTATATTGTATTTGCCCTATTCACAAAAATAACTTTGTCAGTTTTCAAGCTACGACAGTTTCGTTTACCTCATTTTAATCCATAAAAAACGCACTTTCTTTTGATATATCATTTATTCAAAAATCTTAGATTCATAAAATTTATCAAATTTGCATATCATTACAACTTTGGAACAGAGTACATTTCTTATTAAATGGTATTTTCCTTATTCACGCAAATAACTTTGCGTTGCAAATGCACTTTCATTTGATATGTCACTTATTCAAAAATCTTAAGTTCATAAAATTTATCAAATTTGGATATCATTACAATTTTGGTACAGAGTGCATTTCTTGGCACAATATATTTTCCCTATTCACGCAAATAACTTTGTCAGTTTTCAAGCTACGACAGTGTCGTATACCTCATTTTAATCCATAAGAAACGCACTTTCTGTTGATATATCACTTATTCAAAAATTTCAAGTTCATAAAATTGATAAAGTTTGCACATCTTTACAATTTTGGCACAGAGTACATTTCTTGGCACAATGTATTTTCCCTATTCACGCAAATAACTTTGTCAGTTTTTAATCTACGATAGTTTCGTATGCCTCATTTTAATCCACAAGAAACACACTTTCTTTTGATATAACACTTATTTAAAAATCTTATGTTGATAAAATTGATAAAATCTGCATATCATTACAATATTGGCATGGAGTACATTTCTTAGTATATTGTATTTTCGCTATTGACGCAAATAACTTTGTCAGTTTTCAATATACGACAGTTTCGTTTACCTCATTTTAATCCATAAGAAACGCACTTTCTTTTGATATATCACTTATTCAAAAATCCTAAGTTCATAAAATTGATAAAATTTGCACATCATTACAATTTTGGCACGGAGTACATTTCTTAGTATATTGTATTTTCCCTATTCACGCAAATAACTTTGTCAGTTTTCAAGCTGCGACAGTGTCGTATACCTCATTTTTTCAAGCTACGACAGTTCCGTATACCTCATTTTAATCCATAAAAAACGCACTTTCTTCTGATATATCACCTATTCAAAAATCTGAAGTTCATAAAATTGATAAAATTTGCACATCTTTACAATTTTGGCACAGAGTACATTTCTCAATATATTGTATTTTCCCTATTCACGCAAATAACTTTGTCAGTTTTCAAGCTGCGACAGTTTCGTTTACCTCATTTTAATCCATAAGAAACGCGCTTTCTTTTGATTTGTCACTTATTCAAAAATCTTAAGTTCATAAAATTGATAACATTTTCACATCATTACAATTTTGGTACAGAGTACATTTCATAGTATATTGTATTTTCCCTATTCACGCAAATAACTTTGTCAGTTTTCAAGCTACGACAGTTTCGTATACCTCATATTAATCCATAAGAAACGCACTTTCTTTTGATAAATATGTTATTTATAAATCTTAAGTTCATAAAAATTATCAAATTTGCACATCGTTACAATTTTGGCAGAGAGTACATTTCTTAGTATATTGTATTTTCCCTATTCACGCAAATAACTTTGTCAGTTTTCAAGCTACGACAGTTTCGTATACCTCATTTTAATCCACAAGAAACGCACTTTCTTTTGATATATCACTTATTCAAAAATCTTAGATTCATAAAATTGATAATATTTGCATATCATTACAATTTTGGCACAGAATACATTTCATAGTATATTGTATTTTCCCTATTCACGAAAATAACTTTGTCAGTTTTCAATCTACGACAGTTTCGTATACCTCATTTTAATCCACAAGAAACGCACTTTCTTTTGATATATCACTTATTCAAAAACCTTAAGTTCATAAAATTGATAAAATTTTCACATCATTACAATATTAGCACAGAGTACATTTCTTAGTATATTGTACTTTCCCCATTCACGCAAATAACTTTGTCAGTTTTCAAGTTACGACAGTTTCGTATGCCTCATTTTAATCCATAAGAAACGCACTTTCTTTTGATATATCACTTATTCAAAAATCTTAGATTCATAAAATTGATAATATTTGCATATCATTACAATTTTGGCACAGAATACATTTCTTAGTATATTGTATTTTCCATATTCACGCAAATAACTTTGTCAGTTTTCAAGGTACGACAGTATCGTGTACCTCATTTTAATTCATAAGAAATGCAGTTTCTTTTGATATATCACTTATTCAAAAATCTTAAGTTCATAAAATTATTAAAATTTTCACATCATTACAATTTTGGCACAGAATACATTTCATAGTATATTGTATTTTCCCTATTCACGCAAATAACTTTGTCAGTTTTCAATCTACGACAGTTTTGTATACCTCATTTTAATCCATAAGAAATGCACTTTCTTTTGATATATCACTTATTCAAAAATCTTAAGTTCATAAAATTGATAAAATTTGCACATCATTACAATTTTGGCACAGAGTACATTTCTTAGTATATTGTATTTTCCCTATTCACGCAAATAACTTTGTCAGTTTTCAAGCTACGACAGTTCCGTATACCTCATTTTAATCCATAAGAAACGCACTTTCTTCTGATACATCACCTATTCAAAAATCTGAAGTTCATAAAGTTGATAAAATTTGCACATCTTTACAATTTTGGCACAGAGTACATTTCTCAATATATTGTATTTTCCCTATTCACGCAAATAGCTTTGTCAATTTTCAAGCTACGAGGGTGTCCAGCTACGACAGTGTCGTATACCTCATTTTAATCCACAGGAAACGCACTTCTTTTGATATGTCACTTATTTAAAAATCTTAAGTTCATAAAATTGATAAAATTTGCACATCATTACAATTTTGGCACAGAGTACATTTCTTAGTATATTGTACTTTCCCTATTCACGCAAATAACTTTGTCACTTTTCAAGCTGCGACAGTGTCGTATACCTCATTTTAATCCATAACAAATGCACTTTCTTTTGATATATCACTTATTCAAAAATCTTAAGTTCATAAAATTGATGAAATTTGCACATCATTGCAATTTTGGCACAGAGTACATTTCTTAGTATATTGTATTAGCCCTATTCACACAAATAACTTTGTCAGTTTTCAAGCTACGACAGTTTCGTTTACCTCATTTTAATCCATAAGAAACGCACTTCTTTTGATATGTCACTTATTTAAAAATCTTAAGTTCATAAAATTTATTAAATTTGCACATCATTACAATTTTGGCACAGAGTACATTTATTAGTATATTGTATTTTCCCTATTCACGCAAATAACTTTGTCAGTTTTCAAGCTACGACAGCTTCGTATATCTCATTTTACTCCATAGGTAGGAAGGGAGGTAGGTTGATAGGAGGATGTATACTACATCAAATCCGAAGAAATACACCTAGGCCACTATCGGGCCTGTTGTGCGTTCCTTATCATGAAAAAAAAACTGAAAGAATTATTTTTCAGTGTTCAGAAGCTCAGTTTCCTGAACGTAATTCCTAAGAATCTTCCAATCAGTGTTAGTCAGGAATGTTATTTCCGGAATATCATCATTTCCACGATACTGGAATGCCTGGCAGTGGCAAAGAAAGTGCTCCAGAGTTTCACTGTCCTCTCCACATGCTCCACATTCGTCTGAATCCGCACGTCCAATTTTGCAGAGATGTGCTCGTAATCCTGTGTGTCCACTCAGAATACGTACCATCATACTAACTTCAGACTTGCTCATTTTGAGGAGATTTTTCGTCTTAGATCTTAGATATAGTTCTATCACCTGATATCGCCCTAATTGCCTTCTGGCTGTCGGTAAATATATTAAGCGCTGTGGGCGCCATATTTATTCTAATCCAATTTACGCATTCCGTTATTGCTCGTACTTCTGCCTGAAAGCTTGTGTTATGATTTGGTAAACGGTGGTATATTTCTGTTTCTGGGTCTTCAATTTAGAAACCCAGCAACACTTTGTCCCCCAATTTAGAGCCATCCTTGTAACAACGGATTCCTAATGGTATTTGCTCTAATGTTCCGCTTGACCAAGACATTCTATCAGGGATCAGCGTTTCAAAGTTTCCGACATGTTCTGTGTCTGGTATACGATCAGGCACGTCCGATGATTGTGTATAACCTTCCAATGTGTCCAGTATACATTGATGACGTCTCCTATAACCGCTTTTGGCCAGTTCGCCTAAAGTAAAGAGCCGTTCGGCTGTAAGCGCTGCCTCAGATCTTAAATATGTTTCAATGGGTGGAATATCTAGCAACGTTTCCAAAGCCTTGGTTGAAGTAGTACAAATGGCACCACTTATACCCAAGCAGCATGTACGCTGAACTCCGTGTAGTAGTTTGATATTGCACTTTTTGTCTAAAGCAGTCCACCAGATTATTGAAGCATAAGCTAGAATTGGTCTAATTACGCTTTTATAAAGCCAATTTGTCATAGTAGGACTAAGACCCCACTTCATGCCTATAGTTCTCCTACATATCGCCCAGCACCGATGTGCCTTGTTGATCCTATCCTCTATGTGGTGTCTCCATTTTAATTTCTGTAACGTCATTGCTTTACGTTCTTTGGGTTCTGATCAATGAGTTACTATTGTCTGAAAAACCTGAATATTTGATTGGGTTTTGATGTTAACACCCATAATAATTGCCCTCCCTTTTGGTAAATATACCACCATGATCATATTTTAGTTGTCTAAAATACAATCCCTAATTAACAAACTTACTTTGCTGCAATTCTAATCCATATATCCTACTTCATCTCCACAACTCAAATAAAAAGATTTAATGCACCATATTTTCTTTTAAATATTCAAAATTAACAGACAATTCATTTATTTAATTTAAATAAAAATAACTAAAAATTAATATACAAAACTTATTAATGATCAAAGTTGTTTCCATATTTATCTTATAACAACTAAGAAATTTAAAAATTATTTACCAAAAAAATTAAATTAGAACAAAATTAAAAGAAAAATACAAAAAAAAACTTACATATATTGACTGCAACGACGATATGTACATATCCGCATCACGAAGACAATGGTTTATAGAACAATAAATATTTTTTTTTTCTTTACATTAATTAATAAGATAAACAAAATAAAAACATTTTCAAATTAAGAAAATCAATTAAATTAGAATTTTTAAATTTAAAAACAAAATAATTAAATAAGAATTATTAAAATTTACAACAAAACAAAATTTAACAAAAAAAAAAAAAAAAAAAAAAAAAAAAACTTTTAGATCTCAACATTTAAAATATGATTAATTATTATTTTAACAGCATTTAAATTTACACGTTCAATCTTCACAAATTAGTCACATTTGATCCAAAATTCTCGATCCAAATTCAAAAGAAATAAGGCACATATTGTTGTTTGTTAATTGTTGTTTTATACCATTAATATTAGTTTGTTTATATTTTCCTTGTTCGGTTCATATATTTTCCACTTTTATTTAAACTTAGAAAAATTTTAAATATTCATCAAAACACATAAATTTTAATTATATATTGTAAATTTGCATCACTGTTCAGTTTGTTCTATTTTATGTGTAAAAAGTATTAATTTTACTTTCAGTTCATGCTTTAAGTTATGTTATCCATATATAATTTTCATTTATTTCAACGTTATATAAATATTATTTTAAATAATTTTCGAGGCATAGTTATACAAAATTTTCTCTTGGAAAATATCCTTTTCTTAGTTTTACTTATTGAAAATATCCTTCTTTCAAATAATTTTCAAATACTCTTCATCTAATTTCACTTTATAAAATTTCATCTCAAATTTAACTATGCTCATTTTAACACTCAATTTTCACTTATTTCATTCAAAATTATCCTTTTCCAATATCCTCCGATATTTTAAATTATCCTTTCAAATTCGTCCATTTTTCACTTTTAATTTACTAAGAATATCCTTTTTCCTCTATTTTAAGGCACAATATTTTTACAATATAAACTATTTAATGTTCCCGTTTTACTTTTTCTTTTTAAAATTATTACCGCACAATTCAACAATCAAAACTATTATGAATAATTTCCTACAAACCTAAAACTATCTAACAATCAAAATTTCCAAAACCATAGCCTACGTGATGAAAAAATAATATCCTAAACTACAATCACATATAATTTTCAAATTTCAAATTTCAAAAATAACAATTTACCTACATACAATTTTTCTACATTATTTTCAAAAAAAAAACCAACTAGATTAAAATTTTCAAATATTAAAACATTTCAAATTTCATTTTCAAATTTCAAAACAGTATACCAAAGCATTTTATGAATTCCCAAAAATCAAAGGTAATTTGATTGAAATAAAAATAAACATATTTGAATTGCAATTTAAATTTGAAGCAAAGTCAATCAAAAATATTTGAATTATAATTTGAATTTGGTAAAAAGCAAGGCACACTTAATTAAAAATAGAAATATTATTCAAATTGATATTCAAAATTTAAATAGGAAAAAATCTAAGCCAACTCAGTTGATTCTACCTTTTCCAAATTTGAATTCAAATTCAAATTTTAAAATAAAAACATAAATCAAAGCTAACATGATTAAAAATAAAGAAAAATATTCAAACTAAAATTTAAATTTCAAAATAACAAAGGCAAAGCCAACTGAGTGAAAAACCTTAAAAATATTTAAACTAAAATTTGAAAATAAAATAAAAAAAATCAAAGACTACTTAGTTGAAAATTTTCAAATATTCAAAATTGTAAGAAGACAAAAAAAATAAAAGGTTACTCAATTGGAAAATCTAAAAATATTTGAATTTAAATTTAAAATTGAAAAAGTAAAGAATATTTATGAACAAGTTAAAAATTAGACCCCAACATTTCCGGTCGAGGATTACACCTAAGTACTTAACTTTGTCTATTACTGGTATCTTCTTGCCCAGGAAGCAAGGTTCAGTATACGTAGAAATTTTTGTCTTTCTTGTGAAAAGACAGATTTCCGTTACAGCTCAAGTCCATATTCAGAGCCTCCTCAGCTCTTCTACACAAGTAATTTGGATCCTTTCCCTTTAAAAGAATTACGACATCGTCTGCATAGCAGACAGGTCTAAGTCCTTTCTCGGTTAGGGTCCTTAGGAGGCTATTAATCGTGGTAACCCAGAGTAAAGGTGACAAAATGCCACCCTGTGGTATACCACGAAAATACCTTTTTCCTGATAGTTATATCGTACATCTCGCAGCTTATCCGTCTGTTCCTTATCATGTGGTTGATCCAGTTACGGAGCACCCGGTCACCATAAAACTGGTCTAGGAATTGGATAAGAGTATCAGTGTGCACGTTATTGAAGGCGCCTTCGATGTCAATGCACACCGCCAGTGTATACAGTTTGCTATCAAAGGATGCACCTATGGACAACTTCGTTTAAAGCGGTTTCCACCGATCGTCCCTTTACATAAGCATGCTGCTTAAATTTTAGGTCTTGTTGCAATTTTTTATAATATTGTTATGTTGTTAATATTTTCTTGAATTATATATCAATTGTTGAATTTGATACAAAAGTATTTAATTTTCATATATAATAGCAATACTTTTTAAAAATGGGTTAATTTAGTAATGGTATCCTTCCCCTACTTTGGTTTTGCTTTTACTATCTATTGTGATTGATTGAGATTTTTAAATCTGTAACTCATTAGTTCAATTGTATATATGTTTGAAAGTATGTAAGCTACTACCAAAAGAAGAAAAAATTACAGTATATGTAAAAACATATCTTTTGTCTTTCTTTAGCCCAAATACTTTAATTGATTCTTCCAATGTCATTAAGATCACCTTCGAGATTATTCTACTGCGCATTTTTCTTTAATTCTTTTGTTAAAATACTTACAACTGTTACACATTTTGATCATTCTTTAAGTAAAAGTTGAAAAGTAAAGACCTTACTATAGTTAAAAGTGAATATTTGAAAATTTAGAATTCTTTAACAAGAGTGTTTAATAGGAGTAATAAAGTTAAAATAAAGTATAAATTAACTTATATAAAAGTTTGCCAAACCTTGAAATCATATGTTATTGAATCTAAACAAAAATAAAATCCTGCAAAATTTCGAAGGGAAAAATTTCTTTAAAAACATTCTTCCAAAGACTCTAGGCTGCTTTCAAGGTAAGACTAAAAAAACGTGTTTTTCATCAAATGACTTATGGGAAAATGTGTTTTCATTAATTCAAGGCAGCCTCATTGATTGACCAAATTGGTAGTGGTTCCAGCCGAATTCATATCTGTAGATCCAAAATTATAGTACCAAATACCACTGGAATCGTTGAAACAGCTTGATTAAATCTAGAAAAAAGAACAAAGCCCATAGAGAATTGCTTAATTAAACCAAGTTGAAAGTGCACGTGTTGTCCCGAGAGACTCAGGTTTTGGTTAACCAAATCTAGCTCCACGTGTTTATCAGATTGGACTTAATTCCCCACCAGATTGAACAAACTTTTCCAAACCTACTTAACATCGTTCCAAAATCATTTAATACCTAACTTGAATTTTTATTAATAACATCTAAATTAGACCAAAACGTATAAACCTTTAAATAATTATGTATTAAATCAAATTATCATAAATTACATTACAATATCAATTATAAATATTGAGACTTATATTTGAATAATTTGTTTCAACATGTATTAAATAATTTGATATGAATATAACTCTACATGTTGTTACAAATTTTATCTAAAGTCTATTGAGAATACTCTATTTATTTGCTACTTAAAACTAAGTTAAATCCCTAAATTTTCCTAATTAAAATTTCGCTAAACTAAATCTAAGACAATGTAAATTTAACTATTCTTAAATTCTATATCAAATTATAAAAATCAAATATGAATTTAAATAATATTTCTAAACAAATTTATTCTAAATATTTCTAAATATAAAATTAATTATATTATCTTTTCTATCTATTCTATAATCTTTTAAATTAAAATTGTTTGTAATATTAATTTAAATGAATTCAATTTAACTTTGCCAAATGTAATTTAAAATCTATTAAAATTAAATTCTAATATTCAAAAATTATATTAAAATTATGTAAATTATAAGCAATATTAACCTAAAGAAATTAAAACATTAAATTTTACTAACTTTATTCCTTGAGTGTATACTACTATCTTTAAACTTCTTAAATTACTATTTTTTATTTTATATTTTATGGTTCTAAATATTATATAATATTACAATTTTGGCACAGAGTACATTTCTTAGTATATTGTATTTTCCCTATTCACTTTGTCAGTTTTCAAGCTACGACAGTTTGGTATACCTCATTTAAATCCATAAGAAACGCACTTTTTTTTGATATATCATTTATTCAAAAATCTAAAGTTCTTAAAATTGATAAAATTTGCATATCATTACAATATTGGCACAGAGTACATTTCTTAGTATATTATATTTTCCTTATTCACGCAAATAGCTTTGTCAGTTTTTAAGCTACGACAGTTTGGTATACCTCATTTTAATCCACAAGAAACACACTTTTTTTGATATAACACTTATTCAAAAATCTTAAGTTCATAAAATTTATCAAATTTGCACATCATTACAATTTTGCCACAGAGTACATTTCTTGGCACAATGTATTTTCCCTATTCACGCAAATAACTTTGTCAGTTTTCAAGCTACGACAGTTTCATATACCTCATTGTAATCAATAAGAAACGCACTTTCTTTTGATATGTCACATATTCAAAAATCCTAAGTTCTTAAAATTGATAAAATTTGCATATCATTACAATATTGGCACAGAGTACATTTTTAAGTACACTATATTTTCCTTATTCACGAAAATAACATTGTCAGTTTTCAAGCTACGACAGTTCCGTATAACTCATTTTAATCTACAAGAAACGCACTTTTTTTGATATATCACCAATTCAAAAAGCTTAAGTTCATAAAATTGATAAAATTTGCATATTATTACAATTTTGGCACAGAGTACATTTCTTAGTATATTGTATTTTCCCTATTCACGCAAATAACTTTGTCAGTTTTCAAGCTACGACAGTTTCGTTTACCTCATTTTAATCCATAAAAAACGCACTTTCTTTTGATATATCATTTATTCAAAAATCTTTAGTTCATAAAGTTGATAAAATTTGCACATCATTACAATTTTGGCACAGAGTACATTGTATTTTCCCTATTCAAGCAAATAACTTTGTCAGTTTTCAAGCTACGACAGTTTCATATACCTCATTTTAATCAATAAGAAACCCACTTTCTTTTGATATATCACTTATTCCAAAATCTTAAGTTCATAAATTATTCGAATTTGCATATCATTACAATTTTGGTCAGTTTTCAAGCTACGACAGTTTCGTATACCTCATTTTAATCCACAAGAAACGCACTTTCTTTTGATATATCACTTATCCAAAAATCTTTAGTTCATAAAATTGATAAAATTTGCATATCATTACAATTTTGGCACGGAGTACATTTCTTAGTATATTGTATTTTCCCTATTCACTTTGTCAGTTTTCAAGCTACGACAGTATCATATACCTCATTGTAATCAATAAGAAACGCACTTTCTTTTGATATGTCACATATTCAAAAATCTTAAGTTCTTAAAATTGATAAAATTTGCATATCATTACAATATTGGCACAGAGTACATTTCTAAGTATATTATATTTTTCTTATTCACGCAAATAACATTGTCAGTTTTCAAGCTACGACCGTTCCATATAACTCATTTTAATCTACTAGAAACGCACTTTCTATTCAAAAACCTTAAGTTCATAAATTATTCGAATTTGCATATCGTTACAATTTTGGTACAGAGTACATTTCTTGTCAGTTTTCAAGTTACGACAGTTTCGTACTGTCGTAGCACTTTCTTTTGATATTTCACCTATTTAAAAATCTTAAGTTCATAAAGTTGATAAAATTTGCATATCATTACAATTTTGGCACAGAGCACATTTCTTAGTATATTGTATTTTCCCTATTCAAGCAAATAACTTTGTCAGTTTTCAAGCTACGACAGTTTCATATACCTCATTTTAATCAATAAGAAACCCACATTCTTTTGATATATCACTTATTCAAAAATCTTAAGGTCATAAATTATTCTAATTTGCATATCATTACAATTTTGATTAGTTTTCAAGCTACGACAGTTTCGTATGCCTCATTTTAATCCACAAGAAACGCACTTTCTTTTGATATATCACTTATTCAAAAATCTTAAGTTCATAAAATTGATAAAATTTGCATATCATTACAATTTTGGCAAAGAGTACATTTCTTAGTATATTGTATTTTACCTATCCACGCAAATAACTTTGTCAGTTTTCAAGCTACGACAGTTTCGAAGCTTGAAACAAGAAACGCACTTTCTTTTGATATATCACTTATTTAAAAATCTTAAGTTCATAAATTGATAAAATTTGCATATCATTACAATTTTGGCACAGAGTACATTTCTTATTATATTGTATTTTCCCTATTCAAGCAAATGACTTTGTCAGTTTTCAAGCTAGGACAGTTTCATATACCTTATTTTAATCAATAAGAAACGCACTTTCTTTTGATATATCACTTATTCAAAAATCTTAAGTTCATAAATTATTCGAATTTGCATATCATTACAATTTTGGCACAGAATACTTTTCTTAGTATAGTGTATTTTCCCTATTCACGCAAATAACTTTGTCAGTTTTCAAGCTACGACAGTTTCGTACTGTCGTAGCACTTACTTTTGATATATCACTTATTTAAAAATCTTAAGGTCATTAAATTGATAAAAGATGCACATCATTACAATTTTGGCACAGAGTACTTTCCTTGGTGTATTGTATTTTCCCTATTCACGCAAATAACTTTGTCAGTTTCCAAACTACAGTAGTTTCGTATACCACATTTTAATCCATAAGAAACGCACTTTCTTTTGATATATCACCTATTTAAAAATCTTAAGTTTACAAAATTGATAAAATTTGCATATCATTACAATTTGGCACAGAATACATTTCTTAGTATATTGTATTTTCCCTATTCACGCAAATAATTTTGTCAGTTTGCAAGCTGTGATAGTTTCGTATACCTCATTTTAATCCATAAGAAACGCACTTTCTTTTGATATATCACTTATTCAAAAATCTTAGGTTCATAAAATTGATAAAATTTGCATATCATTACAATTTTGGCACAGAGTACATTTCTTAGTATATTGTATTTTCCCTATTCACGCAAATAACTTTGTCAGTTTTCAAGCTACGACAGTTTCGTAGCTCTAAACAAGAAACGCACTTTCTTTTGATATATCACTTATTTAAAAATCTTAAGTTCATAAAATTGATAAAAGTTGCACATCATTTCAATTTTGGCACAGAGTACTTTTCTTAGTATATTGTATTTTCCCTATTCACGCAAATAACTTTGTCAGTTTTCAAACTACGGTAGTTTCGTATACCTCATTTTAATCCACAAGAAACGCACTTTCTTTTGATATATCACTTATTTAAAAATCCTAAGTTCACAAAATTGATAAAATTTGCATACCTTTACAATTTGGCACAGAATACATTGCCTTGTATATTGTATTTTCCCTATTCACGCAAATAATTTTGCCAGTTTTCAAGCTATGATAGCTATGATAGCACTTTCTTTTGATATTTCACCTATTTAAAAATCTTAAGTTCATAAAGTTGATAAAATTTGCATATCATTACAATTTTGGCACAGAGCACATTTCTTAGTATATTGTATTTTCCCTATTCAAGCAAATAACTTTGTCAGTTTTCAAGCTACGACAGTTTCATATACCTCATTTTAATCAATAAGAAACCCACATTCTTTTGATATATCACTTATTCAAAAATCTTTGCATATCATTACAATTTTGATTAGTTTTCAAGCTACGACAGTTTCGTATGCCTCATTTTAATCCACAAGAAACGCACTTTCTTTTGATATATCACTTATTCAAAAATCTTAAGTTCACAAAATTGATAAAATTTGCATATCATTACAATTTTGGCACAGAGTACATTTCTTAGTATATTGTATTTTACCTATTCACGCAAATAACTTTGTCAGTTTTCAAGCTACGACAGTTTCGAAGCTTGAAACAAGAAACGCACTTTCTTTTGATATATCACTTATTTAAAAATCTTAAGTTCATAAATTGATAAAATTTGCATATCATTACAATTTTGGCACAGAGTACATTTCTTATTATATTGTATTTTCCCTATTCAAGCAAATGACTTTGTCAGTTTTCAAGCTAGGAAAGTTTCATATACCTTATTTTAATCAATAAGAAACGCACTTTCTTTTGATATATCACTTACTCAAAAATCTTAAGTTCATAAATTATTCGAATTTGCATATCATTACAATTTTGGCACAGAATACATTTCTTAGTATAGTGTATTTTCCCTATTCACGCAAATAACTTTGTCAGTTTTCAAGCTACGACAGTTTCGTACTGTCGTAGCACTTACTTTTGATATATCACTTATTTAAAAATCTTAAGGTCATTAAATTGATAAAAGATGCACATCATTACAATTTTGGCACAGAGTACTTTCCTTGGTGTATTGTATTTTCCCTATTCACGCAAATAACTTTGTCAGTTTCCAAACTACGGTAGTTTCGTATACCACATTTTAATCCATAAGAAACGCACTTTCTTTTGATATATCACCTACTTAAAAATCTTAAGTTTACAAAATTGATAAAATTTGCATATCATTACAATTTGGCACAGAATACATTTCTTAGTATATTGTATTTTCCCTATTCACGCAAATAATTTTGTCAGTTTGCAAGCTATGATAGTTTCGTATACCTCATTTTAATCCATAAGAAACGCACTTTCTTTTGATATATCACTTATTCAAAAATCTTAGGTTCATAAAATTGATAAAATTTGCATATCATTACAATTTTGGCACAGAGTACATTTCTTAGTATATTGTATTTTCCCTATTCACGCAAATAACTTTGTCAGTTTTCAAACTACGGTAGTTTCGTATACCTCATTTTAATCCACAAGAAACGCACTTTCTTTTGATATATCACTTATTTAAAAATCCTAAGTTCACAAAATTGATAAAATTTGCATACCTTTACAATTTGGCACAGAATACATTGCCTTGTATATTGTATTTTCCCTATTCACGCAAATAATTTTGCCAGTTTTCAAGCTATGATAGTTTCGTATACCTCATTTTAATCCATAAGAAACGCACTTTCTTTTGATATATCACTTATTCAAAAATCTTAAGTTCATAAAATTGATAAAATTTGCATATCATTACAATATTGGCATAGAGTACATTTTTAAGTATATTATATTTTCCTTATTCACGCAAATAACTTTGTCAGTTTTCAAGCTACGACTGTTTCATAAACCTCATTGTAATCAATAAGAAACGCACTTTCTTTTGATACATCACCTATTCAAAAAGCTTAAGTTCATAAAATTGATAAAATTTGCATATTATTACAATTTTGGCACAGAGTACATTTCTTAGTATATTGTATTTTCCCTATTCACTTTGTCAGTTTTCAAGCTACGACAGTTTGGTATACCTCATTTAAATCCATAAGAAACGCACTTTCTTTTGATATATCACTTATTCAAAAATCTAAAGTTCTTAAAATTTATAAAATTTGCATATCATTACAATATTGGCACAGGGTACATTTCTTAGTATATTATATTTTCCTTATTCACGCAAATAACTTTGTCACTTTTCAAGCTACGACAGTTCCGTATACCTCATTTTAATTCACCAGAAATGCACTTTCCTTTGATATACCACCTATTCAAAAATCTTAAGTTCATAAAATTGATAAAATTTGCATATCATTACAATTTTGGCACAGAGTACATTTCTTAGTATATTGTATTTTCTCTATTCAAGCAAATGACTTTGTCAGTTTTCAAGCTACGAAGTTTCATATACCTTATTTTAATCAATAAGAAACGCACTTTCTTTTGATATATCACTTATTCAAAAATCTTAAGTTCATAAATTATTCGAATTTGCATATCATTACAATTTTGGTACAGAGTACATTTCTTGTCAGTATTCAAGCTACGACAGTTTCGTACTGTCATAGCACTTTCTTTTGATATATCACTTATTTAAAAATCTTAAGTTCATAAAATTGATAAAAGTTTCACATCATTACAATTTTATCACAGAGTACTTTTCTTAGTATATTGTATTTTCCCTATTCACGCAAATAACTTTGTCAGTTTTCAAACTACGGTAGTTTCGTATACCTCATTTTAATCCACATGAAACGCACTTTCTTTTGATATATCACTTATTTAAAAATCTTAAGTTCACAAAATTGATAAAATTTGCATACCATTAAAATTTGACACAGAGTACATTTTTAAGTATATTTTATTTTCCTTATTCACGCAAATAACTTTGTCAGTTTTCAAGCTACGACAGTTTCATATACCTCATTGTAATCAATAAGAAACGCACTTTCTTTTGATATGTCACATATTCAAAAATCTTAAGTTCTTAAAATTGATAAAATTTGCATATCATTACAATATTGGCACAGAGTACATTTTTAAGTATATTATATTTTCCTTATTCACCAAACAACATTGTCAGTTTTCAAGCTACGACAGTTTCGTATACCTCATTGTAATCCACAAGAAACGCACTTTCTTTTGATATATCACTTATTCAAAAATCTTAAGTTCTTATAATTGATAAAATTTGCATATCATTACAATTTTGGCACCGAATACATTTCTTAGTATAGTGTATTTTCCCTATTCACGCAAATAACTTTGTCAGTTTTCAAGCTACGACAGTTTGGTATACCTTATTTAAATCCATAAGAAACGCACTTTCTTTTGATATATCACTTATTCAAAAATCTAAAGTTCATAAAATTGATAAAATTTGCATATCATAACAATTTTGGCACAGAGTACATTTCTTAGTATATTGTATTTTCCCTATTCAAGCAAATAACTTTGTCAGTTTCCAAGCTACTACAGTTTCATATACCTCATTTTAATCACTAAGAAACGCACTTTCTTTTGATATATCACTTATTCAAAAATCTTAAGTTCATAAATTATTCAAATTTGCACATCATTACAATTTTGCCACAGAGTACATTTCTTGGCACAATGTATTTTCCTTATTCACACAAATAACTTTATCAGTTTTCAAGCTACGACAGTTTCATATACCTCATTGTAATCAATAAGAAACGCACTTTTTTTTGATTTGTCACATATTCAAAAATCTTAAGTTCTTAAAATTGATAAAATTTGCATATTATTACAATATTGGCACAGAGTACATTTTTAAGTATATTATATTTTCCTTATTCACGCAAACAACATTGTCAGTTTTCAAGCTACGACAGTTCCGTATAACTCATTTTAATCTACAAGAAACGCACTTTCTTTTGATATATCACCTATTCAAAAAGCTTAAGTTCATAAAATTGATAAAATTTGCATATTATTACAATTTTGGCACAGAGTACATTTCTTAGTATATTGTATTTTCCCTATTCACGCAAATAACTTTGTCAGTTTTCAAGCTACGACAGTTTCGTAGCTTGAAACAAGAAACGCACTTTCTTTTGATATATCACTTATTTAAAAATCTTAAGTTCATAAAGTTGATACAATTTGCATATCATTACGATTTTGGTACAGAGTTCATTTCTTGGCGCAATGTATTTTCCCTATTCAAGCAAATAACTTTGTCAGTTTTCAAGCTACGACAGTTTCGTATACCTCATTTTAATCCATAAGAAACACACTTTCTTTTGATATATCACTTATTCAAAAATCTTAAGTTCATAAATTTTATCAAATTTGCATATCATTACAATTTTGACACAAAGTACATTTCTTAGTATATTGTATTTTCCCTATTCACGCAAATATCTTTGTCAGTTTTCAAGCTACGACAGAGTCGTATACCTCATTTTAATCCATAAGAAACGCACTATCTTTTGATATGTCACGTATTCAAAAATCTGAAGTTCATATACTTTACCAAATTTGCATATCATTACGATTTTGGTACAGAGTTCATTTCTTGGCGCAATGTATTTTCCTTATTCACGCAAATAACTTTGTCAGTTTTCAAGCTACGACAGTTCCGTATAACTCATTTTAATCTACAACAAACGCACTTTCTTTTGATATATCACTTATTCAAAAATCTTAAGTTCATAAAATTGATAAAATTTGCATATTATTACAATATTGGCACAGGGTACATTTCTTAGTATATTATATTTTCCTTATTCACGCAAATAACTTTGTCAGTTTTCAAGCTACGACAGTTCCTTATACCTCATTTTAATTCACAAGAAACGCACTTTCCTTTGATATACCACTTAGTTTTCAAGCTACGACAGTTTCGTATACCTCATTTTAATCCACAAGAAACGCACTTTCTTTTGATATATCACTTATTCAAAAATCTTAAGTTCTTCAAATTGATAAAATTTGCATATCATTACAATTTTGGCACAGAATACATTTCTTAGTATAGTGTATTTTCCCTATTCACGCAAATAACTTTGTCAGTTTTCAAGCTACGACAGTTTGGTATAACTCATTTAAATCCATAAGAAACGCACTTTCTTTTGATATATCACTTATTCAAAAATATAAAGTTCTTAAAATTTATAAAATTTGCATATCATTACAATATTGGCACAGGGTACATTTATTAGTATATTATATTTTCCTTATTCACGCAAATAACTTTGTCAGTTTTCAAGCTACGACAGTTCCTTATACCTCATTTTAATTCACAAGAAACGCACTTTCCTTTGATATACCACTTATTCAAAAATCTTAAGTTCATAAAATTGATAAAATTTGCATATTACTACAATTTTGGCAGAGAGTACATTTCTTAGTATATTGTATTTTCCCTACTCACGAAAATAACTTTGTCAGTCTTCAAGCTACGACAGTTTCGTAGCTCTAAACAAGAAACGCACTTTCTTTTGATATATCACTTATTTAAAAATCTTAAGTTCATAAAATTGATAAAATATGCATATCATTACAATTTTGGCACAGAGTACATTTCTTAGTATATTGTATTTTCC
Source organism: Lucilia sericata (assembly GCF_015586225.1). Classification (NCBI taxonomy): domain Eukaryota; kingdom Metazoa; phylum Arthropoda; class Insecta; order Diptera; family Calliphoridae; genus Lucilia; species Lucilia sericata. The sequence continues at coordinate 292,281 of NW_023994124.1, read as the reverse complement.
CTATTCAAGCAAATGACTTTGTCAGTTTTCAAGCTACTACAGTTTCATATACCTCATTTTAATCAATAAGAAACGCACTTTCTTTTGATATATCACTTATTCAAAAATCTTAAGTTCATAAATTATTCGAATTTGCATATCATTACAATTTTGGTACAGAGTACATTTCTTGTCAGTTTTCAAGCTACGACAGTTTCGTACTGTCGTAGCACTTTCTTTTGATATATCACTTATTTAAAAATCTTAAGTTCATAAAATTGATAAAAGTTGCACATCATTACAATTTTGGCACAGAGTACTTTTCTTAGTATATTGTATTTTCCCTATTCACGCAAATAACTTTGTCAGTTTTTAAACTACGGTCATTTCGTATACCTCATTTTAATCCACAATTTGGCACAGAATACATTTCTTAGTATATTGTATTTTCCCTATTCACGCAAATAATTTTGTCAGTTTTCAAGCTATGATAGTTTCGTATACCTCATTTTAATCCATAAGAAACGCAGTTTCTTTTGATATATCACTTATTCAAAAATCATAAGTACATAAAATTGATAAAATTTGCATATCATTACAATTTTGGTACAGAGAAATGCACTTTCTTTATATATTTCACTTATTCCAAAATCTTAAGTTCATAAAATTGATAAAATTTGCATATCATTACAATTTTAACACAGAGTACATTTCTTAGTATATTGTATTTTCCCTATTCACGCAAATATCTTTGTTCATAAAATCTTATGTTCATAAAATTTATCAAATTAGCACATTACAATATTAGCACAGAGTATATATCGTGGCACAATGTATTTTGCCTATTCACGCAAATAACTTTGTCAGTTTTCAGGCTACGACAGTTTCGTATACCTCATTTTAATCCATAAGAGACGCACTTTCTTTTATATTTCACTTATTCAAAAATCCTAAGTTCATAAAATTTATCAAATTTGCATATCATTAGAATTTTGGTACAGAGAAACGCACTTTCTTTATATATTTCACTTATTCCAAAATCTTAAGTTCATAAAATTTATCAAATTTGCATATCATTACAATTTTGACACAAAGTACATTTCTTAGTATATTGTATTTTCCCTATTCACGCAAATATCTTTGTCAGTTTTCAAGCTACGACGGAGTCGTATACCTCATTTTAATCCATAAGAAACGCACTTTCTTGATATGTCACATATTCGAAAATCTTAAGTTCACAAACTTTACCAAATTTGCATATCATTACGATTTTGGTACAGAGTTCATTTCTTGGCGCAATGTATTTTCCCTATTCACGCAAATAACTTTGTCAGTTTTCAAGCTACGACAGTTAAGTATACCTCATTTTAATCCATAAGAAACGCACTTTCTTTTAATATATCACTTGTTCAAAAGTCTTAAGTTCTTAAAATTGATAAAATTTGCATATCATTACAATATTGGCACAGAGTACATTTCTTAGTATATTATATTTTCCTTATTCACGCAAATAACTTTGTCAGATTTCAAGCTACGACAGTTTGGTATACCTCATTTTAATCCAAAAGAAACACACTTTCTTTTGATATATCACTTATTCAAAAATCTTAAGTTCATAAATTATTCGAATTTGCATATCATTACAATTTTGGTACAGAGTACATTTCTTGTCAGTTTGCAAGCTACGACAGTTTCGTACTGTATATTTTATCTTCCTTATTCACGCAAATAACTTTGTCAGTTTTCAAGCTACGACAGTTTCATATACCTCATTTTAATCAACAAGAAACCCACTTTCTTTTGATATGTCACTTATTCAAAAATCTTAAGTTCATAAATTATTCGAATTTGCATATCATTACAATTTTGGCCAGTTTTCAAGCTAAGACAGTTTCGTATACCTCATTTTAATCCAAAAGAAACGCACTTTCTTTTCATATATCACTTATTCAAAAAACAAGAAACGCACTTTCTTTTGATATATCACTTATTTAAAAATCTTAAGTTCATAAAGTTTATAAAATTTGCATATCATTACAATTTTGGCACAGAGTACATTTCTTGGTATATTGTATTTTCCCTATTCAAGCAAATAACTTTGTCAGTTTTCAAGCTACGACAGTTTCATATACCTCATTTTAATCAATAAGAAACCCACTTACTTTTGATATATCACTTATTCAAAAATCTTAAATTCATAAATTATTCGAATTTGCATATCATTACAATTTTGGTACAGAGTACATTTCTTGTCAGTTTTCAAGCTACGACAGTTTCGTACTGTATATTTTATCTTCCTTATTCACGCAAATAACTTTGTCAGTTTTTAAGCTATGACAGTTTCATATACCTTATTGTAATCAATAAGAAACGCACATATTCAAAAATCTTAAGTTCTTAAAATTGATAAAATTTGCAAATCATTACAATATTGGCACAGAGTAAAATTTTAAGTATTATATTTTCTTTATTCACGCAAATAACTTTGTCAGTTTTTAAGCTACGACAGTTCCGTATAACTAATTTTAATCTACAAGAAACGCACTTTCTTTTGATATATCACCTATTCAAAAATCTTAAGTTCATAAAATTGATAAAATTTGCATATTATTACAATTTTGGCACAGAGTACATTTCTTAGTTCCCTATTTCCCTATTCACGCAAATAACTTTGTCAGTTTTCAAGCTACGACAGTTTCGTAGCTTGAAACAAGAAACGCACTTTCTTTTGATATATCACTTATTTAGAAATCTTAAGTTCATAAAGTTGATAAAATTTGCATATCGTTACAATTTTGGCACAGAGTACATTTCTTAGTATATTGTATTTTCCCTATTCAAGCAAATAACTTTGTCAGTTTTCAAGCTAATACAGTTTCATATACCTCATTTTAATCAATAAGAAACCCACTTTCTTTTGATATATCACTTATTCAAAAATCTTAAGTTCATAAATTATTCGAATTTGCATATCATTACAATTTTGGTCAGTTTTCAAGCTACGAAAGTTTCGTATACCTCATTTTAATCCACAAGAAACGCACTTTCTTTTGATATATCACTTATTCAAAAATCTTAATTTCTTAAAATTAATAAAATTTGCATATCTTTACAATTCTGGCACAGAGTACATTTCTTAGTATATTGTATTTTCCCTATTCACTTTGTCAGTTTTCAAGCTACGACAGTTCCGTATACCTCATTTTAATCCACAAGAAACGCTCTTTCTTTTGATATATCACTTATTCAAAAATCTTAAGTTCATAAGTACACAGAGTACATTTCTTAGTGTATTGTATTTTCCCTATTCACTTTGTCAGTTTTCAAGCTACGACAGTTCCGTATACCTCGTTTTAATCAATAAGAAACGCACTTTCTTTTGATATATCACTTATTCAAAAAGCTTAAGTTTATAAATTATTCGAATTTGCATATCATTACATTTTTGGTACAGAGTACATTTCTTGTCAGTTTTCAAGCTACGACAGTTTCGTACTGTCGTAGCACTTTCTTTTGATATATCACTTATTTAAAAATCTTAAGTTCATAAAATTGATAAAAGTTGCACATCATTACAATTTTGGCACAGAGTACTTTTCTTAGTATATTGCATTTTCCCTATTCACGCAAATAACTTTGTCAGTTTTCAAACTACGGTAGCTCGTAGCTTGAAACAAAAAACACACTTTCTTTTAATCTTAAGTTCACAAAATTGATAAAATTTGCATATCATTACAATTTGGCACAGAATACATTTCTTAGTATATTGTATTTTCCCTATTCACGGAAATAATTTTGTCAGTTTTCAAGCTATGATAGTTTCGTATACCTCATTTCAATCCATAAGAAACGCACTTTCTTTTGATATATCACTTATTCAAAAATCTTAAGTTCATAAAATTGATAAAATTCGCATATCATTACAATTTTGACACAAAGTACATTTCTCAGTATATTGTATTTCCAAATTTACGCAAATAACTTTGTCAGTTTTCAAGCCTCGGCAGTTTCGTATTCCTCATTTTAATCCATAAGAAACGCACTTTCTTTTGATATATCACTTATTCAAAAATCCTAAGTTCATAAAATTTATCAAATTTGCATATCATTACAATTTTGGTACAGAGAAACGCATTTTCTTTATATATTTCACTTATTACAAAATCTTAAGATCATAAAATTTATCAAATTTGCATATCATTACAATTTTGACACAAAGTACATTTCTTATTATATTGTATTTTCCCTATTCACGCAAATATCTTTGTTCATAAAATCTTATGTTCATAAAATTTATCAAATTTGCACATCATTACAATATTAGCACAGAGTATATATCTTGGCACAATGTATTTTCCCTATTCACGCAAATAACTTTGTCAGTTTTCAGGCTACGACAGTTTCGTATACCTCATTTTAGTCCATAAGAGACGCACTTTCTTTTGATATTTCACTTATTCAAAAATCCTAAGTTCATAAAATTTATCAAATTTGCATATCATTACAATTTTGACACAAAGTACATTTCTTAGTATATTGTATTTTCCCTATTCACCCAAATATCTTTGTCAGTTTTCAAGCTACGACAGTGTCGTATACCTCATTTTAATCCATAAGAAACGCACTTTCTTTTGATATGTCACATATTCAAAAATCTTAAGTTCATAAACTTTACCAAATTTGCATATCATTACGATTTTGGTACAGAGTTTATTTTTTGGCGCAATGTATTTTCCCTATTCATGCAAATAACTTTGTCAGTTTGCAAGCTACGGCAGTTTCGTATACCTCATTTTAATCCATAAGAAGCGCACTTTCTTTTGATATGTCACATATTCAAAAATCTTAAGTTCTTAAAATTGATAAAATTTGCATATCATTACAATATTGGCACAGAGTACATTTTAAAGTATATTATATTTTCCTTATTCACGCAAATAACTTTGTCAGTTTTCAAGCTACGACAGTTCCGTATAACTCATTTTAATCTACAAGAAACGCACTTTCTTTTGATATATCACTTATTCAAAAATCTAAAGTTCTTAAAATTTATAAAATTTGCATATCATTACAATATTGGCACAGGGTACATTTCTTAGTATATTATATTTTCCTTATTCACGCAACCAACTTTGTCAGTTTTCAAGCTACGACAGTTCCGTATACCTCATTTTAATCCACAAGAAACGCACTTTCTTTTGATATATCACTTATTCAAAAATCTTAAGTTCATAAAATTTATAAAATTTGCATACTATTACAATTTTGGCAGAGAGTACATTTCTTAGTATATTGTATTTTCCCTATTCACGCAAATAACTTTGTCAGTTTTCAAGCTACGACAGTTTCGTAGCTTGAAACAAGAAACGCACTTTCTTTTGATATATTACTTATTTAAAAATCTTAAGTTCATAAAATTGATAAAATTTGCATATTATTATAATTTTGGCACAGAGTACATTTCTTAGTATATTGTATTTTCCCTATTCAAGCAAATGACTTTGTCAGTTTTCAAGCTACGACAGTTTCATATACCTCATTTAAATCAATAAGAAACGCACTTTCTTTTGATATGTCACTTATTCAAAAATCTTAAGTTCATAAATTATTCGAATTTACATATCATTACAATTTTGGAGTACAGAGTACATTTCTTGTCAGTTTTCAAGCTACGACAGTTTCGTACTGTCGTAGCACTTTCTTTTGATATATCACTTATTTAAAACTCTTAAGTTCATAAAATTTATAAAAGTTGCACATCATTACAATTTTGGCACAGAGTACTTTTCTTAGTATATTGTATTTTCCCTATTCACGCAAATAACTTTGTCAGCTTTTAAACTACGGTAGTTTCGTATACCTCATTTTAATCCACAAGAAAGGCACTTTCTTTTAGTATATCGCTTATTTAAAAATCTTAAGTTCACAAAATTGATAAAATTTGCATATCATTACAATTTGGCACAGAATACATTTCTTAGTATATTGTATTTTCCCTATTCACGCAAATAATTTTGTCAGTTTTCAAGCTATGATAGTTTCGTATACCTCATTTTAATCCATAAGAAACGCACTTTCTTTTGATATATCACTTATTCAAAAATCTTAAGTTCATAAATTTGATAAAATTTGCATATCATTACAATTTTGACACAAAGTACATTTCTTAGTATATTGTATTTTGTAATGAACACGACATCCTACGATGAGAAGTTCCTGGGTTATTATTAAATATTAACGGAAGATGCTACAAAGAAGAGAGTGACTAGCGGGAGCCATTGATTGTGCTAGCAATTAGTCGGTTGGGGAGGTTCTTGTCTCCTCCATTCTCTTTTCCCAGAAAGAAATGTCACACATAAATAAATATTGTAGACTCCCTCAAGTGTAACTAACACCAATAGTGGACCGAGCAAGTTGATATGTTTATATTTTGATGATAAGAGAACCCCATTTTAATCAACTTTCTATGTGAAACTATTAAAAGTAACCAACCAGACTTTAAGTTAAAACTATATTCATATAGGTAGATTCATTTCCCCAGATGTTTTTAGGGATTACGCTTCGTTACCCTCCCATCCTAATGATCTTAGAGCGTATTATTCTGGAATTAAGATCCCAAAGTTGCCTACCTTACCTATCTGATCACATCCTGTAAAGGATTTCAACTAATTTACAGATCCATCTTTAAATTTCCATGTTTTTTTATTCATATTTTAAAAATAGACATAATATGTGTTAATTTAACTTAGTATTAAATTAATATTTAAATTCATAAAAAGTTCAATTTAGTCCTACTTATATGACCTACAATAGGGTATACAGACAAAATATCATTTAAAGATATAAAAAAATATTAAAAAAAAACTTACAAAAGATACAATTTGTTCAGTTAAAATTCCTTTCCAATATTTTACTCTCTCTCGTTTTTAATTGATTTCCTATAAACAAAGAATGTAAAGAAAGAGAAAAAAATACTATTCACTTGGATTGAGTGTTTTTTGATTGAACCAGGAAAAAAAACAAGTAAGAAAGTATAGTCGGGCGTGGCCGACCATATGATACCCTACACCAGTTATGAATATTAAATGTGATTTATTTTTCATAATATCTCATTTATCTTCAATATTCCCTTGTTCCGATACATTTAAGCAATTTATGGATGAAAATCTAATTTTCTGAAAGAGGCTTTATATGGGGGCTAGGGGCAAATATGGACCAAGCCCGATACAATTTTGTGAATATATTTATATTTACATAATATTTTATTGTGCTGAATTTCATCGCGATATTTGTGTTTGTAAGTTAATTTGGGCCATTCAAGTTATTTTCTGAAAGGGAATTTGTATGGGAGCTAGGGTCAAATGGGGCCCGATCTTTATGAAATTTGGCAAGGTTATCAAGACTTCTATAAAACTTAGTTATGCCGTATTTTATCGATATATCTGTATATTTAACATAATTATGAGCTCAAAAGCCCTTTTCGAGGGGTTCTGTTCTATGGGGGCTAGGTTAAATAATGGACCGATTTTAACCATTTTCAATAGGCTTCGTCCTTGGGTCAAATAAAACGTGCGTGCCAAATTTCATCCAATTATCTTGAAAATTGCGACCTGTAGCTTGCGCACAAGGTTTACATGGACAGCCAGCCAGCCAGCCAGACGGACGGACGGACGGACGGACGGACATAGCTTGATCGACTCAGAAAACGATTCTAAGCCGATTGGTATACTTTAAGGTGGGTCTAGGACGAATATTTTTATATGTTACAAACATCAGCACAAATCCAATATACCCTCCCCACTAAAGTGGTGTAGGGTATAAAAATTTACATATATTCGGTTATTAATAACCTGAAAAGGCTTTAGAATTATCATAGGTCAAACAAATCGAACAGTCAATTGGCCGAAAATCCACATGAAAACTAAAGTTATTCAAGCTATAAAATGAAACGAAAATATATAAAACTTTAAAATTTATTGCAATTGAAATCTACGAATGAAATATAAGATACAAAAAATTAGAGCATTGAAAATATATCAGTTTTTTGTTCTACAACAATTAACATCTAAATTCCCTTGCCCCACGTTGGGCGCCAATTTATGTAATGAACACGACATCCTACGATGAGAAGTTCCTGGGATATTATTAAATATTAACGGAAGATGCTACAGAGAAGAGAGTGACTAGCGGGAGCCATTGATTGTGCTAGCAATCAGTCGGTTGGGGAGGTTCTGGTCTCCTCCATTCTCTTTTCCCAGAAAGAAATGTCACACATAAATAAATATTGTAGACTCCCTCAAGTGTAACTAACAACAATACACAGTGGGGCAGAATCGAAATTTTTTGGAAATAAATCTGGCATTTCTAAACGGCCCGCAGATGCCCCAGGGACGGCGCTGTGGCGGCTCAAAGTAGGGTACCTACGACATGTAAAATTTTTAAACTCGTGCCATTTTTTTGTTTTTCATCCAAATACAAAGATTTTTATATTTTCTGAAAGCGCTCGACGAGATCTTGCTTGGACATACTACTTAACTCTTATAATATCCGAGTTATAGGCATTTAAAAATTTAGTGATACAAAATTTACCATACCTTGGTCCGCCTTTTTTTGAATAACGGGCGTAATTTTGGACCAAATGGACTCAATTTTTCTTGTTAGTTAGACAACAAAAGACATAGACAATAATATACAAAAAAAATTCAGATCAATATCATTTACAGATCCAAAAATATACGTTTTTTAATTTAAAAATTCAAAAAATTATAGATTTTTGCCGTTTTTTTGCCAGAAATGTGTCTTAACTCTTTTATTAATAAAATAAAATTTTCTTTAAGAACATATAACAATTTTATAGTTTTCTAAAAGGTATCTTTACGCAGAACGCTTTGGCGTAAAAAACTTGTCCTATTTTTTGAAAATGTTGCCACTGCGTCTTCCGAATATGACCTATTTTTTATCCAAACTTCAACTTTGGGCGACATGTTCTAAAATCCCAAAGCTGGGATCAGAAAACTGAAAGCAGTTTTGGAAACCTCAATATGTTTTATATTTATTCCAAAAGTATTTTCCCAGCCCTGAAAGAAATGTGGACCCTATAGGCAAAAATGTAAAAAATCCCATTTTTGGGATTTTCATTCCTATTTTTGGGAATTGCGAGATGAACGTTCCATCATTATTAGTTTAAATTAAAGAAAATTTTTTTACGACAATCTTAAATAGACAATTCTTAAGCACCAAGTGTTCATTTAAAACCAAAGATTAGTTTTGAAGAAACTTAAAGAATTACAACTTAGCAATTGATTAAAAAAATGTATAAGGTTTGTATGATAAAGGTTTTACTAGTATACGTATGTATATTATTCATACAATTGTTTCAATAAAGTCAAATATAAATCCCTACATATTGATGTGACGCAGATAGACAAAGTAAATAATTTTAACGAAAATGGTTGATTAAGGTAAGAAAACTGGTCTATAGAATCTTCAAAACTTAAATTACCTAATAGATTTTGGTACAAACCAATGTTCATTGTTTACATTATAAAACTGATTTTGCTGGACAATAATTCGCATTTAAGCAAATATATTGTAGAACCAAGAAAAAACAGGACATTGATAATGCAGTACAAAACAAAAACCATTAACTATTATCAACTTTTGAAATCTAATATAAATTTAAAACAAGTAAGAAAGTATAGTCGGGCGTGGCCGACCATATGATACCCTACACCAGTTATGAATATTAAATGTGATTTATTTTTCATAATATCTCATTTATCTTCAATATTCCCTTGTTCCGATACATTTAAGCAATTTATGGATGAAAATCTAATTTTCTGAAAGAGGCTTTATATGGGGGCTAGGGGCAAATATGGACCAAGCCCGATACAATTTTGTGAATATATTTATATTTACATAATATTTTATTGTGCTGAATTTCATCGCGATATTTGTGTTTGTAAGTTAATTTGGGCCATTCAAGTTATTTTCTGAAAGGGAATTTGTATGGGAGCTAGGGTCAAATGGGGCCCGATCTTTATGAAATTTGGCAAGGTTATCAAGACTTCTATAAAACTTAGTTATGCCGTATTTTATCGATATATCTGTATATTTAACATAATTATGAGCTCAAAAGCCCTTTTCGAGGGGTTCTGTTCTATGGGGGCTAGGTTAAATAATGGACCGATTTTAACCATTTTCAATAGGCTTCGTCCTTGGGTCAAATAAAACGTGCGTGCCAAATTTCATCCAATTATCTTGAAAATTGCGACCTGTAGCTTGCGCACAAGGTTTACATGGACAGCCAGCCAGCCAGCCAGACGGACGGACGGACGGACGGACGGACATAGCTTGATCGACTCAGAAAACGATTCTAAGCCGATTGGTATACTTTAAGGTGGGTCTAGGACGAATATTTTTATATGTTACAAACATCAGCACAAATCCAATATACCCTCCCCACTAAAGTGGTGTAGGGTATAATAACATAAAATAATATAAAAGAAAAAATAAAAAAAATGATATTTTTCGTAACAGTATTCCCTTTAAAATCGCGTAATGCTAAAAAACTAAACAAAAGAGTTAGAATTTACTTGGAGTAACTTCTCTTACACATAATAATTATAATGTTGGGAAATTATTACTACTCTTATGCTATTTATGATTGAGAATTGCAAAACATAAAAACAATTATACATGACTCACCAATTCATAGTATTCTGCAACTGCCGAGTGAGGTGGCCTCTTCAAACTGCAAGCTGGCGGTGCTGTTTAGGTTTATAGTTTAGAAATAAAAAGTATCTGTGTTTTGCAATTGACAATAGGGGTGTTCGCTTAAGGCAATGATGGTTTTTTGGTAAAAAATGGTAATTCTAAATAAAGTAGTATTATTATTAAATAAATTATAATATATGTAAATATTCTGTCGTTAATTTCAATATTTTAATTACTCATGGTATATTATGATAATTATTGGGTTTTAGGTAGATTAAATTAGTTTTGGTGTAGTACCAGAACTGTATTTAGGTAATTTAATGAATTCTTGATCTGTGATATAATTTAGTTTAGAGATTAACTTTTGAATGAGTTTACTTTTTTAGCACAATTTGTATTTTTTCTTTTAACTCACTATAATATTTTTTCTTTTTTTTTAGCCAAAAGAATATACATATGTATAGAAATTTAATTTTAGCCACAATTGATTCAATGATGCAAAGGAGTTTAAGTTGAAGTAACCGAAGAAAGTTTTAAACAGTATGTTAGGTAGTTTATATGAGTTTTCTACCAAAATTTATTTCAACTTATTGCATTTTAAAATATTGATATTAACGTTTCTGAAGGTGCTCCGGCGGCTATTTCGAGAATATTGTTAATGACATGTGGCTGATATTCGATCAAGATTTGATGATTATATGTGGTTTTACAAAATTTCTAAAATCTTGGTTCTTTTTGATACAATTCGAAATCGTTAAGTTTAATAGTTAAACTGTCCACGCGTGGTTTTCAGTTTCTTGTTGTGAGTTTTATAGTAGAATTGAAGCAGTATAGTTGATTAAGTAACTGGTTTTGCTGTTTCTTTTCATGGGATTTTTACATCTCTTCTACAATCACATTGCATAAGCTTATTGATGATCAGAAAAAAAAAAACGGCACAGTAGTGGCTCACGATGTGAGTCCACTACTAAGAATTTGATGTAAAGCTAATAATATTCCATAAATTTGCAAATTAATAAATTCAAATTATTCCCAATAGCTTTGTTCCTTTTGGTTTTGAAGGTGCAGGTTAAATTTTGTTAGGAATTGTTCCAGTTTGATGACAAGAGATTTGCTGCACATTAACGATTTGGAGTTTTTTTTTCTGTTTGTCTATTAAGAAAATTGGCACAAATCATCACAAAAGAAAATATATTTATTTTATTGTATAAATTTACCTGTTTGTTATTTTCAAATATAAAAGATTATAGTCTGCATAAGGTAAATTATATACAATCTGACTTTTGATGTTACAACTCTTAAATTTTTGGTAGAATTTTTAATTAAGTCGACTTAATGCGATGGAAGTTGATGTAAAAAGAATTGCATATGTCCACCGGAAGATGAAAAACCGACAATTATATGCATCAGGGTTGAAATTTGATAAAAATAAAAATTGTACATCATTGCAACTGCTGGGTTTAAACGTTGCAATACGTCGCGTCGGCATGCGTTTACATGCGTTAAAATAGAGTGATGGCTACATGCAAACAAACGTTCTTATCATATAATATTGCAATGTCTTGAAAGAAATGCTACAGTTAAGTTAAAATTGTAGCCCTTAATAGATTGTCTAATGAAATTGTAAGTAATGACAAGCTAGCATTACAAATCGCATAATACTGGCACCTTGTGCAACAGTATTAGGAGAAATATTTACACTATAGCCGCAAATGTTTTGCGTGATATGTACCTAATATCTTCCCATTCAAATCTTGAAGCACATAATAGTTATTGCCTACTTTCTCTTTAATAATCGATTTGATGTACAAGGGGGCAAGCTTTGCGTTGAATTTCTTTTCAAAGTTGCTTTGCGCGAAATTTCTACGATAGATTTCTTGTCCAACTTTGTAAGAAATAGGTCGAGCCCGCAAGTTATATTGATCCCTATTTGTTTCGTAAGCTTTAGCTATATGTTCCTTGAGATCTTTCCGAATCAAATATAAATTATCCTCTCTATTAAGTTTGAAGCAAGGTTCATCAAGCATATTCAAGTTTTTCATTAAAGCGTAGGAGCTACCGTGGGTAACTATTTCAAAGCCGAATACAGCTCTATATGGAGAACATTGAATGGCTTGGTGCAAAGAATTTCTCAAGGAGCAACTGATAGAACTAAGATTTCGGTCCCAGAGAGTTTGGTCTTGTTTTAGGTATGATCTGATTCCAGCTAAAATTGAACGGTTCACTCTTTCGGAAGAGTTCGATTGTGGCGAATATACTGCCGTGTACCTATGAGTAACACCTAATTCCGTAAGAAAAGCATTAAATTCGTTAGCCCTGAATTGGGAGCCATTGTCGCTCATAAGTATTTCCGGCACGCCAAATACGTGAAATATGTGTTTTAGTAGATTTTCTTGTATGACAGAGGCGGTGAATTTTTTCAATGGGAACAGCCAATGAAACTTCGTCATATGGTCCAAGACGATAAGTAAACCAATATGACCTTGTTTACTATGAGGGTAGGGACCCAAAATATCAATACACAATAACTGAAATGGCCTTGAAGTAGTCATTGGTTTACCCATTTCCGGTTTTGTAATAAAATTCGGTGCTTTCGTTGTTTTGCATATTTCACATAGCCGGATATACTCTCGTACATCACGTACTAAACCTGGCCAGAAAAAATTTCGGCGAACAAGTTCAACCGTTTTTGCTGTACCACCATGAGCAGCAGTAGGGTTATCATGGGATCTCCGTATGACCGATTGTCGTAAATTAAGTGGAACCCATAGTTTCCAACATTCATTCTCCTGTTCTGCATGTCCATTGTAGTGATGAGTACGAATGTAAACAAAGTTGTCTACAATTTTGACATCAGGATATTTTGAACTGGAATTTTCAATTTTAGCTTTTAGGTCCACATAGTCAGGATCAGAAAAATGTATTGAAGTCAGATCTATCTCCGGATCTGATAATGATAAACAACCTATTCCATCGAAAAGGATTCTGGACAAGGCGTCAGGAACTATGTGGTCTTTTCCCTTTCTATGGCTTATCGAGAACTTGTAGCCCTGAAGTTTAAAAACCCATCTGGCAAGCGACCAGATAGATCAGGTTGCTTCATCAACCAAACCAGTGAAGAATGGTCGGTGATTACTTCAAAATCTTGAAGCTCAAGATAACACTTGGCTGCTTCTAGAGCAGCCAAGCATTCACGCTCCGTAACGCTGTAGTTGCGTTGAGCGGTATTTAATTTTTTTGACATAAAGGCTATCGGACGTTCGTTGCTTTCGTTATCAAATTGAACTAACACAGCGCCGATGCCAAAGTCGATGGCATCACAATGCAAGTAAAATTTTCTTGAGAAGTCTGGGTTGGTGAGAATAGGGGCTGAGGTAAGAAGATTTTTAATTTTCTCGAAAGTGCTTTGAGCCTCAGGTGTCCAATTAAATTTACGTTTAGTAGATAAAATCTCTGTTATAGGAAACACAACAGAAGAAAAGTTGCCAATAAATCGACGGTACCAGCCGGCTAATCCGAGGAAACCGCGGACCTGTTTAATATTTTTAGGGGTTGGCCAATTACGAATGGAAATTACCTTTTCCGGGTCAGTTTTAATGTCACCATGACCAATAATATATCCTAAATAATTGCCCTCGGTTACGCAAAATTTTGATTTGGATACATTAAGTGTCAAGTTTTCTCTTTTGAACTGTTCAGCAATTCTTACCAAAACAGACAAATGGGTTTGAAAGTCTTCGGAAACAATTATCAAATCATCTAAATAACTAAAGACACAGTGACGTAATTCAGGCGGTATCAATTGATCCTACACATTGTTGCGGCGCGTTGCAGAGGCCGAATGGCATGACAACGAATTGATATAAGGGACGGCCGGGGACTATAAAAGCTGTTAATGGCTTAGATTTTTCGGTAAGACCAACTTGCCAGTAGGCATCCTTCAGATCAAGTTTAGATATCAAATTTGCCTGGGGTAATCGAGAGAAGATGCCTTCGATATTTCTTGTTACTTGATTCAGCCTTCTCGCATCAAGACATAAGCGAATTTTATTTGGCTTCAAAACTAAGCGCATGGGCGAACTTCCTATCAATCTCCTGAAACATAAGTTTCTCGACGGCCGGAGATTCGGGATAGAATCTTTGTTTTACGGGGGCTGCCGTACCAACATCTATATCATGTTTAATAAGAGCTGTTCGCCCCAATCCCCTCTTCTCCAAGTTTGGAAATAATTCCACAATGGTTTTCAATTGCTGCCTTTGAGTCGAACTTAAAGGATACTCGGTAGAATTCTCGGGGTTTGATGAATTGCTTTGAAATTCATGTAAAGCTTGAGAACAAACACTAAAAGCTGATAGTTCAGATAATATTAGAGATTGGGTTTCTCTACTAGACGACAAAACTATATCACCAAAGACTTCTGGAGCCAGATTAAAGGCCTTCCAAAAATCAAGACCGAGAATCAATTTTTGAATTATGGATGGCACTATTAAGATTTTTAGTTTTCTTCATTGACCTTTGAACAAAACAACTACGTGCAAATATCCTACTACTTTTTGCATTTTACCATCAGCAGTTTTAACATAAGAGTTAAGGTTAACAAATTCTTTAAAATTGGAAAAATCTTGACTGGCCAAATCGGATCCTATGCATGAAACATTTGCTCCTATGTCTAGCAAACCTAACTCGTGAAAGTTGAGAAATTTAACTATCGCATAGTAACGTTTGTCCGAATTGCTACTTATAATAGAAGACAAAATAATATTCGATGTAAACTTTCTTTTCTTGTAATAATTCCTTATACGAAGAGTTGAACGTTTTGGTTTCTTCGACACGTAGTTAGTTGGAGCATCGACATTAAAGATTTCATTCCTTTTAGGATTTTTATATCAGTAGATAAGGGAATTTTCCTATCATTAAAAACATTTACTTTATCACTAGGAATATAGTTATAATCAGGGTTCACACATGTCAAATCAGAGTTTTTTATGTTCATATCAGGGTTCAATTGCGTAACGTCGAAATTTAAGGGAGAATGATTAGGTTGAGGATTTGAACAATTCGAATTTTGAAAAACATTTTCTAGGGGCGATGTTGTGGATGATTTGAGGTTTGAAAGTTTTTTGAGATGAGTCTTTTAGTGGAGCATTTAGCACATTGCGGTTGTACGTACCCTTTTCACCGCAGCCGTAACAAAAAACCTTTACCAGCAAACAATCCTCCCAGAAGTGACCTACTTGATCACAATTCCAGCATTTAACTGTATGTTGCAATGCATCTATAGAACTTTCAGGTGGGCTGGATAAATCTAAAGTGGCCTTTTCTTCTGGATAGTCTATGTCGGCTATTTGACGTCTCGATCCCATATAAGGGATAGGTTTTGTATTTGCATTTTTGCGGAAGTAATCATCACCTAAAAGATTTTCTCTCATCTGGACTAACTTACGTAAATGTGCTATCGAATAAATTGGTACGTCAAGTAGTTCATGACGTATTTCTGGACGAAGATTGTGTGATAAAATTTCAACTAATTCCGACTCAGGAATAGGTTTTTCTAAACGATCTAGAATAGTAGACACGGAATCGTAAAACATTTCGAAAGTTTCATTCTGTTTCATTTTCCTATTACGTAGCTCTTCGTAAATATCAAAACTAGATTTAAAGACTTTGTATTTATATTTCAGAGCCTCACAAAATTCACTCCAACCAAGAGTTTCCACTTGTTTGTGGTATCTCTATACCATTCCCTAGCACGACCACTTAACAACACATACAAGTTTTTGCAAATCAAGGAGAAATCATTGTTGAAATGTTCTCGAGTTAATACTCGTACCCTGTATAAGAATTCGTCTACACTTATTCCTTGTATAGATCCATCGAATTTAATATTCCAATTCTGGATGATGGACGTAATTCGGTCGGATCTTAGAGTAAAATTTTCTTCAAAGGAACTATTAAAATTTCCCCTTGAATTTGAAGAATTGTGAGAATGAGATGTCATAATGGGTCTTGAGGTGGGAGCATCAAAATATGGTTGACTATTTGTAGGTCTTTGTGTTGTTTGGGTAAGTATTGGTTCTACTGGAAAAGATTTTCGGTTGGTCTGAATATGAGAATTTTGTGCAGGATTTGGCATCAAATTAAGATTACTTAACAGACGGGTAACTGTATTTTAAATTATTTGATTAATTTGTACGTAATCTACAGATTGTTGCACATGGTTGGGTCCTCGAACACGAGTGCTATGTGAATTGTTTGGATTTTCATTAGTGGAATATTGATTGTGGACTGGAGTTACCGGAGGCCCCTGTTCCGTTTCGAGATTTAGGTTTACATCGTCTGAGTTATTCTGAGACGATTCATTAAACAACTTCCTTGCATAATTCCGAGTATTCGGGTGTTTGGCCATCGCACCGCGAGGTTTGCCACGACCTGATTTTGGCTTTTCAAAGGCTTGAAATCGAGTTTGAATATTGATTTTTTTTAGTTCGGATAGAGAACATGGTCTTGAGCAATCTGGACATTCGGAAGAATGCGAAAGTTAACTTTCAATACAATGATTATGAAAAACATGATTACATTCTGAAATAATCATACATTCTTGACCTTCAGACAAATTTTACAAATTTGATTGTCAGAGACTGACGGTGCAGCGGGTTATAACGCTGAGGCTTGTGGTGAACGTTCCATCATTATTAGTTTAAATTAAAGAAAATTTTTTTACGACAATCTTAAATAGACAATTCTTAAGCACCAAGTGTTCATTTAAAACCAAAGATTAGTTTTGAAGAAACTTAAAGAATTACAACTTAGCAATTGATTAAAAAAATGTATAAGGTTTGTATGATAAAGGTTTTACTAGTATACGTATGTATATTATTCATACAATTGTTTCAATAAAGTCAAATATAAATCCCTACATATTGATGTGACGCAGATAGACAAAGTAAATAATTTTAACGAAAATGGTTGATTAAGGTAAGAAAACTGGTCTATAGAATCTTCAAAACTTAAATTACCTAATAGATTTTGGTACAAACCAATGTTCATTGTTTACATTATAAAACTGATTTTGCTGGACAATAATTCGCATTTAAGCAAATATATTGTAGAACCAAGAAAAAACAGGACATTGATAATGCAGTACAAAACAAAAACCATTAACTATTATCAACTTTTGAAATCTAATATAAATTTAAAACAAGTAAGAAAGTATAGTCGGGCGTGGCCGACCATATGATACCCTACACCAGTTATGAATATTAAATGTGATTTATTTTTCATAATATCTCATTTATCTTCAATATTCCCTTGTTCCGATACATTTAAGCAATTTATGGATGAAAATCTAATTTTCTGAAAGAGGCTTTATATGGGGGCTAGGGGCAAATATGGACCAAGCCCGATACAATTTTGTGAATATATTTATATTTACATAATATTTTATTGTGCTGAATTTCATCGCGATATTTGTGTTTGTAAGTTAATTTGGGCCATTCAAGTTATTTTCTGAAAGGGAATTTGTATGGGAGCTAGGGTCAAATGGGGCCCGATCTTTATGAAATTTGGCAAGGTTATCAAGACTTCTATAAAACTTAGTTATGCCGTATTTTATCGATATATCTGTATATTTAACATAATTATGAGCTCAAAAGCCCTTTTCGAGGGGTTCTGTTCTATGGGGGCTAGGTTAAATAATGGACCGATTTTAACCATTTTCAATAGGCTTCGTCCTTGGGTCAAATAAAACGTGCGTGCCAAATTTCATCCAATTATCTTGAAAATTGCGACCTGTAGCTTGCGCACAAGGTTTACATGGACAGCCAGCCAGCCAGCCAGACGGACGGACGGACGGACGGACGGACATAGCTTGATCGACTCAGAAAACGATTCTAAGCCGATTGGTATACTTTAAGGTGGGTCTAGGACGAATATTTTTATATGTTACAAACATCAGCACAAATCCAATATACCCTCCCCACTAAAGTGGTGTAGGGTATAAAAATTTACATATATTCGGTTATTAATAACCTGAAAAGGCTTTAGAATTATCATAGGTCAAACAAATCGAACAGTCAATTGGCCGAAAATCCACATGAAAACTAAAGTTATTCAAGCTATAAAATGAAACGAAAATATATAAAACTTTAAAATTTATTGCAATTGAAATCTACGAATGAAATATAAGATACAAAAAATTAGAGCATTGAAAATATATCAGTTTTTTGTTCTACAACAATTAACATCTAAATTCCCTTGCCCCACGTTGGGCGCCAATTTATGTAATGAACACGACATCCTACGATGAGAAGTTCCTGGGATATTATTAAATATTAACGGAAGATGCTACAGAGAAGAGAGTGACTAGCGGGAGCCATTGATTGTGCTAGCAATCAGTCGGTTGGGGAGGTTCTGGTCTCCTCCATTCTCTTTTCCCAGAAAGAAATGTCACACATAAATAAATATTGTAGACTCCCTCAAGTGTAACTAACAACAATACACAGTGGGGCAGAATCGAAATTTTTTGGAAATAAATCTGGCATTTCTAAACGGCCCGCAGATGCCCCAGGGACGGCGCTGTGGCGGCTCAAAGTAGGGTACCTACGACATGTAAAATTTTTAAACTCGTGCCATTTTTTTGTTTTTCATCCAAATACAAAGATTTTTATATTTTCTGAAAGCGCTCGACGAGATCTTGCTTGGACATACTACTTAACTCTTATAATATCCGAGTTATAGGCATTTAAAAATTTAGTGATACAAAATTTACCATACCTTGGTCCGCCTTTTTTTGAATAACGGGCGTAATTTTGGACCAAATGGACTCAATTTTTTCTTGTTAGTTAGACAACAAAAGACATAGACAATAATATACAAAAAAAATTCAGATCAATATCATTTACAGATCCAAAAATATACGTTTTTTAATTTAAAAATTCAAAAAATTATAGATTTTTGCCGTTTTTTTGCCAGAAATGTGTCTTAACTCTTTTATTAATAAAATAAAATTTTCTTTAAGAACATATAACAATTTTATAGTTTTCTAAAAGGTATCTTTACGCAGAACGCTTTGGCGTAAAAAACTTGTCCTATTTTTTGAAAATGTTGCCACTGCGTCTTCCGAATATGACCTATTTTTTATCCAAACTTCAACTTTGGGCGACATGTTCTAAAATCCCAAAGCTGGGATCAGAAAACTGAAAGCAGTTTTGGAAACCTCAATATGTTTTATATTTATTCCAAAAGTATTTTCCCAGCCCTGAAAGAAATGTGGACCCTATAGGCAAAAATGTAAAAAATCCCATTTTTGGGATTTTCATTCCTATTTTTGGGAATTGCGAGATGAACGTTCCATCATTATTAGTTTAAATTAAAGAAAATTTTTTACGACAATCTTAAATAGACAATTCTTAAGCACCAAGTGTTCATTTAAAACCAAAGATTAGTTTTGAAGAAACTTAAAGAATTACAACTTAGCAATTGATTAAAAAAATGTATAAGGTTTGTATGATAAAGGTTTTACTAGTATACGTATGTATATTATTCATACAATTGTTTCAATAAAGTCAAATATAAATCCCTACATATTGATGTGACGCAGATAGACAAAGTAAATAATTTTAACGAAAATGGTTGATTAAGGTAAGAAAACTGGTCTATAGAATCTTCAAAACTTAAATTACCTAATAGATTTTGGTACAAACCAATGTTCATTGTTTACATTATAAAACTGATTTTGCTGGACAATAATTCGCATTTAAGCAAATATATTGTAGAACCAAGAAAAAACAGGACATTGATAATGCAGTACAAAACAAAAACCATTAACTATTATCAACTTTTGAAATCTAATATAAATTTAAAACAAGTAAGAAAGTATAGTCGGGCGTGGCCGACCATATGATACCCTACACCAGTTATGAATATTAAATGTGATTTATTTTTCATAATATCTCATTTATCTTCAATATTCCCTTGTTCCGATACATTTAAGCAATTTATGGATGAAAATCTAATTTTCTGAAAGAGGCTTTATATGGGGGCTAGGGGCAAATATGGACCAAGCCCGATACAATTTTGTGAATATATTTATATTTACATAATATTTTATTGTGCTGAATTTCATCGCGATATTTGTGTTTGTAAGTTAATTTGGGCCATTCAAGTTATTTTCTGAAAGGGAATTTGTATGGGAGCTAGGGTCAAATGGGGCCCGATCTTTATGAAATTTGGCAAGGTTATCAAGACTTCTATAAAACTTAGTTATGCCGTATTTTATCGATATATCTGTATATTTAACATAATTATGAGCTCAAAAGCCCTTTTCGAGGGGTTCTGTTCTATGGGGGCTAGGTTAAATAATGGACCGATTTTAACCATTTTCAATAGGCTTCGTCCTTGGGTCAAATAAAACGTGCGTGCCAAATTTCATCCAATTATCTTGAAAATTGCGACCTGTAGCTTGCGCACAAGGTTTACATGGACAGCCAGCCAGCCAGCCAGACGGACGGACGGACGGACGGACGGACATAGCTTGATCGACTCAGAAAACGATTCTAAGCCGATTGGTATACTTTAAGGTGGGTCTAGGACGAATATTTTTATATGTTACAAACATCAGCACAAATCCAATATACCCTCCCCACTAAAGTGGTGTAGGGTATAAAAATTTACATATATTCGGTTATTAATAACCTGAAAAGGCTTTAGAATTATCATAGGTCAAACAAATCGAACAGTCAATTGGCCGAAAATCCACATGAAAACTAAAGTTATTCAAGCTATAAAATGAAACGAAAATATATAAAACTTTAAAATTTATTGCAATTGAAATCTACGAATGAAATATAAGATACAAAAAATTAGAGCATTGAAAATATATCAGTTTTTTGTTCTACAACAATTAACATCTAAATTCCCTTGCCCCACGTTGGGCGCCAATTTATGTAATGAACACGACATCCTACGATGAGAAGTTCCTGGGATATTATTAAATATTAACGGAAGATGCTACAGAGAAGAGAGTGACTAGCGGGAGCCATTGATTGTGCTAGCAATCAGTCGGTTGGGGAGGTTCTGGTCTCCTCCATTCTCTTTTCCCAGAAAGAAATGTCACACATAAATAAATATTGTAGACTCCCTCAAGTGTAACTAACAACAATACACAGTGGGGCAGAATCGAAATTTTTTGGAAATAAATCTGGCATTTCTAAACGGCCCGCAGATGCCCCAGGGACGGCGCTGTGGCGGCTCAAAGTAGGGTACCTACGACATGTAAAATTTTTAAACTCGTGCCATTTTTTTGTTTTTCATCCAAATACAAAGATTTTTATATTTTCTGAAAGCGCTCGACGAGATCTTGCTTGGACATACTACTTAACTCTTATAATATCCGAGTTATAGGCATTTAAAAATTTAGTGATACAAAATTTACCATACCTTGGTCCGCCTTTTTTTGAATAACGGGCGTAATTTTGGACCAAATGGACTCAATTTTTTCTTGTTAGTTAGACAACAAAAGACATAGACAATAATATACAAAAAAAATTCAGATCAATATCATTTACAGATCCAAAAATATACGTTTTTTAATTTAAAAATTCAAAAAATTATAGATTTTTGCCGTTTTTTTGCCAGAAATGTGTCTTAACTCTTTTATTAATAAAATAAAATTTTCTTTAAGAACATATAACAATTTTATAGTTTTCTAAAAGGTATCTTTACGCAGAACGCTTTGGCGTAAAAAACTTGTCCTATTTTTTGAAAATGTTGCCACTGCGTCTTCCGAATATGACCTATTTTTTATCCAAACTTCAACTTTGGGCGACATGTTCTAAAATCCCAAAGCTGGGATCAGAAAACTGAAAGCAGTTTTGGAAACCTCAATATGTTTTATATTTATTCCAAAAGTATTTTCCCAGCCCTGAAAGAAATGTGGACCCTATAGGCAAAAATGTAAAAAATCCCATTTTTGGGATTTTCATTCCTATTTTTGGGAATTGCGAGATGCCCTTTGACCTTTTAAATTTTTTTTTGCATTTTCTTATTTGAAATGACAAATTTAACTAGCGTTGAAAATTTCATTGAGTTTTGTTCATAAATAAAGATTTTGTCATATATTACATATTTGTTTAATTTCTAAAACTATGATTTATATCAAAATTTTAATAGGGTCGCAGATAGCTACAATAATTTAGTCCATATTTATCCCTTAATATCATTTTTTAGTTAGATATGGAAATTCTCGACCCTTTACAAAAATTTTCAAGCCAATATCTCAATTACATTCAAAAATATGTTCATTTAAACCTGTGTCCTTTAATTTCATCTTTTTCATATTTTAGTATTAAGTATGACAGAACATACATTTGGTGTTGAATAAAATATGAAATAAAATAATTTTTTAAAAATTATTTAGTTAATTATTTTATTAAAGGCTATAACATTGTATATACAAAAAAAAACAAGTAAGAAAGTATAGTCGGGCGTGGCCGACCATATGATACCCTACACCAGTTATGAATATTAAATGTGATTTATTTTTCATAATAAAGCATTTATCTTCAATATTCCCTTGTTCCGATACATTTAAGCAATTTATGGATGAAAATCTAATTTTCTGAAAGAGGCTTTATATGGGGGCTAGGGGCAAATATGGACCAAGCCCGATAAAATTTTGTGAATATATTTATATTTACATAATATTTAATTGTGCTAAATTTCATCGCGATATTTGTGTTTATAAGTTAATTTGGGACATTCAAGTAATTTTCTGAAGGGGACTTTGTATGGGAGCTAGGGTCAAATGGGGCCCGATCTTTATGAAATTTGGCAGGGTCATCCAGACTTCTATAAAACTTAGTTGTGCCGCATTTTATCGATATATCTGTAAATTTAACAAAATTATGAGCTCAAAAGCCCTTTTCGGGGGGTTCTGTTCTATGGGGGCTAGGTGAAATAATGGACCGATTTCAACCATTTTCAATAGGCTTCGTCCTTGGGTCAAATAAAACGTGCGTGCCAAATTTCATCCAATTATCTTGAAAATTGCGACCTGTAGCTTGCGCACAAGGTTTACATGGACAGCCAGCCAGCCTGCCAGACGGACGGACGGACGGACATAGCTTAATCGACTCAGAAAACGATTCTAAGCCGATTGGTATACTTTAAGGTGGGTCTAGGACGAATATTTTTGTATGTTACAAACATCAGCACAAATCCAATATACCCTCCCCACTAAAGTGGTGTAGGGTATAATTATAATTTTATTATGAGCCACGCACAACAACACCTAAATCACCCCACACAAACCACCTTTCCCGCCCACCGAAATATAAAACACAATTTAATACAATATCATCAGTTAGTATAATAGCTTTTTTTATTTGAACTGTTTATCTTAAACATAATACAATTAATTCTTACAACCTACATATATAGTTAATTCCTAACACTACTTATTTTCTATAAAATAATCTGTCATATCGGTATACATATCCAGAAGGTAATATAAGTCCTTTAAATCTTCCTTGTTTTGAGATGATAGAGTTTCATAACAAATCCATCTTTTTCGCATAGTTGAAAGAACAGGATCAGAAGATAGAAGTAAACTATTAAAAATATCTTCATTCTGTGATTGCCTGGAGCATTTTCTTGAGCTGAATAGTTGAACATGATTAAAATCTCGATTCCTCGCTTCCTGGGCTTCTTCTGTTAACTCTCCAAGTGGAAGAATATTCGATTCTATTATTATTTGACCATGACACAATACTTTGTGTACTGTTGGTGTTAGTTCCCTCCATGGATACAGAGATACAAGTAATTTAGAAATTTCAGATGTATATTCCCCAAATCGATTTCCATTAATTTTATGTTTACTATTCAGTGCCATTAAAATAGTGTTAACTCTTCGAAGCAACTCCTTGTCGATTCCAGTTATTTTGGAAGCAATTTCAAAATCCTTCGCGACGGGTAGTCATCTTGACGCGATGCGAAGGCTTATGTGTGATGACCCATGCAGGCCGTGCTGGTAGGGCTTCCCATGCCAGAGGGGCTCATGACGAGCACATACTAAGAACTACCCTTCCCACGACTGGTAGCGTCTGTTTCTCCCCGATGGGGCGGCTACCAGTCCAAGTACTTGTCAAAAGATCTCTACTCATCCTTCGGATGTGTATCTTTTGACAGTACAGTCCGTTCGGGATCTTAAGATCGCTAAACTCCACGACGGTCCGTCTAAATCCACCAGCGTCTGTTCCCACATTGGGCGGCTTGGTGGTCTGCAAGCACATCATATGCAGAATCATATACTTGGCAGCAAGTATAAAATGTACACCGTTTTAATGTCCAATGTCCGACAAGAAACCGTGCCCCGCGTATCCGGTAAGGGGCCTAATAATCTCCGGAGACCCTACCCCCACTGCGAAGGCGACAGGCTGTGGAGAGTCGAGTGCTACTGCCACCCAGGTTAGTCCGGCGGAGACACCGGGTCGGGCTAGTCTGAATGCTACCGGCGCCAAACCCAAAACAAAAGCGTCTGCGGATTTAGGGAAGCCTGGATCCTGCAGTCGCAAAACAATGACAGCATCTGGCTCCAAAGCTGGATGCAGCAAAATAAGCAGCGAGGCACCTCTGGACGTCACCCCAAGTACCTCCTTTCGCTGAGTCAATCAACTTCTAAGTTGGTTAAGGAGGGGGAAGAGTCAGTTGACGAGGACGATCTCCTTGCCTCTGACAAGGAGGACGCCAACGTCACAGTGTTGCGTAAAGACAAAAAAGGAGATGGTGAGAGTAACCCAAATTAATCTCCACCACTCCAAAGCAGCCTCGGCTGCACTGCTCCTCCGAATGGGTGTAAGTGGGGAGGAGCTCGCCCTAGTCCAGGAACCCTGGATTCACCAAGAAAGGGTGAGTGGACCAGGCATGAAAAGCTTTAAGCTATTGTACGCAAAAGGATCTGGTAAGATTCGATCCAGTATAGTAGCCAAAAGCAGTCTCAACATCTTCATTCTTTCTGATTTCAGTGATGAAGACACCGTAGCAGCCATATGGGAGACCAGTGTAGGTGCTATATTGGTTATCTCGGCGTACATGGCTCACGACCACAGCGACCAGCCACCGAACAACCTGGTCTGCAGATCCATAGAGACGGCAAACTCGAAAAGCATGCCGATCATCATGGGGGCTGATGCCAATGCCCATCACACTGTCTGGGGAAGCTCGGACATAAACGCTAGAGGTGAGTCAATCTTTAACTTCATTCTAAGCAATAATCTTGATATTTTAAATTCAGGATCCGAACCGACCTTTATTGTTTCAAACAGAAGGGAAGTTCTTGACATTACGCTGGTTAGTTCTATGCATCATTATAGGATAAGGGGATGGAGAGTCTCAAGTGACTGCTCTTTCTCTGACCATCAGTACATCGATTTTGAAATCGTAGTTGACAAAGTGGCCCCAAAGCCCTTTATAAACAGGAGACGAACAGATTGGGAAATGCAAATGGGGCTAATCTCACGTTCACTATAGGATGTACCGATCATCGAAAGCCGATCGGACATAGAAAACGCGGTTTAAACCATAAATCAAGCTTTCAAACATGCGACTTCACTGTCTTGCAAACAGAATATGCACAAAGGCAGATGCAGGCCCCCATGGTGGTCTGCGAACATTGCGAAATCTCGAAAAGAGACGCGCAGACTGTTTAACGAGGCAAAGAAAACAGGAAAATGGATTTCTTACAAGACCTCGGTTAATCGTTTCAAGAACCTGGTAAGAAATGCAAAGCGCAAATCTTGGAAAACCTTCTGTAGCGGCGTGGAAGGTTCTTCTGAGACCAGTCGTCTGCGCAAAATCTTATCATCTACTCCTCCTGTCCCAAGTTTCATTCAGAAACCTTGTGGCAGTTGGACGACCAGCAGCCAAGAAACCTTAGAAGTTTTAATGGCCACTCACTTTCCAGGCTGTCAATCTCCGGAAAACGGGACTGACATGCAGTTTACAGATCTCCCAGCTGATACAGGAATATCCATAAATGAAGATAAGATCAACTGGGCGATAAACAGCTTCGACCCCTACAAATCACCGGGTCCTGACGGTATAATACCTGCGGATTTGCAATACAATGCTGTCCATCTTATGCCTTGGCTAACGCGGATATATGATGCCTGTTTAAAATGGTCTTATATACCCGAACCCTGGACCAAGTGCACAGTGGTCTTCATTCCGAAAGGAGGAAAGACCTCTCACACGAAGCCAAAGGATTTTAGACCAATTAGTCTATCCTCCTTTCTTCTCAAAACTTTGGAAAGGATAATTGATCTGCATCTCAGAATACATATCAAACCTGACCATCTATCAGCATCTCAACATGCCTACATGAAGGGAAAATCTGTTGAGACTGCATTACACTCGCTAGTTTGTCACATTGAAAAGACAATAGCGCAAGGGGAATATACACTTGTTGCCTTCTTGGACATCGAGGGGGCTTTCAACAATGTTCACCCTGGGTCGATAACAACGGCCCTAACTGGCCTGGGTATAAACCAACCAATAACAGCTTTCATCAAGAGATTACTGACTCAACGAATCATTATCTCCGAAATGGGAGCAGCAAATGTCACAAAAGTGGCAAATCGCGGTACCCCACAAGGTGAAGTTCTATCTCCACTTCTGTGGAACCTAGCGTTGAACCCACTTCTTATGGATCTTAGATCTATGGGATTTAAGGTAATAGCATATGCAGACGATATGTCTGTAGTAGTATCCGGCAAATATCTGGATACTTTATCGCAAAGGATGGAGATTGCACTCAAGACACTCAGTACGTGGAGCAACGTCAGTGGCCTTGGTGTAAATCCATCGAAAACGGAACTTGTTCTCTTCACTAAGAAGTACAAGATACCCACCTTCACTCTCCCACGACTGAATGGGATAGAATTGAAGTTATCGGATAGTGCTAAATATCTGGGAGTAATCCTAGATTCAAAACTATCATGGCGTTTGAACACTCAATCTAGAGTATCAAAAGCACCTGCGGCCTTATACTCGTGTAAGAGAGCAATTGGCAAATCATGGGGCATAAACCCCAAGAATACCAAATGGCTCTTCGACATGGTAGTCAAGCCCATACTATTGTACGGTGCACTTGCATGGTGGAAGTCTGTACAAAAAGGACTCTCCGCACCACCCCATCAAAGGCTCTCTTTGTCATGATGGGATGGGTACCTATTGATCTAATGGCCCAAGAGGTTGCCCTCAACGCGGCTATTAGACTCAATACAATTGGTATGTGGCATATGATTCAGTCAGGTCACTCCACCATTCTCAATTGTCTAGGAGAGATTCCTGACAATATCGACTATTGCATCGCCAAACCGTCTTTTGATAGAAGCTTTTCGGTGAATATCCGACACGATCCAAATGCGATGGAAACAATCCTCCATGACGGATCGTATAAGGTTTTCACTGATGGCTCAAAATCAAACCATGGTGTAGGCGGTGGCTTTTACATAGCACGTTCGGGAACGGAAGTATCATTCAAGCTTCCTGACCAATGTAGCGTCCTTCAGGCTGAACTATCAGCCATTAAACGGGCTGCAAACTGGCTCAGGTTTTATCGAATATACGGTGCTAATATTCGAATTTATACCGACAGCCAGGCAGCCCTTAAGGTTCTAAGTGGTGTCTACACGACGTCAAACTTAGTCCTAGAATGCCGGGCATCCCTTAACGAGATGGCGAAACATTCCACAATAGGACTGTATTGGATTCCAGGACATCAGCAAATTCCTGGTAATACCATCGCGGACTCTCTTGCCAAGTTAGGCTCCTCGCTTGCAAGAGAGCATACCGACCCTTTTGTCGGTATACCGCTTTCAACCTGCAAACGCTCGATACGTGAAAAACTATATGAGCTTGCGCAATGCAGATGGTCGACTGAAGCCACCTGTAGATAGGCAAGGATCATGTGGCCATCTTACGACCCACAAAGATCCCAAGCCCTTTTCTACATTCCGAGAGTTAATCTACGGAACTTAACGGCAGTGGTAACTGGCCACTGGCCTTTCGGACTCCATGCAAGAAGACTGAACTTACCCAGTAACGACTTCTGCAGGAGCTGCCAGGATGAAGAGGAAGAAGAGAGTATAACTCACTTCCTCTGTCATTGTCCTGCCCTAGCTGATCACAGAATGGGTCTGCTAGGTAGCTATTTTCTGCATGACTTAGCGGATCTATCGGAGGTTAATATCCGAAAGAAAGATTCCTATATTCGTGCGACAAACTGGTTCGGTGGAAACCAGAGTGATTAGGTTGAAGTGTACTAATACGCCGACCGTTTTCTCTCGTTTCAGGTATCACAAAGGGATCAAAATACTGGACACAAGTGTGTCCCCAGTGATGACATCACGAGGACGACCTGCCTACCTAACCTAAAATCACGAAAAAACCTTCTAGCCGTATTACCGTCATTTGTACTACCGCAACTTGGAAGTGGTTTGTCGATGTTTAATCCCATCTGAACTTTAAATTCTTCTTGGATTCTGCTTTTTTCTGCAGCTCACAGTTCTTTCAATTCTTCATTATTTTTTGTTGATTTAGTAAGATTCTCTGGCACACTTCTATATTTGAGGTTGTATGCTATGTGTAAAAAGTAATCCAAAAATCGTATTCTGGCATGAAGTGGTGAAATTCCGAAAGACAGGACTTCTTCATTAATACTTCTGCTTTTGTTTATATTTGAGAATTGCGACTTTTTCTCATTACATATTGAGCATCTCCAGAAGGAAGAAGTTTCTGTTATGGCATTGCTGACCTTTCCATCAATCATTGTTAAGCTTAGCTGATATGATACGTTAATAGAGAATTCCTTTATTTTTATGCAAATGGGCTCCAGTGCATTTATTTCATCTTTTAAATATTCCACTAAATCTTTTGTTGTTTTCTTTGACTCCTTTATATATTCAAATCCAATGGGTCTACAAAAATTTTTTGAACCCGGAGTTGTATTGATCCATATATCTTCAAATGAATTTCCGATGCTTGACGATGATGGATTAAGGGAATATGAACGAATTCGTAATGGCACTAATGATGACATAAATACACTTTTGTAGTCTGCTAATGTCCGACTTCCACAAGCTTGTTTGTATCCTGGAAGTGCTGATAAACCGTCACATCCCCACTTACACATTAATACAACATTACAGTTATGAATTTTCCTTAGTTGGTCTTCTGAAAAATCTGACACAATTCTTGATGCTGTGTTTTCGAGCAAAGATGATATATCAATACAAGCTTCCACATCATTAACAGCAATAGGTGATGGTAGGATAGTTTGTTTTTTTTCCTGGATCGCCTTGTATGATGGTAATATATTGTGTCCTTTTTCATGCAGAGCTTTCCTTAATATTTGGTACTTATTTCGACTGAGACCCAGTTCCAACATAAGCGCTATTGCTTCCTCTTCAGTAAAATTTGATTGTGATGTTGGAGTTGGTATACTTTCCACAATTCGCTTAAGTCGTTTTGGTGATGCATTAGGAAGAATAGTTGCAATATGTACGGCATCCATAGGTTGGTTTTCCTTTTTCAGCATTTCGTTAAATGTATCAGCAATTTCCTTATTTGAGATTGAAAAAAGTTTTTGTGTGACCCTCTTTTTTTGACCTTGAACATAAGTCTTCGTATAACTTGTAAGGTGCTCCTGTTGATGTGTTGTAAGTTGAGATTTCCGTAGTAGTTTCCATCCAACTACAAAATTCTAATCGAAATTTCTTTTGATTTCCATCCACAGACTTACTTTTTACATCAAAAAGTTTTAAAAAGTTTTCAATTTTTGATATGCCTGTTTTGTCTACTTTTCTACTATATGTAGTTTTTATATAATTTGAAATGTCTTCAATTCTTTCTGGCCCTTTTGAAGATACACTCCATAAAACGGAACACAACTCTTCGTACTTTAATGTAATCTTCATTGTAGATTTATTAAATATGGTACTTAAAATCTGAGAAGTTTACTTATATACCAATTCTTGTCATTTCCG
Organism: Lucilia sericata; assembly: GCF_015586225.1. NCBI lineage: Eukaryota > Metazoa > Arthropoda > Insecta > Diptera > Calliphoridae > Lucilia > Lucilia sericata. Next base: position 261,543 of record NW_023994124.1, on the reverse strand, counting down.
ATACAGGTATTCCAAATTAAAAAATTACGAATTGTCTACCTATTAACATTTAGGACTATATTAATATATTACTATAACCTGTAATTCATTCATTGATATTTCTTATTAGTTAATGAATCGAAATTATCATTACCTGTATATTTTTACCTACATGATCATAAACGAAACAGAACGAAATGATCTGTCGAAAAAAATTTAGGTAAAAAATAGTTATAAATTTCTGAAAATTTAAGCATAATAGGACCTTTCAATTATAAGGATAAGCAAACAAATAGAAAATAGGTAAATATAAGATTTAAATATGTTCTGTCATATTTAATACTAAAATATGAAAAATATGAAATTAAAGGATACAGGTTTAAATGAACATATTTTTGAATGTAATTGAGATATTGGCTTGAAATTTTTTGTAAAGGGTCGAGAATTTCCATATCTAACTAAAAAAAGATATTAAGGGATAAATATGGACTAAATTGTTGTAGCTATCTGCAACCCTATTAAAATTTTGATGTAAATCATAGTTTTAGAAATTAAACAAATATGTAATATATGACAAAATCTTTATTTATGAACAAAACTCAATGAAATTTTCAACGCTTGTTAAATTTGTCATTTTAAATAAGAAAATGCAAAAAAAAATTGAAAACGTCAAAGGGCATTCCGCAATTCCCAAAAATAGGAATGAAAATCCCAAAAATGGGATTTTTACATTTTTGCCCATAGGGTCCACATTTCTTACAGGGCTGGGAAAATACTTTTGGAGTAAATAGAAAACATATTGAGGTTTCCAAAACTGCTTTCAGTTTTCTGATCCCAGCTTTGGGATTTTAGAACATGTCGCCCAAAGTTGAAGTTTTGATAAAAAATAGGTCATATTCGGAAGAACGCAGTGGCAACATTTTCAAAAAATAGGACAAGTTTTTTACGCCAAAGCGTTCTGCGTAAAGATACCTTTTAGAAAACTATAAAATTGTTATATGTTCTTAAAGAAAATTTTATTTTATTAATAAAAGAGTTAAGACACATTTTTGGCAAAAAAACGGCAAAAATCTAAAATTTTTTGAATTTTTAAATTAAAAAACATATATTTTTGAATCTGTAAATGATATTGATCTGAATTTTTTTGTATATTATTGAAATTGAGTCCATTTGGTCCAAAACTACGCCCGGTATTCAAAAAAAGGCGGACCAAGGTATGGTAAATTTTGTATCACTATTTTTAAATGCCTATAACTCGGATATTATAAGAGATAAGTAGTATGTCCAAGCATGTTTTTTCAAGATCTCGTCGAGCGCTTTCAGAAAATATAAAAATCTTTGTATTTGGGTGAAAATGGCACGAGTTTAAAAAATTACATGTCGTAGGTACCCTACTTTGAGCCGCCACAGCGCCGTCCCTGGTGCATCTGCAGGGTTCATCTTCAAAACTAAACTCGAATGCTCCTTGGCACGAGTTTAAAAGTTTTACATGTCGCCACAACCGCCACAGCGCACAGGGGCATCTGCAGGGTTCATCTTCAAAACTTAAACTCGAATACTCCTTGGCTACGCTCACGCCAAATTTTATCCCGATCGGATCAGCCGTTTAGAAATGCCAGATTTATTTCCAAAAAATTTCGATTCTGCCCCACTGTGCAATAATGGACCGAGCAAGTTGAAATGTTTATATTTTGATGATAAGAGAACACCATTTTAATCAACTTTCTATATGAAACTATGAAAAGTAACCAACCAGACTTTAAGTTAAAACTATATTCATATAGGTAGATTCATTTCCCCAGATGTTTTTAGGGATTACGCTTCGTTACCCTCCCATCCTAATGATCTTAGAGCGTATTATTCTGGAATTAAGATCCCAAAGTTGCCTACCTTACCTATCTGATCACATCCTGTAAAGGATTTCAACTAATTTAGAGATCCATCTTTAAATTTCCATGTTTTTTTATTCATATTTTAAAAATAGACATAATATGTGTTAAATTAACTTAGTATTAAATTAATATTTAAATTCATAAAAAGTTCAATTTAATCCTACTTATATGACCTACAATAGGGTAGGTCATATAATGTAAAAGAAAAACTCAAAAAAAATGATATTTTGCGTAACAGTATTCCCTTTAAAATCGCGTAATGCTAAAAAACTAAACAAAAGAGTTAGAATTTTAGGTTAGGTTGATAGGAGGATGTATACTACATCAAATCCGAAGAAATACACCTAGGCCACTATCGGGCCGGTTGTGCGCTCCAATTCAAGAAAAAAAAAATGATCACTGAATGTATTATTTTTCCATGTTCAGAAACTCAGTTTCCTGGACGTAATTCCTAAGAATCTTCCAATCGGTGTTGGTTAAGAATGTTATTTCCGGAATAATATCACCTCCAAGATACTTGGATCTAACTTCGACGAATGCCTGACAATGGCAAAGAAAGTGTTCCAGAGTTTCACTGTTCTCTCCACATGCTCTACATTCGTCTGAATCCGCACGTTCAATTTTGTATAGATGTGCTCGTAATTCTGTGTGTCCACTCAGAATACGTACCATCATACTAACCTCAGACTTGCTCATTTTGAGAAGATTTCTCGTCTTGCTCTCATCAGGGTCGCCGCATAGAATCTTTGCGGTTCTACCCACCGTTTCATTATTCCAAGAGGGCTTATGGGATTCTCTCATCCATATTTTTAATTCAGCTTTTGTTGCGTCGAATGGTTTTGCGTTTGTCAGGTTAACTACATCGAGCTCCCTTCCCTTTAAAACTATTACATTCGCCCTTTCGTTGCCGACTACTCCCGAGTGGCCTGGTACCCATATGATGTGAACCTTACCTCTGGGAGAGTATTCAGTTAAAGCTTTCTTACAATCCAATACGGTCTTAGATTTAATTCTATCACCTGATATCGCACAAATTGCCTTCTGGCTGTCGGTAAATATATTAAGCCCTGTGGGCGCCATATTTATTCTAATCCAATTTACACATTCCGTTATTGCTCGTACTTCTGCCTGGAAGCTTGTGTTATGATTAGGTAAACGGTGGTATATTTCTGTTTCTGGGTCTTCAATATAGAACCCCAGGCCCACTTTGTCCTCTAATTTAGAGCCATCTGTGTAGCAACGGATTCCTACTGGTATTTGCTCTAATGTTCCGCTTGACCCAGACATTCTATCTGGGATTAGCGTTTCAAAGTTTCCGACATATTCAGTGTCTGGTATGCGATCAGGCACGTCCGATGAATGTGTATAACCTTCCAATGTGTCCAGTATACATTGATGACGTGTCCTATAACCGTTTTTGGCCAGTTCGCCTAAAGTAAAGAGCCGTTCGGCTGTAAGCGCCGCCTCATATCTTATATATGTTTCAATGGGTGGAATATCTAGCAACGTTTCCAGAGCCTTGGTTGAAGTAGTACACGTGGTACCACTTATACCCAAGCAGCATGTACGCTGAACTCCCTGTAGTAGTTTGATATTACACTTTTTGTCCAAAGCAGTCCACCAGATTATTGAAGCATAAGCTAGAATTGGTCTAATTACGCTTTTATAAAGCCAATTTGTCATAGTAGGACTAAGACCCCATTTCATGCCTATGGTTTTCCTACATATCGCCCAGCACCGATGTGCCTTGTTGATCTTATCCTCATGTGGTGTCTCCATTTTAATTTCCGGTCAAGTATTACATCTAAGTACTTAACTTTGTCTGTCACCGGTATCTTCTTGCCCAGGAAGCAAGGTTCAGTATATGTAGAAATTTTTGTCTTTCTTGTGAAAAGACAGATTTCCGTCTTCGCCGGGCTAACATTGAGGCCTCTCGGTTGAGCCCAGCTCAAGGTCGCATTCAGAGCCTCCTCAGCTCTTGTACACAAGTAATTTGGATCCTTTCCCTTTAAAAGTATTACGACATCGTCTGCATAGCAGACAGGTCTAAGTCCTTTCTCGGTTAGGGTCATTAGGAGGCTATTAATCGTGGTAACCCAGAGTAAAGGTGACAAAATGCCACCATGTGGTATACCGCGACATACCTTTTTCCTGATAGTTATATCGTACATCTCGCAGCTTATCCATCTGTTCCTTAGCATGTAGTTGATCCAGTTACGGAGCACCCGGTCAACATAAAACTGGTCTAGGGATTGGATAAGGGTATCTGTGTGCACGTTATTGAAAGCGCCTTCGATGTCAATGCATACCGCCAGTGTATACAGTTTGCTATCGAAAGATTAACCTATGTAGTGGACAACTTCATTTAAAGCGGTTTCCACCGATCGTCCCTTTACATAAGCATGCTGCTTATATTTAAGGTCTTTGTATGGTATGCTGCTTTTAACCATGCTATCGACTATCCGTTCCAAGGTTTTAAGTAGGAAGGACGTAAGACTTATCGGTCGATAGGACTTAGGTGTCGCATAGCTAGGTTTCCCTGGATTGGGTATAAATATTACCCTTGCATCCTGCCATTTAAGTGGGGTATATGCCAATTTTAAGCATGCAGTGAATATCTGTGACAGATGTACGGAAACCAGTCCCGCCTCCATCTGCAAAAGTGCCGGGAAAATTCCATCCGGCCCTGCAGCTTTATAGGGAGCAAAGCTCTTGATTGCCCCTTTAACCATGTCAGTTGTAATAACTATTTCCGTGTTACCCTCCCCTTCCTCCAATCTATGTCATTCGATATACCGGGTGGGAAATGAGAATCCATTAGGAGTTTCATTGTCTCCTCCATATCCTCAAGTCTCCTGCCCGTGTCATCGATCATAGATTCCGGTTGGACATGAGTTTTGGATAGGAATTTTTTTTATCTTCGATACGTCATTTACGCTATCTACCTGTTCACAGAAAAGTTTCCAGGAGTCTCGTTTGGCTTTTCGAACGATTTTCTTATATTCACTAAGTTTATTACGATACTCATCCCAGTATACTGCGGTCTTTTTACGCCGTGCCCGGTTAAATAGTTTGCGAAGAGTCTTCCCAAGGTTCCGGATCTCCCCAGTTACCCAGGGTTTTTCCTGGGCAGATCTCCGCTCACGCAGAGGGCAGCTGTCCTCGATCGATTCAACCAGGGCACTTGTGAACGTTTCCACTTTGGCATCTATATCCTCTTTATTTCGACATTGAAAAGTGTCCTGACCTAAACGGTTCTTTAGTAAGGTCCCGAACATTGTCCAATTAGTTTTAGACTTATTCCGAAACTTTATTTGTACTACCCCAAGCTACATGGTGCGAGTTGGCATCACAACCTATTACAATTTTCTTATTTTTTCTTTGTGCCTCTTCAACTAGTTTCATCAGATCCGACGTTGGTGGTAGTGTCGGAGAATCGAAAGGCAGGTAAATAGATGCAAGGAATATGTTGCCACGACCTTGCTTCAGCACCGTTGCATCCGATGTTGATAATCCTGTTGAGAATAATATTCGATGTAAACTTCCTTTTCTTGTAATAATTCCTTATACGAAGAGTTGAACGTTTTGGTTTCTTCGACACGTTGTTAGTTGGAGCATCGATATTAAAGATTTTATTCCTTTTAATACATTGGGATTTTTATATCAGTAGATAAGGGAATTTTCCTATCATTAAAAACATTTACTTTATCACTAGGAATATAGTTATAATCAGGGTTCACACATGTCAAATCAGAGTTTTTTATGTTCATATCAGGGTTCAATTGCGTAACGTCGAAATTTAAGGGAGAATGATTAGGTTGAGGTTTGAACAATTCGAATTTTGAAAAACATTTTCTAGGGGCGATGTTGTGGATGATTTGAGGTTTGAAAGTTTTTTGAGATGAGTCTTTTAGTGGAGCATTTAGCACATTGCGGTTGTACGTACCCTTTTCACCGCAGCCGTAACAAAAAACCTTTACCAGCAAACAATCCTCCCAGAAGTGACCTACTTGATCACAATTCCAGCATTTAACTGTATGTTGCAATGCATCTATAGAACTTTCAGGTGGGCTGGATAAATCTAAAGTGGCCTTTTCTTCTGGATAGTCTATGTCGGCTATTTGACGTCTCGATCCCATATAAGAGATAGGTTTTGTATTTCCATTTTTGCGGAAATAATCATCACCTAAAAGATTTTCTCTCATCTGGACTAACTTACGTAAATGTGCTATCGAATAAATTGGTACGTCAAGTAGTTCATGACGTATTTCCGGACGAAGATTGTGTGATAAAATTTCAACTAATTCCGACTCAGGAATAGGTTTTTCTAAACGATCTAGGATAGTAGACACGGAATCGTAAAACATTTCGAAAGTTTCATTCTGTTTCATTTTCCTATTACGTACCCAGCAAAAACTGGGTAATAGCTTTCAATTGTAATTACTTACCTAACAACATACTTTTCAATGACTACTACATATCGCCTGGATTACATAGAAGTGGTCTAATAAGGTCTTACTAATAATGTATTATATAAATACTTTCTAATTCATTAGTCATCTTGCCAGTAAAGATATAGAAGCTGTATACGTTTTTTCATGCGATTTACAATGACTACTTTTTCTAATTACTTGTAATCGTTTGTGGTAAGTACTTGCCTCCAATGACATCACCGTGTTAAAATAATGACTTAAAATGCTATTGTGTAAGTAAATTTTAGCATTTTAACCCCTTACATGGTAATGAAAGTTTTTACTGGGTAGCTCATCGTAAATATCAAAACTAGATTTAAAGACTTTGTATTTATATTTCAGAGCCTCACAAAATTCACTCCAACCAAGAGTTTCCACTTGTTTGTGGTATCTCTATACCATTCCCTAGCACGACCACTTAACAACACATACAAGTTTTTGCAAATCAAGGAGAAATCATTGTTGAAATGTTCTCGAGTTAATACTCTTACCCTGTATAAGAATTCGTCTACACTTATTCCTTGTATAGATCCATCGAATTTAATATTCCAATTCTGGATGATGGACGTAATTCGGTCGGATCTTAGAGTAAAATTTTCTTCAAAGGAACTATTAAAATTTCCCCTTGAATTTGAAGAATTGTGAGAATGTGATGTCATAATGGGTCTTGAGGTGGGAGCATCAAAATATGGTTGACTATTTGTAGGTCTTTGTGTTGTTTGGGTAAGTATTGGTTCTACTGGAAAAGATTTTCGGTTGGTCTGAATATGAGAATTTTGTGCAGGATTTGGCATCAATTTAAGATTACTTAACAGACGGGTAACTGTATTTTAAATTATTTGATTAATTTGTACGTAATCTACAGATTGTTGCACATGGTTGGGTCCTCGAACACGAGTGCTATGTGAATTGTTTGGATTTTCATTAGTGGAATATTGATTGTGGACTGGAGTTACCGGAGGCCCCTGTTCCGTTTCGAGATTTAGGTTTACATCGTCTGAGTTATTCTGAGACGATTCATTAAACAACTTCCTTGCATAATTCCGAGTATTCGGGTGTTTGGCCATCGCACCGCGAGGTTTGCCACGACCTGATTTTGGCTTTTCAAAGGCTTGAAATCGAGTTTGAATATTGATTTTTTTTAGTTCGGATAGAGAACATGGTCTTGAGCAATCTGGACATTCGGAAGAATGCGAAAGTTAACTTTCAATACAATGATTATGAAAAACATGATTACATTCTGAAATAATCATACATTCTTGACCTTCAGACAAATTTTACAAATTTGATTATCAGAGACTGACGGTGCAGCGGGTTATAACGCTGAGGCTTGTGGTGAACGTTCCATCATTATTAGTTTAAATTAAAGAAAAATTTTTTACGACAATCTTAAATAGACAATTCTTAAGCACCAAGTGTTCATTTAAAACCAAAGATTAGGTTTGAAGAAACTTAAAGAATTACAACTTAGCAATTGATTAAAAAAAATGTATAAGGTTTGTATGATAAAGGTTTTACTAGTATACGTATGTATATTATTCATACAATTGTTTCAATAAAGTCAAATATAAATCCCTACATATTGATGTGACGCAGATAGACAAAGTAAATAATTTTAACGAAAATGGTTGATTAAGGTAAGAAAACTGGTCTATAGAATCTTCAAAACTTAAATTACCTAATAGATTTTGGTACAAACCAATGTTCATTGTTTACATTATAAAACTGATTTTGCTGGACAATAATTCGCATTTACGCAAATATATTGTAGAACCAAGACAAAACAGGACATTGATAACGCAGTACAAAACAAAAACTATTAACTATTATCAACTTTTGAAAACTAATATAAATTTAAAAAAATTTACATATATTCGGTTATTAATAACCTGAAAAGGCTTTAGAATTATCATAGGTCAAACAAATCGAACAATCAATTGGCCGAAAATCCACATGAAAACTAAAGTTATTCAAGCTATAAAATGAAACGAAAATATATAAAACTTTAAAATTTATTGCAATTGAAATCTACGAATGAAATATAAGATACAAAAAATTAGAGCATTGAAAATATATCAGTTTTTTGTTCTACAACAATTAACATCTAAATTCCCTTGCCCCACTTTGGGCGCCAATTTATGTAATGAACACGACATCCTACGATGAGAAGTTCCTGGGATATTATTAAATATTAACGGAAGATGCTACAGAGAAGAGAGTGACTAGCGGGAGCCATTGATTGTGCTAGCAATCAGTCGGTTGGGGAGGTTCTGGTCTCCTCCATTCTCTTTTCCCAGAAAGAAATGTCACACATAAATAAATATTGTAGACTCCCTCAAGTGTAACTAACAACAATACACAGTGGGGCAGAATCGAAATTTTTTGGAAATAAATCTGGCATTTCTAAACGGCTGATCCGATCGGGATAAAATTTGGCGTGAGCGTAGCCAAGGAGTATTCGAGTTTAAGTTTTGAAGATGAACCCCGCAGATGCCCCTACGCAGGGTACCTACGACATGTAAAATTTTTAAACTCGTGCCATTTTTTTGTTTTTCATCCTCGCTCGACGAGATCTTGCTTGGACATACTACTTAACTCTTATAATATCCGAGTTATAGGCATTTAAAAATTTTACAAAATTTACCATACCTTGGTCCGCCTTTTTTTGAATACCGGGCGTAATTTTGGACCAAATGGACTCAATTTTAGTTAGACAACAAAATTTCCAATAATATACAAAAAATTTCAATCAATATCAATATCATTTACAGATCCAAAAATATACGTTTTTTAATTTAAAAATTCAAAAAATTATAGATTTTTGCCGTTTTTTTGCCAAAAATGTGTCTTAACTCTTTTATTAATAAAATAAAATTTTCTTTAAGAACATATAACAATTTTATAGTTTTCTAAAAGGTATCTTTACGCAGAACGCTTTGGCGTAAAAAACTTGTCCTATTTTTTGAAAATGTTGCCACTGCGTCTTCCGAATATGACCTATTTTTTATCCAAACTTCAACTTTGGGCGACATGTTCTAAAATCCCAAAGCTGGGATCAGAAAACTGAAAGCAGTTTTGGAAACCTCAATATGTTTTATATTTACTCCAAAAGTATTTTCCCAGCCCTGAAAGAAATGTGGACCCTATAGGCAAAAATGTAAAAAATCCCATTTTTGGATTTTCATTCCTATTTTTGGGAATTGCGGGATGCCCTTTGACCTTTTAAATTTTTTTTTGCATTTTCTTATTTGAAATGACAAATTTAACTAGCGTTGAAAATTTCATTGAGTTTTGTTCATAAATAAAGATTTTGTCATATATTACATATTTGTTTAATATCTAAAACTAAGATTTATATCAAAATTTTAATAGGGTCGCAGATAGCTACAATAATTTAGTCCATATTTATCCCTTAATATCATTTTTTAGTTAGATATGGAAATTATCGATCCTTTACAAAAATTTTCAAGCCAATATCTCAATTACATTCAAAAATATGTTCATTTAAACCTGTGTCCTTTAATTTCATCTTTTTCATATTTTAGTATTAAGTATGACAGAACATACATTTGGTGTTGAATAAAATATGAAATAAAATAATTTTTTAAAAATTATTTAGTTAATTATTTTATTAAAGGCTATAACATTGTATATACAATAAAAAAATTATAATTTTATTATGAGCCACGCACAACAACACCTAAATCACCCCACACAAACCACCTTTCCCGCCCACCGAAATATAAAACACAATTTAATACAATATCATCAGTTAGTATAATAGCTTTTTTTATTTGAACTGTTTATCTTAAACATAATACAATTAATTCTTACAACCTACATATATAGTTAATTCCTAACACTACTTATTTTCTATAAAATAATCTGTCATATCGGTATACATATCCAGAAGGTAATATAAGTCCTTTAAATCTTCCTTGTTTTGAGATGATAGAGTTTCATAACAAATCCATCTTTTTCGCATAGTTAAAAGAACAGGATCAGAAGATAGAAGTAAACTATTAAAAATATCTTCATTCTGTGATTGCCTGGAGCATTTTCTTGAGCTGAATAGTTGAACATGATTAAAATCTCGATTCCTCGCTTCCTGGGCTTCTTCTGTTAACTCTCCAAGTGGAAGAATATTCGATTCTATTATTATTTGACCATGACACAATACTTTGTGTACTGTTGGTGTTAGTTCCCTCCATGGATACAGAGATACAAGTAATTTAGAAATTTCAGATGTATATTCCCCAAATCGATTTCCATTAATTTTATGTTTACTATTCAGTGCCATTAAAATAGTGTTAACTCTTCGAAGCAACTCCTTGTCGATTCCAGTTATTTTTGAAGCAATTTCAAAATCACGAAAAAACCTTCTCGCCGTATTACCGTCATTTGTACTACCGCAACTTGGAAGTGGTTTGTCGATGTTTAATCCCATCTGAACTTTAAATTCTTCTTGGATTCTGCTTTTTTCCGCAGCTCACAGTTCTTTCAATTCTTCATTATTTTTTGTTGATTTAGTAAGATTCTCTGGCACACTTCTATATTTGAGGTTGTATGCTATGTGTAAAAAGTAATCCAAAAATCGTATTCTGGCATGAAGTGGTGAAATTCCGAAAGACAGGACTTCTTCATTAATACTTCTGCTTTTGTTTATATTTGAGAATTGCGACTTTTTCTCATTACATATTGAGCATCTCCAGAAGGAAGAAGTTTCTGTTATGGCATTGCTGACCTTTCCATCAATCATTGTTAAGCTTAGCTGATATGATACGTTAATAGAGAATTCCTTTATTTTTATGCAAATGGGCTCCAGTGCATTTATTTCATCTTTTAAATATTCCACTAAATCTTTTGTTGTTTTCTTTGACTCCTTTATATATTCAAATCCAATGGGTCTACAAAAATTTTTTGAACCCGGAGTTGTATTGATCCATATATCTTCAAATGAATTTCCGATGCTTGACGATGATGGATTAAGGGAATATGAACGAATTCGTAATGGCACTAATGATGACATAAATACACTTTTGTAGTCTGCTAATGTCCGACTTCCACAAGCTTGTTTGTATTCTGGAAGTGCTGATAAACCGTCACATCCCCACTTACACATTAAGACAACATCACAGTTATGAATTTTCCTTAGTTGGTCTTCTGAAAAGTCTGACACAAATCTTGATGCTGTGTTTTCGAGCATAGATGATATATCAATACAAGCTTCCACATCATTAACAGCAATAGGTGATGGTAGGATAGTTTGTTTTTTTTCCTGGATCGCATTGTATGATGGTAATATATTGTGTCCTTTTTCATGCAGAGCTTTCCTTAATATTTGGTACTTATTTCGACTGAGACCCAGTTCCAACATAAGCGCTATTGCTTCCTCTTCAGTAAAATTTGATTGTGATGTTGGAGTTGGTATACTTTCCACAATTCGCTTAAGTCGTTTTGGTGATGCACTAGGAAGAATAGTTGCAATATGTACGGCATCCATAGGTTGGTTTTCCTTTTTCAGCATTTCGTTAAATGTATCAGCAATTTCCTTATTTGAGATTGAAAAAGTTTTTGTGTGACCCTCTTTTTTTTTGACCTTGAACATAAGTCTTCTTATGACTTGTAAGGTGCTCCTGTTGATGTGTTGTAAGTTGAGATTTCCGTAGTAGTTTCCATCCAACTACAAAATTCTAATCGAAATTTCTTTTGATTTCCATCCACAGACTTACTTTTTACATCAAAAGTTTTAAAAAGTTTTCAATTTTTGATATGCCTGTTTTGTCTACTTTTCTACTATATGTAGTTTTTATATAATTTGAAATGTCTTCAATTCTTTCTGGCCCTTTTGAAGATACAACGGAACACAACTCTTCGTACTTTAATGTAATCTTCATTGTATATTTATTAAATATGGTACTTAAAATCTGAGAAGTTTACTTATATACCAATTCTTGTCATTTCCGATACAGGTATTCCAAATTAAAAAATTACGAATTGTTTACCTATTAACATTTAGGACTATATTACTATAACCTGTAATTCAGTCATTGATATTTCTTATTAGTGAATGAATCGAAATTATCATTACCTGTATATTTTTACCTACATGATCATAAACGAAACAGAACGAAATGATCTGTCGAAAAAATTTAGGTAAAAAATAGTTATAAATTTCTGAAAATTTAAGCATAATAGGACCTTTCAATTATAAGGATAAGCAAACAAATAGAAAATAGGTAAATATAAGATTTAAATATGTTCTGTCATATTTAATACTAAAATATGAAAAATATGAAATTAAAGGATACAGGTTTAAATGAACATATTTTTGAATGTAATTGAGATATTGGCTTGAATTTTTTTGTAAAGGGTCGAGAATTTCCATATCTAACTAAAAAAAGATATTAAGGGATAAATATGGACTAAATTGTTGTAGCTATCTGCGACCATATTAAAATTTTGATGTAAATCATAGTTTTAGAAATTAAACAAATGTGTAATATATTACAAAATCTTTATTTATGAACAAAACTCAATGAAATTTTCAATGTTAAATGCAAAAAAAATTGAAAACGTCAAAGGGCATCCCGCAATTCCCAAAAATAGGAATGAAAATCCCAAAAATGGGATTTTTACATTTTTGCCCATAGGGTCCACATTTCTTACAGGGCTGGGAAAATTTGGAGTAAATAGAAAACATATTGAGATTTCCAAAACTGCTTTCAGTTTTCCAGGTTTGGGATTTTAGAACATGTCGCCCAAAGTTGAAGTTTTGATAAAAAAATAGGTCATATTCGGAAGGACGCAGTGGCAACATTTTCAAAAAATAGGACAAGTTTTTTACGCCGAAGCGTTCTGCGTAAAGATACCTTTTAGAAAACTATAAAATTGTTATATGTTCTTAAAGAAAATTTTATTTTATTAATAAAAGAGCTAAGACACATTTTTGGCAAAAAAACGGCAAAAATCTAAAATTTTTTGAATTATTAAATTAAAAAACATATATTTTTGGATCTGTGAATGATATTGATCTGAAATTTTTTGTATATTATTGAAATTGAGTCCATTTGGTCCAAAATTACGCCCGGTATTCAAAAAAAGGCGGACCAAGGTATGGTAAATTTTGTATCACTATTTTTAAATGCCTATAACTCGGATATTATAAGAGATAAGTAGTATGTCCAAGCATGTTTTTTCAAGATTTCGTCGAGCGCTTTCAGAAAATATAAAAATCTTTGTAGTTGGGTGAAAATGGCACGAGTTTAAAAATTTTACATGTCGTAGGTACCCTACTTTGAGCCGCCACAGCGCCGTCCTTGGGGCATCTGCAGGATTCATCTTCAAAACTTAAACTCGAATGCTCCTTGGCACGAGTTTAAAAATTTTACATGTCGTAGGTACCCTACTTTGAGCCGCCACAGCGCACAGGGGCATCTGCAGGGTTCATCTTCAAAACTTAAACTCGAATACTCCTTGGCTACGCTCACGCCATCCCGATCCCGATCGGATCAGCCGTTTAGAAATGCCAGATTTATTTCCAAAAAATTTCGATTCTGCCCCACTGTGCAATAGTGGACCAAGCAAGTTGAAATGTTTATATTTTGATGATAAGAGAACCCCATTTTAATCAACTTTCTATGTGAAACTATGAAAAATAACCAACCAGACTTTAAGTTAAAACTATATTCATATAGGTAGATTCATTTCCCCAGATGTTTTTAGGGATTACGCTTCGTTACCCTCCCATCCTAATGATCTTAGAGCGTATTATTCTGGAATTAAGATCCCAAAGTTGCTTACCTTACCTATCTGATCACATCCTGTAAAGGATTTCAACTAATTTAGAGATCCATCTTTAAATTTCCATGTTTTTTTATTCATATTTTAAAAATAGACATAATATGTGTTAAATTAACTTAGTATTAAATTAATATTTAAATTCATAAAAAGTTCAATTTAATCCTACTTATATGACCTACAATAGGGTATACAGAAAAAATATAATTTAAAGATATAAAAAAAATATAAAATAAAAGTTACAAAAGATACAATTTGTTCAGTTAAAATTCCTTTCAAATATTTTACTCTCTCTCGTTTTTAATTGATTTCCAATAAACAAAGAATGTAAAGAAAGAGAAAAAAAATACTATTCACTTGGATTGAGTGTTTTTTGAGTGAAACAGGAAAAAAAAGAACATAAAATAATGTAAAAGAAAAACTCAAAAAAAAAGATATTTTGCGTAACAGTATTCCCTTTAAAATCGCGTAATGCTAAAAAACTAAACAAAAGAGTTAGAATTTTAGGTTGGGTTAGGTTGATAGGAGGATGTATACTACATCAAATCCGAAGAAATACACCTAGGCCACTATCGGGCCGGTTGTGTGCTCCAATTCAAGAAAAAAAAAATGATCACTGAATGTATTATTTTCCATGTTCAGAAACTCAGTTTCCTGGACGTAATTCCTAAGAATCTTCCAATCGGTGTTGGTTAAGAATGTTATTTCCGGAATAATATCACTTCCAAGATACTTGGATCTAACTTCGACGAATGCCTGACAATGGCAAAGAAAGTGTTCCAGAGTTTCACTGTTCTCTCCACATGCTCTACATTCGTCTGAATCCGCACGTCCAATTTTGTATAGATGTGCTCGTAATCCTGTGTGTCCACTCAGAATACGTACCATCATACTAACCTCAGACTTGCTCATTTTGAGAAGATTTCTCGTCTTGCTCTCATCAGGGTCGCCGTTTCATTATTCCAAGAGGGCTTATGGGATTCTCTCATCCATATTTTTAATTCAGCTTTTGTTGCGTCGAATGGTTTTGTGTTTGTCAGGTTAACTACATCGAGCTCCCTTCCCTTTAAAGCTATTACATTCGCCCTTTCGTTGCCGGCTACTCCCGAGTGGCCTGGTACCCATATGATGTGAACCTTACCTCTGGGAGAGTATTCAGTTAAAGCTTTCTTACAATCCAATACGGTCTTAGATTTAATTCTATCACCTGATATCGCACAAATTGCCTTCTGGCTGTCGGTAAATATATTAAGCCCTGTGGGCGCCATATTTATTCTAATCCAATTTACACATTCCGTTATTGCTCGTACTTCTGCCTGGAAGCTTGTGTTATGATTAGGTAAACGGTGATATATTTCTGTTTCTGGGTATTCAATATAGAACCCCAGGCCCACTTTGTCCTCTAATTTAGAGCCATCTGTGTAGCAACGGATTCCTACTGGTATTTGCTCTAATGTTCCGCTTGAACCAGACATTCTATCTGGGATTAGCGTTTCAAAGTTTCCGACATATTCAGTGTCTGGTATGCGATCAGGCACGTCCGATGAATGTGTATAACCTTCCAATGTGTCCAGTATACATTGATGACGTGTCCTATAACCGTTTTTGGCCAGTTCGCCTAAAGTAAAGAGCCGTTCGGCTGTAAGCGCCGCCTCATATCTTATATATGTTTCAATGGGTGGAATATCTAGCAACGTTTCCAGAGCCTTGGTTGAAGTAGTACACGTGGTACCACTTATACCCAAGCAGCATGTACGCTGAACTCCCTGTAGTAGTTTGATATTACACTTTTTGTCCAAAGCAGTCCACCAGATTATTGAAGCATAAGCTAGAATTGGTCTAATTACGCTTTTATAAAGCCAATTTGTCATAGTAGGACTAAGACCCCATTTCATGCCTATGGTTCTCCTACATATCGCCCAGCACCGATGTGCCTTGTTGATCTTATCCTCTATGTGGTGTCTACATTTTAATTTCCGGTCTAGTATTACACCTAAGTACTTAACTTTGTCTGTCACCGGTATCTTCTTGCCCAGGAAGCAAGGTTCAGTATATGTAGAAATTTTTGTCTTTCTTGTGAAAAGACAGATTTCCGTCTTCGCCGGGCTAACATTGAGGCCTCTCGGTTGAGCCCAGCTCAAGGCCGTATTCAGAGCCTCCTCAGCTCTTGTACACAAGTAATTTGGATCCCTTCCCTTTAAAAGTATTACGACATCGTCTGCATAGCAGACAGGTCTAAGTCCTTTCTCGGTTAAGGTCATTAGGAGGCTATTAATCGTGGTAACCCAGAGTAAAGGTGACAAAATGCCACCATGTGGTATACCGCGACATACCTTTTTCCTGATAGTTATATCGTACATCTCGCAGCTTATCCATCTGTTCCTTAGCATGTAGTTGATCCAGTTACGGAGCACCCGGTCAACATGAAACTGGTCTACGGATTGGATAAGGGTATCAGTGTGCACGTTATTGAAAGCGCCTTCGATGTCAATGCATACCGCCTTTAAAATTTATTGCAATTGAAATCTACGAATGAAATATAAGATACAAAAAATTAGAGCATTGAAAATATATCACTTTTTTGTTCTACAACAATTAACATCTAAATTCCCTTGCCCCACGTTGGGCGCCAATTTATGTAATGAACACGACATCCTACGATGAGAAGTTCCTGGGATATTATTAAATATTAACGGAAGATGCTACAGAGAAGAGAGTGACTAGCGGGAGCCATTGATTGTGCTAGCAATCAGTCGGTTGGGGAGGTTCTGGTCTCCTCCATTCTTTTTTCCCAGAAAGAAATGTCACACATAAATAAATATTGTAGACTCCCTCAAGTGTAACTAACAACAATACACAGTGGGGCAGAATCGAAATTTTTTGGAAATAAATCTGGCATTTCTAAACGGCCCGCAGATGCCCCAGGGACGGCGCTGTGGCGGCTCAAAGTAGGGTACCTACGACATGTAAAATTTTTAAACTTGTGCCATTTTTTTGTTTTTCATCCAAATACAAAGATTTTTATATTTTCTGAAAGCGCTCGACGAGATCTTGCTTGGACATACTACTTAACTCTTATAATATCCGAGTTATAGGCATTTAAAAATTTAGTGATACAAAATTTACCATACCTTGGTCCGCCTTTTTTTGAATACCGGGCGTAATTTTGGACCAAATGGACTCAATTTTTTCTTGTTAGTTAGACAACAAAATTTCCAATAATATACAAAAAATTTCAATCAATATCAATATCATATACAGATCCAAAAATATACGTTTTTTAATTTAAAAATTCAAAAAATTATAGATTTTTGCCGTTTTTTTTGCCAAAAATGTGTCTTAACTCTTTTATTAATATAATAAAATTTTCTTTAAGAACATATAACAATTTTATAGTTTTCTAAAAGGTATCTTTACGCAGAACGCTTTGGCGTAAAAAGCTTGTCCTATTTTTTGAAAATGTTGCCACTGCGTCTTCCGAATATGACCTATTTTTTATCCAAACTTCAACTTTGGGCGACTTGTTCTAAAATCCCAAAGCTGAAATCAGAAAACTGAAAGCAGTTTTGGAAACCTCAATATGTTTTATATTTACTCCAAAAGTATTTTCCCAGCCCTGAAAGAAATGTGGACCCTATAGGCAAAAATGTAAAAAATCCCATTTTTGGGATTTTCATTCCTATTTTTGGGAATTGCGGGATGCCCTTTGACCTTTTCAATTTTTTTTTTGCATTTTCTTATTTGAAATGACAAATTTAACTAGCGTTGAAAAATTCATTAAGTTTTGTTCATAAATAAAGATTTTGTCATATATTACATATTTGTTTAATTTCTAAAACTATGGTTTATATCAAAATTTTAATAGGGTCGCAGATAGCTACAATAATTTAGTCCATATTTATCCCTTAATATCATTTTTTAGTTAGATATGGAAATTCTCGACCCTTTACAAAAATTTTCAAGCCAATATCTCAATTACATTCAAAAATATGTTCATTTAAACCTGTGTCCTTTAATTTCATCTTTTTCATATTTTAGTATTAAGTATGACAGAACATACATTTGGTGTTGAATAAAATATGAAATAAAATAATTTTTTAAAAATTATTTAGTTAATTATTTTATTAAAGGCTATAACATTGTATATACAATAAAAAAATTATAATTTTATTATGAGCCACGCACAACAACACCTAAATCACCCCACACAAACCACCTTTCCCGCCCACCGAAATATAAAACACAATTTAATACAATATCATCAGTTAGTATAATAGCTTTTTTTATTTGAATTGTTTATCTTAAACATAATACAATTAATTCTTACAACCTACATATATAGTTAATTCCTAACACTACTTATTTTCTATAAAATAATCTGTCATATCGGTATACATATCCAGAAGGTAATATAAGTCCTTTAAATCTTCCTTGTTTTGAGATGATAGAGTTTCATAACAAATCCATCTTTTTCGCATAGTTGAAAGAACAGGATCAGAAGATAGAAGTAAACTATTAAAAATATCTTCATTCTGTGATTGCCTGGAGCATTTTCTTGAGCTGAATAGTTGAACATGCTTAAAATCTCGATTCCTCGCTTCCTGGGCTTCTTCTGTTAACTCTCCAAGTGGAAGAATATTCGATTCAATTATTATTTGACCATGACACAATACTTTGTGTACTGTTGGTGTTAGTTCCCTCCATGGATACAGAGATACAAGTAATTTAGAAATTTCAGATGTATATTCCCCAAATCGATTTCCATTAATTTTATGTTTACTATTCAGTGCCATTAAAATAGTGTTAACTCTTCGAAGCAACTCCTTGTCGATTCCAGTTATTTTTGAAGCAATTTCAAAATCACGAAAAAACCTTCTCGCCGTATTACCGTCATTTGTACTACCGCAACTTGGAAGTGGTTTGTCGATGTTTAATCCCATCTGAACTTTAAATTCTTCTTGGATTCTGCTTTTTTCCGCAGCTCACAGTTCTTTCAATTCTTCATTATTTTTTGTTGATTTAGTAAGATTCTCTGGCACACTTCTATATTTGAGGTTGTATGCTATGTGTAAAAAGTAATCCAAAAATCGTATTCTGGCATGAAGTGGTGAAATTCCGAAAGACAGGACTTCTTCATTAATACTTCTGCTTTTGTTTATATTTGAGAATTGCGACTTTTTCTCATTACATATTGAGCATCTCCAGAAGGAAGAAGTTTCTGTTATGGCATTGCTGACCTTTCCATCAATCATTGTTAAGCTTAGCTGATATGATACGTTAATAGAGAATTCCTTTATTTTTATGCAAATGGGCTCCAGTGCATTTATTTCATCTTTTAAATATTCCACTAAATCTTTTGTTGTTTTCTTTGACTCCTTTATATATTCAAATCCAATGGGTCTACAAAAATTTTTTGAACCCGGAGTTGTATTGATCCATATATCTTCAAATGAATTTCCGATGCTTGACGATGATGGATTAAGGGAATATGAACGAATTCGTAATGGCACTAATGATGACATAAATACACTTTTGTAGTCTGCTAATGTCCGACTTCCACAAGCTTGTTTGTATCCTGGAAGTGCTGATAAACCGTCACATCCCCACTTACACATTAATACAACATTACAGTTATGAATTTTCCTTAGTTGGTCTTCTGAAAAATCTGACACAATTCTTGATGCTGTGTTTTCGAGCAAAGATGATATATCAATACAAGCTTCCACATCATTAACAGCAATAGGTGATGGTAGGATAGTTTGTTTTTTTTCCTGGATCGCCTTGTATGATGGTAATATATTGTGTCCTTTTTCATGCAGAGCTTTCCTTAATATTTGGTACTTATTTCGACTGAGACCCAGTTCCAACATAAGCGCTATTGCTTCCTCTTCAGTAAAATTTGATTGTGATGTTGGAGTTGGTATACTTTCCACAATTCGCTTAAGTCGTTTTGGTGATGCATTAGGAAGAATAGTTGCAATATGTACGGCATCCATAGGTTGGTTTTCCTTTTTCAGCATTTCGTTAAATGTATCAGCAATTTCCTTATTTGAGATTGAAAAAAGTTTTTGTGTGACCCTCTTTTTTTGACCTTGAACATAAGTCTTCGTATGACTTGTAAGGTGCTCCTGTTGATGTGTTGTAAGTTGAGATTTCCGTAGTAGTTTCCATCCAACTACAAAATTCTAATCGAAATTTCTTTTGATTTCCATCCACAGACTTACTTTTTACATCAAAAAGTTTTAAAAAGTTTTCAATTTTTGATATGCCTGTTTTGTCTACTTTTCTACTATATGTAGTTTTTATATAATTTGAAATGTCTTCAATTCTTTCTGGCCCTTTTGAAGATACACTCCATAAAACGGAACACAACTCTTCGTACTTTAATGTAATCTTCATTGTAGATTTATTAAATATGGTACTTAAAATCTGAGAAGTTTACTTATATACCAATTCTTGTCATTTCCGATACAGGTATTCCAAAGTAAAAAATTACGAATTGTCTACCTATTAACATTTAGGTAAATATAAGATTTAAATATGTTCTGTCATATTTAATACTAAAATATGAAAAATATGAAATTAAAGGATATGAAATTAAATTAACATATTTTTGAATGTAATTGAGATATTGGCTTGAAAATTTTTGTAAAGAATCGAGAATTTCCATATCTAACTAAAAAAGATATTAAGGGATAAATATGGACTAAATTCTTGTAGCTATCTGCGACACTATTAAAATTTTGATATAAATCATAGTTTTAAAAATTAAACAAATATGTAATATATGACAAAATCTTTATTTATGAACAAAACTCAATGAAATTTTCAACGCTTGTTAAATTTGTCACTTCAAATAAGAAAATGCAAAAAAAATTAAAAAGGTCAAAGGGCATCCCGCAATTCCCAAAAATAAGAATGAAAATCCCAAAACTGGGATTTTTTTCTTTTTTGCCCATAGGGTCCACATTTCTTTCAGGGCTGGGAAAATACTTTTGGAGTAAATAGAAAACATATTGAGGTTTCCAAAACTGCTTTCAGTTTTCTGATCCCAGCTTTGGGATTTTAGAACATGTCGCCCAAAGTTGAAGTTTTTATAAAAAATAGGTCATATTCGGAAGGACGCAGTGGCAACATTTTCAAAAAATAGGACAAGTTTTTTACGCCAAAGCGTTCTGCGTAAAGATACCTTTTAGAAAACTATAAAATTGTTATATGTTCTTAAAGAAAATTTTATTTTATTAATAAAAGTGTTAAGACACATTTTTGGCAAAAAAAACGGCAAAAATCTAAAATTTTTTGAATTTTTAAATTAAAAAAACGTATATTTTTGGATCTGTAAATGATATTGATCTGAAATTTTTTGTATATTATTGGTATTCAAAAAAAGGCGGACCAAGGTATGGTAAATTTTGTATCACTAAATTTTTAAATGCCTATGACTCGGATATTATAAGAGATTTCCATCCACAGACTTACTTTTTACATCAAAAAGTTTTAAAAAGTTTTCAATTTTTGATATGCCTGTTTTGTCTACTTTTCTACTATATGTAGTTTTTATATAATTTGTCTTCAATTCTTTCTGGCCCTTTTGAAGATACACTCCATAAAACGGAACACAACTCTTCGTACTTTAATGTAATCTTCATTGTAGATTTATTAAATATGGTACTTAAAATCTGAGAAGTTTACTTATATACCAATTCTTGTCATTTCCGATACAGGTATTCCAAAGTAAAAAATTACGAATTGTCTACCTATTAACATTTAGGACTATATTACTATACCTGTAATTCAGTCATTGATATTTCTTATTAGTGAATGAATCGAAATTATCATTACCTGTATATTTTTACCTATATGATCATAAACGAAACAGAACGAAATGATCTGTCGAAAAAATTTAGGTAAAAAATAGTTATAAATTTCTGAAAATTTAAGCATAATAGGACCTTTCAATTATAAGGATAAGCAAACAAATAGAAAATAGGTAAATATAAGATTTAAATATGTTCTGTCATATTTAATACTAAAATATGAAATTAAAGGATACAGGTTTAAATGAACATATTTTTGAATGTAATTGAGATATTGGCTTGAAATTTTTTGTAAAGGGTCGAGAATTTCCATATCTAACTAAAAAAAGATATTAAGGGATAAATATGGACTAAATTGTTGTAGCTATCTGCGACCCTATTAAAATTTTGATGTAAATCATAGTTTTAGAAATTAAACAAATATGTAATATATGACAAAATCTTTATTTATGAACAAAACTCAATGAAATTTTCAACGCTTGTTAAATTTGTCATTTCAAATAAGAAAATGCTAAAAATTGAAAACGTCAAAGGGCATCCCGCAATTCCCTAAAATAGGAATGAAAATCCCAAAAATGGGATTTTTACATTTTTGCCCATAGGGTCCACATTTCTTACAGGGCTGGGAAAATACTTTTGGAGTAAATAGAAAACATATTGAGGTTTCCAAAACTGCTTTCAGTTTTCTGATCCTAGCTTTGGGATTTTAGAACATGTCGCCCAAAGTTGAAGTTTTGATAAAAAATAGGTCATATTCGGAAGGACGCAGTGGCAACATTTTCAAAAAATAGGACAAGTTTTTTACGCCAAAGCGTTCTGAGTAAAGATACCTTTTAGAAAACTATAAAATTGTTATATGTTCTTAAAGAAAATTTTATTTTATTAATAAAAGAGTTAAGACACATTTTTGGCAAAAAAACGGCAAAAATCTAAAATTTTTTGAATTATTAAATTAAAAAACATATATTTTTGGATCTGTAAATGATATTGATCTGGAATTTTTTGTATATTATTGAAATTGAGTCCATTTGGTCCAAAATTACGCCCGGTATTCAAAAAAAGGCGGACCAAGGTATGGTAAATTTTGTATCACTATTTTTAAATGCCTATAACTCGGATATTATAAGAGATAAGTAGTATGTCCAAGCATGTTTTTTCAAGATCTCGTCGAGCGCTTTCAGAAAATATAAAAATCTTTGTATTTGGGTGAAAATGGCACGAGTTTAAAAATTTTACATGTCGTAGGTACCCTACTTTGAGCCGCCACAGCGCCGTCCCTGGGGCATCTGCAGGTTTCATCTTCAAAACTTAAACTCGAATGCTCCTTGGCACAAGTTTAAAAATTTTACATGTCGTAGGTACCCTACTTTAAGCCGCCACAGCGCACAGGGGCATCTGCAGGGTTCATCTTCAAAACTTAAACTCGAATACTCCTTGGCTACGCTCACGCCATCCCGATCCCGATCGGATCAGCCGTTTAGAAATGCCAGATTTATTTCCAAAAAATTTCGATTCTGCCCCACTGTGCAATAATGGACCGAGCAAGTTGAAATGTTTATATTTTGATGATAAGAGAACCCCATTTTAATCAACTTTCTATGTGAAACTATGAAAAGTAACCAACCAGACTTTAAGTTAAAACTATATTCATATAGGTAGATTCATTTCCCCAGATGTTTTTAGGGATTACGCTTCGTTACCCTCCCATCCTAATGATCTTAGAGCGTATTATTCTGGAATTAAGATCCCAAAGTTGCCTACCTTACCTATCTGATCACATCCTGTAAAGGATTTCAACTAATTTAGATTTCCATCTTTAAATTTCCATGTTTTTTATTCATATTTTAAAAATAGACACAATATGTGTTAAATTAACTTAGTATTAAATTAATATTTAAATTCATAAAAAGTTCAATTTAATCCTACTTATATGACCTACAATAGGGTATACAGAAAAAATATCATTTAAAGATATAAAAAATATAAAAAAAAATTACAAAAGATACAATTTGTTCAGTTAAAATTCCTTTCCAATATTTTACTCTCTCTCATTTTTAATTGATTTCCAATAAACAAAGAATGTAAAGAAAGAGAAAAAAAATACTATTCACTTGGATTGAGTGTTTTTTGAGTGAAACAGGAAAAAAAAGAACATAAAATAATGTAAAAGAAAAACTCAAAAAAAATGATATTTTGCGTAACAGTATTCCCTTTAAAATCGCGTAATGCTAAAAATTTTATAGTTTTCTAAAAGGTATCTTTACGCAGAACGCTTTGGCGTAAAAAACTTGTCCTATTTTTTGAAAATGTTGCCACTGCGTCTTCCGAATATGACCTATTTTTTATCCAAACTTCAACTTTGGGCGACATGTTCTAAAATCTCAAAGCTGGGATCAGAAAACTGAAAGCAGTTTTGGAAACCTCAATATGTTTTATATTTACTCCAAAAGTATTTTTCCAGCCCTGAAAGAAATGTGGACCCTATAGGCAAAAATGTAAAAAATCCCATTTTTGGGATTTTTATTCCTTTTTTTGGGGATTGCGGGATGCCCTTTGACCTTTTAAATTTTTTTTTTGCATTTTCTTATTTGAAATGACAAATTTAACTAGCGTTGAAAATTTCATTGAGTTTTGTTCATAAATAAAGATTTTGTCATATATTACATATTTGTTTAATTTCTAAAACTATGGTTTATATCAAAATTTTAATAGGGTCGCAGATAGCTACAATAATTTAGTCCATATTTATCCCTTAATATCATTTTTTAGTTAGATATGGAAATTCTCGACCCTTTACAAAAATTTTCAAGCCAATTACACCTAAATCACCCCACACAAACCACCTTTCCCGCCCACCGAAATATAAAACACAATTTAATACAATATCATCAGTTAGTATAATAGCTTTTTTTATTTGAACTGTTTATCTTAAACATAATACAATTAATTCTTTTTCTATAAAATAATCTGTCATATCGGTATACATATCCAGAAGGTAATATAAGTCCTTTAAATCTTCCTTGTTTTGAGATGATAGAGTTTCATAACAAATCCATCTTCTTCGCATAGTTGAAAGAACAGGATCAGAAGATAGAAGTAAACTATTAAAAATATCTTCATTCTGTGATTGCCTGAAGCATTTTCTTGAGCTGAATAGTTGAACATGCTTAAAATCTCGATTCCTCGCTTCCTGGGCTTCTTCTGTTAACTCTCCAAGTGGAAGAATATTCGATTCAATTATTATTTGACCATGACACAATACTTTGTGTACTGTTGGTGTTAGTTCCCTCCATGGATACAGAGATACAAGTAATTTAGAAATTTCAGATGTATATTCCCCAAATCGATTTCCATTAATTTTATGTTTACTATTCAGTGCCATTAAAATAGTGTTAACTCTTCGAAGCAACTCCTTGTCGATTCCAGTTATTTTTGAAGCAATTTCAAAATCACGAAAAAACCTTCTCGCCGTATTACCGTCATTTGTACTACCGCAACTTGGAAGTGGTTTGTCGATGTTTAATCCCATCTGAACTTTAAATTCTTCTTGGATTCTGCTTTTTTCCGCAGCTCACAGTTCTTTCAATTCTTCATTATTTTTTGTTGATTTAGTAAGATTCTCTGGCACACTTCTATATTTGAGGTTGTATGCTATGTGTAAAAAGTAATCCAAAAATCGTATTCTGGCATGAAGTGGTGAAATTCCGAAAGACAGGACTTCTTCATTAATACTTCTGCTTTTGTTTATATTTGAGAATTGCGACTTTTTCTCATTACATATTGAGCATCTCCAGAAGGAAGAAGTTTCTGTTATGGCATTGCTGACCTTTCCATCAATCATTGTTAAGCTTAGCTGATATGATACGTTAATAGAGAATTCCTTTATTTTTATGCAAATGGGCTCCAGTGCATTTATTTCATCTTTTAAATATTCCACTAAATCTTTTGTTGTTTTCTTTGACTCCTTTATATATTCAAATCCAATGGGTCTACAAAAATTTTTTGAACCCGGAGTTGTATTGATCCATATATCTTCAAATGAATTTCCGATGCTTGACGATGATGGATTAAGGGAATATGAACGAATTCGTAATGGCACTAATGATGACATAAATACACTTTTGTAGTCTGCTAATGTCCGACTTCCACAAGCTTGTTTGTATCCTGGAAGTGCTGATAAACCGTCACATCCCCACTTACACATTAATACAACATTACAGTTATGAATTTTCCTTAGTTGGTCTTCTGAAAAATCTGACACAATTCTTGATGCTGTGTTTTCGAGCAAAGATGATATATCAATACAAGCTTCCACATCATTAACAGCAATAGGTGATGGTAGGATAGTTTGTTTTTTTTCCTGGATCGCCTTGTATGATGGTAATATATTGTGTCCTTTTTCATGCAGAGCTTTCCTTAATATTTGGTACTTATTTCGACTGAGACCCAGTTCCAACATAAGCGCTATTGCTTCCTCTTCAGTAAAATTTGATTGTGATGTTGGAGTTGGTATACTTTCCACAATTCGCTTAAGTCGTTTTGGTGATGCACTAGGAAGAATAGTTGCAATATGTACGGCATCCATAGGTTGGTTTTCCTTTTTCAGCATTTCGTTAAATGTATCAGCAATTTCCTTATTTGAGATTGAAAAAAGTTTTTGTGTGACCCTCTTTTTTTGACCTTGAACATAAGTCTTCGTATGACTTGTAAGGTGCTCCTGTTGATGTGTTGTAAGTTGAGATTTCCGTAGTAGTTTCCATCCAACTACAAAATTCTAATCGAAATTTCTTTTGATTTCCATCCACAGACTTACTTTTTACATCAAAAAGTTTTTAAAAAGTTTTCAATTTTTGATATGCCTGTTTTGTCTACTTTTCTACTATATGTAGTTTTTATATAATTTGAAATGTCTTCAATTCTTTCTGGCCCTTTTGAAGATACACTCCATAAAACGGAACACAACTCTTCGTACTTTAATGTAATCTTCATTGTAGATTTATTAAATATGGTACTTAAAATCTGAGAAGTTTACTTATATACCAATTCTTGTCATTTCCGATACAGGTATTCCAAAGTAAAAAATTACGAATTGTCTACCTATTAACATTTAGGTAAATATAAGATTTAAATATGTTCTGTCATATTTAATACTAAAATATGAAAAATATGAAATTAAAGGATATGAAATTAAATTAACATATTTTTGAATGTAATTGAGATATTGGCTTGAAAATTTTTGTAAAGAATCGAGAATTTCCATATCTAACTAAAAAAGATATTAAGGGATAAATATGGACTAAATTCTTGTAGCTATCTGCGACACTATTAAAATTTTGATATAAATCATAGTTTTAAAAATTAAACAAATATGTAATATATGACAAAATCTTTATTTATGAACAAAACTCAATGAAATTTTCAACGCTTGTTAAATTTGTCATTTCAAATAAGAAAATGCAAAAAAAATTAAAAAGGTCAAAGGGCATCCCGCAATTCCCAAAAATAAGAATGAAAATCCCAAAACTGGGATTTTTTTCTTTTTTGCCCATAGGGTCCACATTTCTTTCAGGGCTGGGAAAATACTTTTGGAGTAAATAGAAAACATATTGAGGTTTCCAAAACTGCTTTCAGTTTTCTGATCCCAGCTTTGGGATTTTAGAACATGTCGCCCAAAGTTGAAGTTTTTATAAAAAATAGGTCATATTCGGAAGGACGCAGTGGCAACATTTTCAAAAAATAGGACAAGTTTTTTACGCCAAAGCGTTCTGCGTAAAGATACCTTTTAGAAAACTATAAAATTGTTATATGTTCTTAAAGAAAATTTTATTTTATTAATAAAAGAGTTAAGACACATTTTTGGCAAAAAAACGGCAAAAATCTAAAATTTTTTGAATTATTAAATTAAAAAACATATATTTTTGGATCTGTAAATGATATTGATCTGAAATTTTTTGTATATTATTGAAATTGAGTCCATTTGGTCCAAAATTACGCCCGGTATTCAAAAAAAGGCGGACCAAGGTATGGTAAATTTTGTATCACTATTTTTAAATGCCTATAACTCGGATATTATAAGAGATAAGTAGTATGTCCAAGCATGTTTTTTCAAGATCTCGTCGCGCTTTCAGAAAATATAAAAATCTTTGTATTTGGGTGAAAATGGCACGAGTTTAAAAATTTTACATGTCGTAGGTACCCTACTTTGAGCCGCCACAGCGCCGTCCCTGGGGCATCTGCAGGGTTCATCTTCAAAACTTAAACTCGAATGCTCTTTGGCACGAGTTTAAAAATTTTACATGTCGTAGGTACCCTACTTTAAGCCGCCACAGCGCACAGGGGCATCTGCAGGGTTCATCTTCAAAACTTAAACTCGAATACTCCTTGGCTACGCTCACGCCATCCCGATCCCGATCGGATCAGCCGTTTAGAAATGCCAGATTTATTTCCAAAAAATTTCGATTCTGCCCCACTGTGCAATAATGGACCGAGCAAGTTGAAATGTTTATATTTTGATGATAAGAGAACCCCATTTTAATCAACTTTCTATGTGAAACTATGAAAAGTAACCAACCAGACTTTAAGTTAAAACTATATTCATATAGGTAGATTCATTTCCCCAGATGTTTTTAGGGATTACGCTTCGTTACCCTCCCATCCTAATGATCTTAGAGCGTATTATTCTGGAATTAAGATCCCAAAGTTGCCTACCTTACCTATCTGATCACATCCTGTAAAGGATTTCAACTAATTTAGAGTTCCATCTTTAAATTTCCATGTTTTTTTATTCATATTTTAAAAATAGACATAATATGTGTTAAATTAACTTAGTATTAAATTAATATTTAAATTCATAAAAAGTTCAATTTAATCCTACTTATATGACCTACAATAGGGTATACAGAAAAAATATCATTTAAAGATATAAAAAATATAAAAAAAAATTACAAAAGATACAATTTGTTCAGTTAAAATTCCTTTCCAATATTTTACTCTCTCTCGTTTTTAATTGATTTCCAATAAACAAAGAATGTAAAGAAAGAGAAAAAAAATACTATTCACTTGGATTGAGTGTTTTTTGAGTGAAACAGGAAAAAAAGAACATAAAATAATGTAAAAGAAAAACTCAAAAAAAATGATATTTTGCGTAACAGTATTCCCTTTAAAATCGCGTAATGCTAAAAAACTAAACAAAAGAGTTAGAATTTTAGGTTAGGTTAGGTTGATAGGAGGATGTATACTACATCAAATCCGAAGAAATACACCTAGGCCACTATCGGGCCTGTTGTGCGCTCCAATTCAAGAAAAAAAAAATGATCACTGAATGTATTATTTTTCCATGTTCAGAAACACAGTTTCCTGGACGTAATTCCTAAGAATCTTCCAATCGGTGTTGGTTAAGAATGTTATTTCCGGAATAATATCACTTCCAAGATACTTGGATCTAACTTCGACGAATGCCTGACAATGGCAAAGAAAGTGTTCCAGAGTTTCACTGTTCTCTCCACATGCTCTACATTCGTCTGAATCCGCACGTCCAATTTTGTATAGATGTGCTCGTAATCCTGTGTGTCCACTCAGAATACGTACCATCATACTAACCTCAGACTTGCTCATTTTGAGAAGATTTCTCGTCTTGCTCTCATCAGGGTCGCCGTTTCATTATTCCAAGAGGGCTTATGGGATTCTCTCATCCATATTTTTAATTCAGCTTTTGTTGCGTCGAATGGTTTTGCGTTTGTCAGGTTAACTACATCGAGCTCCCTTCCCTTTAAAGCTATTACATTCGCCCTTTCGTTGCCGACTACTCCCGAGTGGCCTGGTACCCATATGATGTGAACCTTACCTCTGGGAGAGTATTCAGTTAAAGCTTTCTTACAATCCAATACGGTCTTAGATTTAATTCTATCACCTGATATCGCACAAATTGCCTTCTGGCTGTCGGTAAATATATTAAGCCCTGTGGGCGCCATATTTATTCTAATCCAATTTACACATTCCGTTATTGCTCGTACTTCTGCCTGGAAGCTTGTGTTATGATTAGGTAAACGGTGATATATTTCTGTTTCTGGGTATTCAATATAGAACCCCAGGCCCACTTTGTCCCCTAATTTAGAGACATCTGTGTAGCAACGGATTCCTACTGGTATTTGCTCTAATGTTCCGCTTGACCCAGACATTCTATCTGGGATTAGCGTTTCAAAGTTTCCGACATATTCAGGGTCTGGTATGCGATCAGGCATGTCCGATGAATGTGTATAACCTTCCAATGTGTCCAGTATACATTGATGACGTGTCCTATAACCGTTTTTGGCCAGTTCGCCTAAAGTAAAGAGCCGTTCGGCTGTAAGCGCCGCCTCATATCTTATATATGTTTCAATGGGTGGAATATTTAGCAACGTTTCCAGACCCTTGGTTGAAGTAGTACACGTGGCACCACTTATACCCAAGCAGCATGTACGCTGAACTCCATGTAGTAGTTTGATATTACACTTTTTGTCCAAAGCAGTCCACCAGATTATTGAAGCACAAGCTAGAATTGGTCTAATTACGCTTTTATAAAGCCAATTTGTCATAGTAGGACTAAGACCCCATTTCATGCCTATGGTTCTCCTACATATCGCCCAGCACCGGTGTGCCTTGTTGATCTTATCCTCTATGTGGTGTCTCTGGTCAAGTATTACACCTAAGTACTTAACTTTGTCTGTCACCGGTATCTTCTTGCCCAGGAAGCAAGGTTCAGTATATGTAGAAATTTTTGTCTTTCTTGTGAAAAGACAGATTTCCGTCTTCGCCGGGCTAACATTGAGGCCTCTCGGTTGAGCCCAGCTCAAGGCCGTATTCAGAGCCTCCTCAGCTCTTCTACACAAGTAATTTGGATCCTTTCCCTTTAAAAGTATTACGACATCGTCTGCATAGCAGACAGGTCTAAGTCCTTTCTCGGTTAAGGTCATTAGGAGGCTATTAATCGTGGTAACCCAGAGTAAAGGTGACAAAATGCCACCATGTGGTATACCGCGACATACCTTTTTCCTGATAGTTATATCGTACATCTAGCAGCTTATCCATCTGTTCCTTAGCATGTAGTTGATCCAGTTACGGAGCACCCGGTCAACATGAAACTGGTCTAGGGATTGGATAAGGGTATCAGTGTGCACGTTATTGAAAGCGCCTTCGATGTCAATGCATACCGCCTTTAAAATTTATTGCAATTGAAATCTACGAATGAAATATAAGATACAAAAAATTAGAGCATTGAAAATATATCACTTTTTTGTTCTACAACAATTAACATCTAAATTCCCTTGCCCCACGTTGGGCGCCAATTTATGTAATGAACACGACATCCTACGATGAGAAGTTCCTGGGATATTATTAAATATTAACGGAAGATGCTACAGAGAAGAGAGTGACTAGCGGGAGCCATTGATTGTGCTAGCAATCAGTCGGTTGGGGAGGTTCTGGTCTCCTCCATTCTCTTTTCCCAGAAAGAAATGTCACACATAAATAAATATTGTAGACTCCCTCAAGTGTAACTAACAACAATACACAATGGGGCAGAATCGAAATTTTTTGGAAATAAATCTGGCATTTCTAAACGGCTGATCCGATCGGGATAAAATTTGGCGTGAGCGTAGCCAAGGAGTATTCGAGTTTATGATGAACCCCGCAGATGCCCCAGGGACGGCGCTGTGGCGGCAAAGATTTTCATATTTTCTGAAAGCGCTCGACGAGATCTTGCTTGGACATACTACTTAACTCTTATAATATCCGAGTTATAGGCATTTAAAAATTTAGTGATACAAAATTTACCATACCTTTTTTTGAATACCGGGCGTAATTTTGGACCAAATGGACTCAATTTTTTCTTGTTAGTTAGACAACAAAATTTCCAATAATATACAAAAAATTTCAATCAATATCAATATCATTTACAGATCCAAAAATATACGTTTTTTAATTTAAAAATTCAAAAAATTATAGATTTTTGCCGTTTTTTTGCCAAAAATGTGTCTTAACTCTTTTATTAATAAAATAAAATTTTCTTTAAGAACATATAACAATTTTATAGTTTTCTAAAAGGTATCTTTACGTAGAACGCTTTGGCGTAAAAAACTTGTCCTATTTTTTGAAAATGTTGCCACTGCGTCTTCCGAATATGACCTATTTTTTATCCAAACTTCAACTTTGGGCGACATGTTCTAAAATCCCAAAGCTGGCATCAGAAAACTGAAAGCAGTTTTGGAAACCTCAATATGTTTTATATTTACTCCAAAAGTATTTTCCCAGCCCTGAAAGAAATGTAGACCCTATAGGCAAAAATGTAAAAAATCCCATTTTTGGGATTTTCATTCCTATTTTTGGGAATTGCGGGATGCCCTTTGACCTTTTTTTTTTTTGTATTTGAAATGACAAATTTAACTAGCGTTGAAAATTTCATTGAGTTTTGTTCATAAATAAAGATTTTGTCATATATTACATATTTGTTTAATTTCTAAAACTATGGTTTATATCAAAATTTTAATAGGGTCGCAGATAGCTACAATAATTTAGTCCATATTTATCCCTTAATATCATTCTTTAGTTAGATATGGAAATTCTCGACCCTTTACAAAAATTTTCAAGCCAATATCTCAATTACATTCAAAAATATGTTCATTTAAACCTGTGTCCTTTAATTTCATCTTTTTCATATTTTAGTATTAAGTATGACAGAACATACATTTGGTGTTGAATAAAATATGAAATAAAATAATTTTTTAAAAATTATTTAGTTAATTATTTTATTAAAGGCTATAACATTGTATATGCAATAAAAAAATTATAATTTTATTATGAGCCACGCACAACAACACCTAAATCACCCCACACAAACCACCTTTCCCGCCCACCGAAATATAAAACACAATTTAATACAATATCATAAGTTAGTATAATAGCTTTTTTTATTTGAACTGTTTATCTTAAACATAATACAATTAATTCTTACAACCTACATATATAGTTAATTCCTAACACTACTTATTTTCTATAAAATAATCTGTCATATCGGTATACATATCCAGAAGGTAATATAAGTCCTTTAAATCTTCCTTGTTTTGAGATGATAGAGTTTCATAACAAATCCATCTTTTTCGCATAGTTGAAAGAACAGGATCAGAAGATAGAAGTAAACTATTAAAAATATCTTCATTCTGTGATTGCCTGGAGCATTTTCTTGAGCTGAATAGTTGAACATGCTTAAAATCTCGATTCCTCGCTTCCTGGGCTTCTTCTGTTAACTCTCCAAGTGGAAGAATATTTGATTCAATTATTATTTGACCATGACACAATACTTTGTGTACTGTTGGTGTTAGTTCCCTCCATGGATACAGAGATACAAGTAATTTAGAAATTTCAGATGTATATTCCCCAAATCGATTTCCATTAATTTTATGTTTACTATTCAGTGCCATTAAAATAGTGTTAACTCTTCGAAGCAACTCCTTGTCGATTCCAGTTATTTTTGAAGCAATTTCAAAATCACGAAAAAACCTTCTCGCCGTATTACCGTCATTTGTACTACCGCAACTTGGAAGTGGTTTGTCGATGTTTAATCCCATCTGAACTTTAAATTCTTCTTGGATTCTGCTTTTTTCCGCAGCTCACAGTTCTTTCAATTCTTCATTATTTTTTGTTGATTTAGTAAGATTCTCTGGCACACTTCTATATTTGAGGTTGTATGCTATGTGTAAAAAGTAATCCAAAAATCGTATTCTGGCATGAAGTGGTGAAATTCCGAAAGACAGGACTTCTTCATTAATACTTCTGCTTTTGTTTATATTTGAGAATTGCGACTTTTTCTCATTACATATTGAGCATCTCCAGAAGGAAGAAGTTTCTGTTATGGCATTGCTGACCTTTCCATCAATCATTGTTAAGCTTAGCTGATATGATACGTTAATAGAGAATTCCTTTATTTATATGCAAATGGGCTCCAGTGCATTTATTTCATCTTTTAAATATTCCACTAAATCTTTTGTTGTTTTCTTTGACTCCTTTATATATTCAAATCCAATGGGTCTACAAAAATTTTTTGAACCCGGAGTTGTATTGATCCATATATCTTCAAATGAATTTCCGATGCTTGACGATGATGGATTAAGGGAATATGAACGAATTCGTAATGGCACTAATGATGACATAAATACACTTTTGTAGTCTGCTAATGTCCGACTTCCACAAGCTTGTTTGTATCCTGGAAGTGCTGATAAACCGTCACATCCCCACTTACACATTAATACAACATTACAGTTATGAATTTTCCTTAGTTGGTCTTCTGAAAAATCTGACACAATTCTTGATGCTGTGTTTTCGAGCAAAGATGATATATCAATACAAGCTTCCACATCATTAACAGCAATAGGTGATGGTAGGATAGTTTGTTTTTTTCCTGGATCGCCTTGTATGATGGTAATATATTGTGCCCTTTTTCATGCAGAGCTTTCCTTAATATTTGGTACTTATTTCGACTGAGATCCAGTTCCAACATAAGCGCTATTGCTTCCTCTTCAGTAAAATTTGATTGTGATGTTGGAGTTGGTATACTTTCCACAATTCGCTTAAGTCGTTTTGGTGATGCATTAGGAAGAATAGTTGCAATATGTACGGCATCCATAGGTTGGTTTTCCTTTTTCAGCATTTCGTTAAATGTATCAGCAATTTCCTTATTTGAGATTGAAAAAAGTTTTTGTGTGACCCTCTTTTTTTGACCTTGAACATAAGTCTTCGTATGACTTGTAAGGTGCTCCTGTTGATGTGTTGTAAGTTGAGATTTCCGTAGTAGTTTCCATCCAACTACAAAATTCTAATCGAAATTTCTTTTGATTTCCATTCACAGACTTACTTTTTACATCAAAAAGTTTTCAATTTTTGATATGCCTGTTTTGTCTACTTTTCTACTATACTATACGTAGTTTTTATATAATTTGAAATGTCTTCAATTCTTTC
This sequence comes from Lucilia sericata, assembly GCF_015586225.1. Lineage (NCBI taxonomy): Eukaryota > Metazoa > Arthropoda > Insecta > Diptera > Calliphoridae > Lucilia > Lucilia sericata. The sequence continues at coordinate 226,596 of NW_023994124.1, read as the reverse complement.
TGGCCCTTTTGAAGATACACTCCATCTTCATTGTAGATTTATTAAATATGGTACTTAAAATCTGAGAAGTTTACTTATATACCAATTCTTGTCATTTCCGATACAGGTATTCCAAAGTAAAAAATTACGAATTGTCTACCTATTAACATTTAGGACTATATTACTATACCTGTAATTCAGTCATTGATATTTCTTATTAGTGAATGAATCGAAATTATCATTACCTGTATATTTTTACCTATATGATCATAAACGAAACAGAACGAAATGATCTGTCGAAAAAATTTAGGTAAAAAATAGTTATAAATTTCTGAAAATTTAAGCATAATAGGACCTTTCAATTATAAGGATAAGCAAACAAATAGAAAATAGGTAAATATAAGATTTAAATATGTTCTGTCATATTTAATACTAAAATATGAAATTAAAGGATACAGGTTTAAATGAATATATTTTTGAATGTGATTGAGATATTGGCTTGAAATTTTTTGTAAAGGGTCGAGAATTTCCATATCTAACTAAAAAAGATATTAAGGGATAAATATGGACTAAATTGTTGTAGCTATCTGCGACCCTATTAAAATTTTGATGTAAATCATAGTTTTAGAAATTAAACAAATATGTAATATATGACAAAATCTTTATTTATGAACAAAACTCAATGAAATTTTCAACGCTTGTTAAATTTGTCATTTCAAATAAGAAAATGCAAAAAAAAAATTGAAAACGTCAAAGGGCATCCCGCAATTCCCAAAAATAGGAATGAAAATCCCAAAAATGGGATTTTTACATTTTTGCCCATAGGGTCCACATTTCTTACAGGGCTGGGAAAATACTTTTGGAGTAAATAGAAAACATATTGAGGTTTCCAAAACTGCTTTCAGTTTTTTGATCCTAGCTTTGGGATTTTAGAACATGTCGCCCAAAGTTGAAGTTTTGATAAAAAATAGGTCATATTCGGAAGGACGCAGTGGCAACATTTTCAAAAAATAGGACAAGTTTTTTACGCCAAAGCGTTCTGCGTAAAGATACCTTTTAGAAAACTATAAAATTGTTATATGTTCTTAAAGAAAATTTTATTTTATTAATAAAAGAGTTAAGACACATTTTTGGCAAAAAAACGGCAAAAATCTAAAATTTTTTGAATTATTAAATTAAAAAACATATATTTTTGGATCTGTAAATGATATTGATCTGGAATTTTTTGTATATTATTGAAATTGAGTCCATTTGGTCCAAATTACGCCCGGTATTCAAAAAAAGGCGGACCAAGGTATGGTAAATTTTGTATCACTATTTTTAAATGCCTATAACTCGGATATTATAAGAGATAAGTAGTATGTCCAAGCATGTTTTTTCAAGATCTCGTCGAGCGCTTTCAGAAAATATAAAAATCTTTGTATTTGGGTGAAAATGGCACGAGTTTAAAAATTTTACATGTCGTAGGTACCCTACTTTGAGCCGCCACAGCGCCGTCCCTGGGGCATCTGCAGGGTTCATCTTCAAAACTTAAACTCGAATGCTCTTTGGCACGAGTTTAAAAATTTTACATGTCGTAGGTACCCTACTTTAAGCCGCCACAGCGCACAGGGGCATCTGCAGGGTTCATCTTCAAAACTTAAACTCGAATACTCCTTGGCTACGCTCACGCCATCCCGATCCCGATCGGATCAGCCGTTTAGAAATGCCAGATTTATTTCCAAAAAATTTCGATTCTGCCCCACTGTGCAATAATGGACCGAGCAAGTTGAAATGTTTATATTTTGATGATAAGAGAAGCCCATTTTAATCAACTTTCTATGTGAAACTATGAAAAGTAACCAACCAGACTTTAAGTTAAAACTATATTCATATAGGTAGATTCATTTCCCCAGATGTTTTTAGGGATTACGCTTCGTTACCCTCCCATCCTAATGATCTTAGAGCGTATTATTCTGGAATTAAGATCCCAAAGTTGCCTACCTTACCTATCTGATCACATCCTGTAAAGGATTTCAACTAATTTAGAGTTCCATCTTTAAATTTCCATGTTTTTTTATTCATATTTTAAAAATAGACATAATATGTGTTAAATTAACTTAGTATTAAATTAATATTTAAATTCATAAAAAGTTCAATTCAATCCTACTTATATGACCTACAATAGGGTATACAGAAAAAATATCATTTAAAGATATAAAAAATATAAAAAAAATTACAAAAGATACAATTTGTTCAGTTAAAATTCCTTTCCAATATTTTACTCTCTCTCGTTTTTAATTGATTTCCAATAAACAAAGAATGTAAAGAAAGAGAAAAAAAATACTATTCACTTGGATTGAGTGTTTTTTGAGTGAAACAGGAAAAAAAGAACATAAAATAATGTAAAAGAAAAACTCAAAAAAAATGATATTTTGCGTAACAGTATTCCCTTTAAAATCGCGTAATGCTAAAAAACTAAACAAAAGAGTTAGAATTTTAGGTTAGGTTAGGTTGATAGGAGGATGTATACTACATCAAATCCGAAGAAATACACCTAGGCCACTATCGGGCCTGTTGTGCGCTCCAATTCAAGAAAAAAAAAATGATCACTGAATGTATTATTTTTCCATGTTCAGAAACTCAGTTTCCTGGACGTAATTCCTAAGAATCTTCCAATCGGTGTTGGTTAAGAATGTTATTTCCGGAATAATATCACTTCCAAGATACTTGGATCTAACTTCGACGAATGCCTGACAATGGCAAAGAAAGTGTTCCAGAGTTTCACTGTTCTCTCCACATGCTCTACATTCGTCTGAATCCGCACGTCCAATTTTGTATAGATGTGCTCGTAATCCTGTGTGTCCACTCAGAATACGTACCATCATACTAACCTCAGACTTGCTCATTTTGAGAAGATTTCTCGTCTTGCTCTCATCAGGGTCGCCGTTTCATTATTCCAAGAGGGCTTATGGGATTCTCTCATCCATATTTTTAATTCAGCTTTTGTTGCGTCGAATGGTTTTGTGTTTGTCAGGTTAACTACATCGAGCTCCCTTCCCTTTAAAGCTATTACATTCGCCCTTTCGTTGCCGGCTACTCCCGAGTGGCCTGGTACCCATATGATGTGAACCTTACCTCTGGGAGAGTATTCAGTTAAAGCTTTCTTACAATCCAATACGGTCTTAGATTTAATTCTATCACCTGATATCGCACAAATTGCCTTCTGGCTGTCGGTAAATATATTAAGCCCTGTGGGCGCCATATTTATTCTAATCCAATTTACACATTCCGTTATTGCTCGTACTTCTGCCTGGAAGCTTGTGTTATGATTAGGTAAACGGTGATATATTTCTGTTTCTGGGTATTCAATATAGAACCCCAGGCCCACTTTGTCCCCTAATTTAGAGACATCTGTGAAGCAACGGATTCCTACTGGTATTTGCTCTAATGTTCCGCTTGACCCAGACATTCTATCTGGGATTAGCGTTTCAAAGTTTCCGACATATTCAGTGTATAACCTTCCAATGTGTCCAGTATACATTGATGACGTGTCCTATAACCGTTTTTGGCCAGTTCGCCTAAAGTAAAGAGCCGTTCGGCTGTAAGCGCCGCCTCATATCTTATATATGTTTCAATGGGTGGAATATTTAGCAACGTTTCCAGACCCTTGGTTGAAGTAGTACACGTGTCACCACTTATACCCAAGCAGCATGTACGCTGAACTCCATGTAGTAGTTTGATATTACACTTTTTGTCCAAAGCAGTCCACCAGATTATTGAAGCACAAGCTAGAATTGGTCTAATTACGCTTTTATAAAGCCAATTTTTCATAGTAGGACTAAGACCCCATTTCATGCCTATGGTTCTCCCACATATCGCCCAGCACCGATGTGCCTTGTTGATCTTATCCTCTATGTGGTGTCTCCATTTTAATTTCCGGTCAAGTATTACACCTAAGTACTTAACTTTTTCTGTCACCGGTATCTTCTTGCCCAGGAAGCAAGGTTCAGTATATGTAGAAATTTTTGTCTTTCTTGTGAAAAGACAGATTTCCGTCTTCGCCGGGCTAACATTGAGGCCTCTCGGTTGAGCCCAGCTCAAGGCCGTATTCAGAGCCTCCTCAGCTCTTCTACACAAGTAATTTGGATCATTTCCCTTTAAAAGTATTACGACATCGTCTGCATAGCAGACAGGTCTAAGTCCTTTCTCGGTTAGGGTCATTAGGAGGCTATTAATCGTGGTAACCCAGAGTAAAGGTGACAAAATGCCACCCTGTGGTATACCGCGAAATACCTTTTTCCTGATAGTTATATCGTACATCTCGCAGCTTATCCATCTGTTCCTTAGCATGTAGTTGATCCAGTTACGGAGCACCCGTTCAACATGAAACTGGTCTAGGGATTGGATAAGGGTATCAGTGTGCACGTTATTGAAAGCGCCTTCGATGTCAATGCATACCGCCAGTGTATACGGTTTGCTATCGAAAGATTAACCTATGTAGTGGACAACTTCATTTAAAGCGGTTTCCACCGATCGTCTCTTTACATAAGCATGCTGCTTATATTTAAGGTCTTTGTATGGTATGCTGCTTTTAACCATGCTATCGACTATCCGTTCCAAGGTTTTAAGTAGGAAGGACGTAAGACTTATCGGTCGATAGGACTTAGGTGTCGCATAGCTAGGTTTCCCTGGTTTGGGTATAAATATTACCCTTGTATCCTGCCATTTAAGTGGGGTATATGCCAATTTTAAGCATGCAGTGAATATCTGTGACAGATGTACGGAAACCAGTCCCACCTCCATCTGCAAAAGTGCCGGGAAAATTCCATCCGGCCCTGCAGCCTTATAGGGAGCAAAGCTCTTGATTGCCCCTTTAACCATGTCAGTTGTAATAACTATTTCCGTGTTACCCTCCCCTTCCTCCAATCTATGTTATTCGATATACCGGGTGGGAAATGAGAATCCATTAGGAGTTTCATTGTCTCCTCCATATCCTCAAGCCTCCTGCCCGTGTCATCGATCATAGATTCCGGTTGGACATGAGTTTTGGATAGGAATTTTTTTATCTTCGATACGTCATTTACGCTATCTACCTGTTCACAGAAAAGTTTCCAGGAGTCTCGTTTTGCTTCTCGAACGATTTTCTTATATTCACTAAGTTTATTACGATACTCATCCCAGTATACTGCGGTCTTTTTACGCCGTGCCCGGTTAAATAGTTTGCGAAGAGTCTTCCCAAGGTTCCGGATCTCCCCAGTTACCCAGGGTTTTTCCTGGGCAGATCTCCGCTCTCGCAGAGGGCAGCTGTCCTCGAACGATTCAACCAGGGCACTTGTGAACGTTTCCACTTTGGCATCTATATCCTCTTTATTTCGACATTGAAAAGTGTCCTGACCTAAACGGTTCTTTAGTAAGGTCCCGAACATTGTCCAATTAGTTTTAGACTTATTCCGAAACTTTATCGGCTTTGGTGGTGGCCTTAGTATTTTGAATCTTATGTACCGATGATCAGAAAAGGAGTGCTCGTCCGAAACTCTCCAATCCTGAATTTCGTTTATAAGCTCTTCTGAACATATAGTTATATCTAATACTTCTTCTCTGATTCTATTGACGAAGGTAGCTTTATTACCTAAGTTCAATGTTATCAAGTCTTTAGTATTAAGGAAATCCATGAGGGCTTGTCCCCTGCGATTGGTGTTTGTACTACCCCAAGCTACATGGTGCGAGTTGGCATCACAACCTATTACAATTTTCTTATTTTTTCTTTGTGCCTCTTCAAGTAGTTTCATTAGATCCGACGTTGGTGGTAGTGTCGGAGAATCGAAAGGCAGGTAAATAGATGCAAGGAATATGTTGCCACGACCTTGCTTCAGCACCGTTGCATCCGATGTTGATAATCCTGTTGAGAGGAGAAAACATAAGTTCTTGTGACATAAGATACATGTTCTCGGGCGAGATCCTGTATCAGCGTAGAAAAGTTGGAAATTTAAGTGATTTAATCCAGAAACCTTGTTGCGAATCGTCCAAGGTTCCTGGATTAACGCTATATGTGTTTTACCTGTGTTGATTTTAGCCATCAGAGCGTTGGTAGCTGTCTCGCTCCGATGGAGGTTTATTTGGATAACCTCAATCATGCCTGAAGTGGCTATTAATGCAATGGGTACTGTTGATGGCACTGCGTTGTCCTTATCAGGCATAGGAATAGCAGTATTTTTAATAGACACATTCCCAATTCTGGAGAGCACTGCTGTTCTGTCTTCTGGCGGGTGAGTGATTTCCTCCTCGCTTTTAGGATTTGACTCCCCAACATTGCTAGTACTTGCTAATGATGCTTTGGGTACTGTCTTAGGTGTTTTAGTGTCCTTGTCAGGGCCGGTTTTGACAGCCTTTTCAATCGGCGCCTTCCCAATTTTGGAAAGGGCAACTACACTTTCTTCTGGCGAGTTAATGGTAAATTCCTCGATTTTAGGATTTGACTCCTCAACGTTATCAGTAGTGGATACTGATGCTGTGGTCTTAGGTTTTTTAGTGTCCTTTTCGAGGCTTGTTGTAACAGCCCTTCCAATCGGCACCTTCCCAATTTTGAATATGACAGATTTAGAGGCGAAGTAAGCCCTACCTTTATTCTTGGCAAGACTAGCCATGGATTTCTGATCGATACCTATTACAAATAAAGTTCCCTCAGGTTCTTCTTTCCTGTAAAAGATATCCCATTTTTCCACGGCCAGCTCAGCATTTTGACCTCCAAGAATTTCCAGTATACGTTCATTAGCCAGTTTACTGCCCCATCCTTTTATGTAGACAGTGGACTTTAGGAGCACCGGAAGCTCGCTCTTCTTTGCCAGTCCCAGCCTAGCGCCGTCCCAGGGAGGAGGGATACTTTCCACCAAGTTCTTTAGGGTGCTAACACATTGGTAAGATGCCAACCTCATCAACATCACGCCCATGCTGAACTCGCAGCTCTCGCTCTCTATTGGTTGTTTGCCCTTTGAAGCGATTGCATAGTCCACAATCTTATTGTTGACCAGGTCTTCTATTTTACTCTGTTGGTCTATTGGAATTTTGCCTGTCGGATTACCGGCATCGTAAACTGCATAGCAGAGATCGTCCCGGTGCCAACTTCTGGCAACTTTGGCGTAAGATGGCGGCTCTTTTCCTTTTCCTCCGTCTAGCTTCTCCTTCCTCGTTTTTCGGGGCTTCTTTTGAGATTCCCTTACCTTCAAGGTTGATTTCGCCGACGTGTTCGTCTTCGGAATATCTGGCTTGGCGTTGTCACCCTTACTCGCAGGATTCTCACTTGAGATTCCTTTGAGTGAAGTATGGCTTGGCTTCGACTGTGTATTAGAAGACGGGGAGCTCTTTTTCTTCTTAGGTTTATTCTCAGTTGTCAACTCCTCGGGAGATCTGATCCTTTTTGCCTCAGATCTTGTGAGAGAGTCCGATTTTTCCTTTGGAGTGTCGTGGGATTGACTAACTATGATTTCCTGAAGTATCTTTTTCAACTTCCTCCTCTGTGCTCCAGAAATACTTTTCTTAGTAATAGGTAGTTTAGCTATGCTATCACTCACCTCTTTCGCCATTTGCTCTACTTCATCCTTTTTGGGATTTGCTATAATGGTATTATTATTATTATCATCTGAGGATTCAGAGTCGGAACCCTCACCTATATTTAAAGGCTGAGGTAGCTTAGAGCTCTCTCCGAGTACATCCTTCTCTTTCACCTTTCACTTGACAGGCCAAGGTACCCACCTCCGTAGTAGTATTTTGCTCACGATTGCAGGATGACGACGACACGTGACTCGCGAGTAGATCAACACTTGCCGCTTAGAATTTACTTACACATAGTAATTATAATGTTGGGAAATTATTACTACTCTTATGTTATTTATGATTGAGAATTGCAAAACATAAAAACAATTATACATGACTCACCAATTCATAGTATTCTGCAACTGCCGAGTGAGGTGGCCTCTTCAAACTGCAAGCTGGCGGTGCTGTTTAGGTTTATAGTTTAGAAATAAAAAGTATCTGTGTTTTGCAATTGACAATAGGGGTGTTCGCTTAAGGCAATGATGGTTTTTTGGTAAAAAATGGTAATTCTGTATAAAGTAGTATTATTATTAAATAAATTATAATATATGTATGTAAATATTCTGTCGTTGATTTCAATATTTCGAGAATATTGTTAATGATATGTGGCTGATATTCGATCAAGATTTGATGATTATATGTGGTTTTACAAAATTTCTAAAATCTTGGTTCTTTTTGATACAATTCGAAATCGTGAAATTTAATAGTTTACAAATTTTTAAATAATAATTTTTCTGTCCACGCGTGGTTTTCAGTTTCTTGTTGTGAGTTTTATAGTAGAATTGAAGCAGTATAGTTGATTAAGTAACTGGTTTTGCTGTTTCTTTTCATGGGATTTTTACATCTCTTCTACAATCACATTGCATAAGCTTATTGATGATCAGAAAAAAAACGGCACAGTAGTGGCTCACGATGTGAGTCCACTACTAAGAATTTGATGTAAAGCTAATTATATTCCATAAATTTGCAAATTAATAAATTCAAATAATTCCCAATAGCTTTGTTCCTTTTGGTTTTGAAGGTGCAGGTTAAATTTTTTGCTGCACATTAACGATTTGGAGTTTTTTTTCTGTTTGTCTATTAAGAAAATTGGCACAAATCATCACAAAAGAAAATATATTTATTTTATTGTATAAATTTACCTGTTTGTTATTTTCAAATATAAAAGATTATAGTCTGCATAAGGTAAATTATATACAATCTGACTTTTGATGTTACAACTCTTAAATTTTTGGTAGAATTTTTAATTAAGTCGACTTAATGCGATGGAAGTTGATGTAAAAAGAATTGCATATGTCCACCGGAAGATGAAAAACCGACAATTATACGCATCAGGGTTGAAATTTGATAAAAATAAAAATTATACATCATTGCAACTCCTGGGTTTAAACGTTGCAATACGTCGCGTCGGCATGCGTTTACATGCGTTAAAATACAGTGATGGCTACATGCAAAGAAACGTTCTTATCATATAATATTGCAATGTCTTGAAAGAAATGCTACAGTTAAGTTAAAATTGTAGCCCTTAATAGATTGTTTAATGAAATTGTAAGTTATGACAAGCTAGCATTACAATTTCCAAATTCACGCAAATAACTTTGTCAGTTTTCAAGCCTCGGCAGTTTCGTATTCCTCATTTTAATCCATAAGAAACGCACTTTCTTTTGATATATCACTTATTCAAAAATCCTAAGTTCATAAAATTTATCAAATTTGCATATCATTACAATTTTGGTACCGAGAAACGCACTTTCTTTATATTTTTCACTTACTCCAAATTCCTAAGTTCATAAAATTTATCAAATTTGCATATCATTACAATTTTGACACAAAGTACATTTCTTAGTATATTGTATTTTCCCTCTTCACGCAAATATCTTTGTTCATAAAATCTTATCTTCATAAAATTTATCAAATTTGCATATCATTACAGTTTTGGTACAGAGTATATATCTTGGCACAATGTATTTTCCCTATTCACGCAAATAACTTTGTCAGTTTTCAGGCTACGACAGTTTCGTATACCTCATTTTAATCCATAAGAGACGCACTTTCATTTGATATTTCACTTATTCAAAAATCCTAAGTTCATAAAATTTATCAAATTTGCATATCATTACAATTTTGGTACAGAGAAACGCACTTTCTTTATATATTTCACTTATTCCAAAATCTTAAGTTCATAAAATTTATCAAATTTGCATATTATTACAATTTTGACACAAAGTACATTTCTTAGTATATTGTATTTTCCCTATTCACGCAAATAACTTTGTCAGTTTTCAAGCTACGACAGTTTCATATACTTCATATATCTTTGTCAGTTTTCAAGCTACGACAGTGTCCTATACCTCATTTTAATCCATAAGAAACGCACTTTCTTTTGATATGTCACATATTCAAAAATCTTAAGTTGATAAACTTTACCAAATTTACATATCATTACAATTTTGCCACAGAGTACATTTCTTGGCACAATGTATTTTCCCTATTCACGCAAATAACTTTGTCAGTTTTCAAGCTACGACAGTTTCATATACCTTATTGTAATCAATAAGAAACGCACTTTTTTTGATATGTCACATATTCAAAAATCTTAAGTTCTTAAAATTCATAAAATTTGCATATCATTACAATATTGGCACAGAGTACATTTTTAAGTATATTATATTTTCCTTATTCACGCAAATAACTTTGTCAGTTTTCAAGCTATGACAGTTCCGTATAACTCATTTTAATCTACAAGAAACGCACTTTCTTTTGATATATCACTTGTTTAAATATCTTAAGTTCATAAAATTTATAAAATTTGCATATCATTAAAGTTTTGGTACATACATCTCAGCACAAGACAGTTTTTAAGCTACGACAGTTTCGTATACCTCATTTTAAACAATAAGAAACGCACTTTCTTTTTATATTTTACTAATTCAAAAATCTTAAGTTCATAAAATTTTCCAAATTTGCATATCATTACAACTTTGGTACAGAGTTCATTTCTTGGCACAATTTATTTTCCTTATTCACACAAATAACTTTGTCAGTTTTCAAGCTACGACAGTTTCGTATACCTCATTTTAATCCATAAGATACGCACTTTCTTTTGATATATCAGTTATTCAAAATCTTAAGTTCATAAAATTGTTAAAATTTGCACATCATTACAGTTTTGGTACAGAGTATATATCTTGGCACAATGTATTTTCCCTATTCACGCAAATAAATTTGTCAGTTTTCAAACTACGACAGTTTCGTATACCTCATTTTAATCGATATGAAACACATTTTCTTTTGATTTTTCACTTATTCAAAAATCTTAAGTTCATAAAATTTATGAAATTTGCATATAATTACAATTTTGACACAAAGTACATTTCTAAGTATATTGTATTTTCACTATTCACGCAAATAATTTTCTCTGTTTTCAAGCTACGACAGTTTTGTATACCTCATTTTAATCAATAAGAAACGCACTCTCCTTTGATATGTCACTTGGTATTCAAATATCTTAAATTCATAAAATCTATCAAATTTGCATACCATTACAATTTTGGTACAGAGTTTATTTCTTGGCACAATGTATTTTCCCTATTCACGCAAATAACTTTGTCAGTTTTCAAGCTATGATAGTTTCGTATACCTCATTTTAATCCATAAGAAACGCACTTTCCTTTGATATGTCACTTGATATTCAAAAATCTTAAATTCATAAAATTTATCAAATTTGCAAATCATTACAATTTTGGTACAGAGTTTATTTCTTGGCACAATGTGTTTTCCATATTCACGCTAATAACTTTGTCAGTTTTCAAGCTACGACAGTTTCGTATATCTCTTTTTAAGCCACAAGAAACGCACTTTCTTTTAATATATCACTTATTCAAAAATTTTAAGTTTATAAAATTTATCAAATTTGCATATCATTACAGTTTTGGTACAGAGTATATATCTTGGCACAAGATAGTTTTCAAGCTACGACAGTTTCGTATACCTCATTTTAATCAATAAGAAACGCACTTTCTTTTGATAATTCACAAATTCAAAAATCTTAAGTTCATAAAATTTATCAAATTTGCATATCATTAAAATTTGGTACAGAGAAACGCACTCTCTTTTGATATTTAACTTATTCAAAAATCTTAAGTTCATAAAATTTATCAAATTTGCATATCATTACAATTTTGACCCTAAGTACATTTCTTAGTATATTGTATTTTCCCTATTCACGCAAATAACGTTGTCAGTTTTCAAGCTACGACAGTTTCGTATACCTCATTTTAATCAATAAGAAACGCACTTTCTTTTGATATATCACTTATTCAAAAATCTTAAGTTCATAAACTTTATCAAATTTGAATATCATTACAACTTTGGTACAGAGTTCATTTCTTGGCACAATGTATTTTCCTTATTCACGCAAATAACTTTGTCAGTTTTCAAGCTACGACAGATTCGTATACCTCATTTTAATCCATAAGAAACGCACTTTCTTTTGATATATCACTTATTCAAAAATCTTAAGTTCATACAATTGATAAAATTTGCATATCATTACAGTTTTGGTACAGAGAATATATCTTGGCACAATGTATTTTCCCTATTCACGCAAATAAATTTGTCAGTTTTCAAGCTACGACAGTTTTGTATACCTCACTTTCTTTTGATATATCACTTATTCAAAAATCTTAAGTTCATAAAATTGATAAAATTTGCACGTCATTGCAATTTTGGCACAGAGTACATTTCTTGACACAATGTATTTTCACTATTCACGCAAATAACTTTGTCGGTTTTCAAGCTACGACAGTTTCGTATACCTCATTTTAATCCATAAGAAACGCACTTTCGTTTGATATATCACTTATTCAAAAATCTTAAGTTCATAAAATTTATCAAATTTGTACATCAGTACAATTTTGGCACAGAGTACATTTAATAGTATATTGTATTTTCCCATTCACGCAAATAACTTTGTCAGTTTTCAAGCTACGACAGTTTCGTATACCTAATTTTAATCCATAAGAAACGCACTTTCTTCCGATATATCACTTATTCAAAAATCTTAAGTTCATACAATTGATAAAATTTGCATATCATTACAATTATGGCACAGAGTACATTTCTTAGTATATTGTATTTTCGCTATTCATGCAAATAACTTTTTCAGTTTTAAAGCTACGACAGTGTCGTTATACCTCATTTTAATCCATAAAAAATGCACTTTCTTTTGATATATCACTTATTCAAAAATCATAAGTTCATTAAATTGATAAAATTTGCACATCAGTACAATTTTGGCACAGAGTACATTTCTTAGTATATTGTATTTTCCCTATTCACGCAAATAACTTTGTCAGTTTTCAAGCTAAGACAGTTTCGTTTACCTCATTTTAATCCATAAGAAACGCACTTTCTTTTGATATATTACTTACTCAAAAATTTTAAGTTCATAAAATTGATAAAATTTGCACATCTTTAAAATTTTGGCACAGAGTACAATTCTTGGCACAATGTATTTTCCCTATTCACGCAAACAACTTTGTCAGTTTTTAATCTACGATAGTTTTGTATACCTCATTTTAATCCACAAGAAACACATTTTCTTTTGATATATCACTTATTTAAAAATCTTATGTTCATAAAATTGATAAAATTTGCATATCACTACAATATTGGCACAGAGTACATTTCTTAGTATATTGTATTTTCCCTTTCACGCAAATAACTTTGTCAGTTATCAAGCTACGACATTGTCGTATGCCTCATTTTAATCCATAAGAAACGCACTTTCTTTTGATATATCACTTATTCAAAAATCTTAAGTTAATAAAATGTATCAAATTTGCACATCAGTACTATTTTGGCACAGACTACATTAAATGTATTTTCCCTATTCACGAAATAACTTTGTCAGTTTTCAAGCTACGACAGTTTTGTTTACCTCATTTTAATCCATAAGTAACGCACTTTCTTTTGATATATCACTTATTCAAAAAATTTAAGATCATAAAAATTATAAAATTTGCACATCTTATATCACTTATTCAAAAATCATAAGTTCATAAAATTGATAAAATTTGCACTTCATTACTATTTTGGCACAGAGTACATTTCTTAGTATATTGTATTTTCCCTATTCACGCAAATAACTTTGTCAGTTTTCAAGCTACGACAGTTTCGTATACTTCATTTTAATCCATAAGAAACGCACTTTCTTTTGATATGTCACTTATTCAAAAATCTTAAGTTCATAAAATTAAACAAATTTGCATATCATTACAATTTTGATACAGAGTACATTTCTTAGTATATTGTATTTTCCCTATTCACGCAAATAACTTTGTCAGTTTTCAAGCTACGACAGTTTCGTATACCTCATATTAATCCATAAGAAACGCACTTTCTTGTGATATATAAGTTATTCAAAAATCATAAGTTCATGAAATTTATCAAATTTGCACATTATTACAATTTTGGCACAGAGTACATTTCTAAGTATATTGTATTTTCCCTATTCACGCAAATAACTTTGTCAGTTTTTAATCTACGATAGTTTTGTATACCTCATTTTAATCCACAAGAAACACATTTTCTTTTGATATATCACTTATTTAAAAATCTTATATTCATAAAATTGATAAAATTTGCATATCATTACAATATTGGCACAGAGTACATTTCTTAGTATATTGTATTTTCCCTATTCACGCAAATATCTTTGTCAGTTTTCAAGCTACGACAGTGTCGTATACCTCATTTTAATCCATAAGAAACCCACTTTCTTTTGATATATCACTTATTCAAAAGTCTTAAGTTAATAAAATTGATAAAAGTTGCACATCATTACAATTTCGGCACAGAGTATTTTTCTTAGTATATTGTATTTTCCCTATTCACGCAAATAACTTTGTCAGTTTTCAAGCTACGACAGTTTCATATACCTCATTTTAGTCAATAAGAAACGCACTTTCTTTTGATATGTCACTTATTCAAAAATCTTAAGTTCATAAATTTATCAAATTTGCATATTGTTTAGGTGAACCTCTTAAGTAAGAGGGAAAAGTCTGGAGAAAAGGAAAATATGCTGAACTCAACGATCCTCAACGATCACATAAGGGTTAACACTGCACAGTGGTATAGGAAAAAAAAAGAGGGAAATAATTCGGTAACTTCTAAACGGTTAATCCGATTTTAATGAAATTTGGTGTGCACAAAGAGGAGGTGTTGTCGAGTTTAGGTTTTGAATTTGGACCTTATAGGCCAACCAGGGGCCCGGCGGGGGGTCATCAAATTAGGACACCTCGGCTATGTTAAATTTTTAAAACGATCCTATTTCTTCATTTGAGTTCCGATTTAAAAAAAATTTCGTATATAGAATCTCCTCATCGAGCACTATAAAAAATGTTGTCATAGCAGTAAATTATCTCTTATAGTTTAGGAGATATTCGCATTTGAAAATTAAAATTTTAAAATTTTTACCGTCCTTACTTTAGTTTTTTTTGATAATAGCAGGTCCAAATATTCCCGATTTTCGCCATTTTGTTTTATTCGCTTAACAACAAGTTTATATATCAAGCAGTGAAAGAATTATGTAAAAATCATGACTGAGTCCAAAGTTATAGGCATTTAAATTTAAAAAATTAAAAAAAGGCGATTTTTTGTCATTTTTTTGGGAAAAAAGTATCTTTTTCTTTTTAAGTTATCTAAAAAGTTTCTAAGAAGATGTATATAGAATTTATACTTTTTGGAAAGCTGACTTTACATAAAATACGATAAATGAAACAAAACCTAAAAATTTTTGATACCGAGGGGACCAGGTCCATCCAAAAAAACCCTATTTTTTATGGAAAATTAAATTTTGAGCAAAAATTCTCAAATCGCATAGTCGATATCAAATTATAGTGACCTGTTTTATATGACCCAATAAGTTCTTAATCATTTTGTAACGGGTTTCGATAACCCCGCCCCTGGTATGGATATAATAGGCAAAAAACCAAAAAATCCCATTTTTGGGATTTTTTAAAACTTTTTTGGGAATTCCGGGATTTCTAATAAGAAAATTCGAAATTTTTATTTAATTTTGGATTTTGAGTAAAAAAATCTACCTAACTGTAAAATTTCATCAAAAAATATTCATAAATAAAATTTTTATTGCAATTTGAAAAATTTGTATCTTCGCAAAAACTGAATAAAAAACATTTTTTAATTTTTTTTAAAAAAAGTATTCCGCGAATTTTTTAATTTTCAAAAATTATATACAGTTTTGAAAAATAGACAAAATTACCTTTCCATTGATATATAACATGCCTACCTAATGTTTTTTAAGTGACAAATTAATTAGGGAAAACTCAACATCTTTTAGAAAATTTACCTAGCACTATTATTTTCATCCATATATGTAACAAATTTAAGAGTTAACCTTATGGATGAAAATAATAGTGCTAGGCAAATTTTCTAAAAGATGTTGAGTTTTCCCTAATTAATTTGTCACTTAAAAAACATTAGGTAGGCATGTTATATATCAATGGAAAGGTAATTTTGTCTATTTTTCAAAACTGTATATAATTTTTGAAAATTAAAAAATTCGCGGAATACTTTTTTTAAAAAAAATTAAAAAATGTTTTTTATTCAGTTTTTGCGAAGATACAAATTTTTCTAATTGCAATAAAAATTTTATTTATGAATATTTTTTGATGAAATTTTATAGTTAGGTAGATTTTTTTACTCAAAATCCAAAATTAAATAAAAATTTCGAATTTTCTTATTAGAAATCCCGGAATTCCCAAAAAAGTTTTAAAAAATCCCAAAAATGGGATTTTTTGGTTTTTTGCCTATTATATCCATACCAGGGGCGGGGTTATCGAAACCCGTTACAAAATGATTAAGAACTTATTGGGTCATATAAAACAGGTCACTATAATTTGATATCGACTATGCGATTTGAGAATTTTTGCTCAAAATTTAATTTTCCATAAAAAATAGGGTTTTTTTGGATGGACCTGGTCCCCTCGGTATCAAAAATTTTTAGGTTTTGTTTCATTTATCGTATTTTATGTAAAGTCAGCTTTCCAAAAAGTATAAATTCTATATACATCTTCTTAGAAACTTTTTAGATAACTTAAAAAGAAAAAGATACTTTTTTCCCAAAAAAATGACAAAAAATCGCCTTTTTTTAATTTTTTAAATTTAAATGCCTATAACTTTGGACTCAGTCATGATTTTTACATAATTCTTTCACTGCTTGATATATAAACTTGTTGTTAAGCGAATAAAACAAAATGGCGAAAATCGGGAATATTTGGACCTGCTATTATCAAAAAAAACTAAAGTAAGGACGGTAAAAATTTTAAAATTTTAATTTTCAAATGCGAATATCTCCTAAACTATAAGAGATAATTTACTGCTATGACAACATTTTTTATAGTGCTCGATGAGGAGATTCTATATACGAAATTTTTTTTAAATCGGAACTCAAATGAAGAAATAGGATCGTTTTAAAAATTTAACATAGCCGAGGTGTCCTAATTTGATGACCCCCCGCCGGGCCCCTGGTTGGCCTATAAGGTCCAAATTCAAAACCTAAACTCGACAACACCTCCTCTTTGTGCACACCAAATTTCATTAAAATCGGATTAACCGTTTAGAAGTTACCGAATTATTTCCTTCTTTTTTTTTTCCTATACCACTGTGCACTGATCAGTTGCGTATGGTAAAAAGGAGAGAGAAGAAAAAAGGAAAATAAGTATTGTGTGTGTATATACACACGCACTAACAAGTGTAATTCTTGTGGATGATGGTTAGTGCAATAAACAATCAAACAAACGCATGCAAATTGAAGTGGACAATTGTATGTAATATTATCAAGCAGAAATAATATTGTTTGGAAATGAATAAGAGCAAGATCTTTATAACAAAAATGTGTGTATGTAATATAGATTAAGGAAATCGTAATGCAAATGAATATTGGATTAATAAAAAAAGAATTCTGTTATGAACATTAAGAGAACGTGCGAAATCTAAATGAAATAAAACTAATATTTTAATATAGCCGAAGTAGGAGAAGAGCAAATATAACGACATACGAATAACATACCCTACGATGGGTAAACCAAAGTAAGTTTGTTGTTAAAATTTGCGATGGGTAAAATTAAAGGAAAAGACACACTTTTTAGCTAGGTAGTGTAAAACAATGTAACTGTTTACAGACAGATTATGCTGCTAATATATGAAATTTCCAATAATTGCAAATAAACTGAAATGCCGTCGGCTTTTATTAAAAATATATTTTGGAACTTTTTTCTCTTTAAGAAGTAATTAAAATGTAGTAGATCTCACATTTGGTTTATTTCACTTAACAAACACTCTTATGCACTTTGTACTAAACAGGAATACAAATCAAAGAAAACAAACTAACCTGTGTATGTTGTTGTTGATGAAATATGAATTCAGGGATTGACGAAAAAATTTGTTGGTAGAAAATCCACAACAACTGAGTGAAATCCCAGAGAATTTTATGATTTTCCAATGTAGATCCGGTTCGAATGAACCAAATGTTTGGGTGAATCTCTTAAGTAAGAGGGAAAAGGCTGGAGAAAAGGAAAATATGCTGAACTCTCTGAGCCGAAACAAAATCCCAATGATTTTGTACTAAGTACAATTTAATAAATGAAAGAAAAGGAAAAGAAATAAAACAATAGAATTAGGATTTTTTCTATGGATATTTATTAAACTGTTGGACAAAGGATTTCTTACCCAGGATAAGTGGACTGTATTGTTAGGAGTTAGAATTTGATCTGGTGCAAATAAGCATTTATGACATTCACGAACTATGACATTTCTTTTAGAACATTATGACAAGTAATCGTATACTGCAACACATAGCATTCACCATTTGTATATGTAATAATTAATTAGGGTTTGCAGGGAAAAATAGAAAATCAAAGAAAATAGCTGTATGTTGTTTTTTTGGCGTAAACACATATCATTAAAATTTTTTTACAGAGTACATTTCTTGTCAGTTTTCAAGCTACGACAGTTTCGTTTACCTCATTTTAATCCATAAGAAACGATCTTTCTCTTGATATATCACTTATTCAAAGATCTTAAGTTCATAAAATTTATCAAATTTGTACATCACTACAATTTTGCCACAGAGTACATTTCCTGGCACAATGTATTTTAACTATTCCCGCAAATAATTTTGTCAGTTTTCAAGCTATGATAGTTTCGTATTGATATATCACTTATTCAAAAATCTTAAGTTCATAAAATTGATAAAATTTGCATATCATTACAATTTTGACACAAAGTACATGTCTTAGTATATTGTATTTTCCAAATTTACGCAAATAACTTTGTCAGTTTTCAAGCTACGACAGTTTCGTATACCTCATTTTAATCCATAAGAAACGCACTTTCGTTTGATATGTCACTTATTCAAAAATCTTAATTTCATAAAATTTATCAAATTTTCAAATTACGACAGTTTCATATACCTCATTTTAATCATGAAGAAACGCACTTTCTTTTGATATGTCACTTATTCAAAAATCTTAAGTTCATACAATTATCGAATTTGTATATCATTATAATTTTGGTACAGAGTACATTTCTTGTTAGTTTTCAAGCTACGACATTTTAATCCATAAGAAACGATCTTTCTCTTGATATATCGCTTATTCAAAAATCTTAAGTTCATAAAATTGATAAAATTTGCATATCATTACAATTTTGACACAAAGTACATTTCTTGGCATAATGTATTTTCCCTATTCACGCAAATAATTTTGTCAGTTTTCAAGCAATTATAGTTTCGTATACCTCAATTTAATCCATAAGAAACGCACTTTCTTTTCATATATCACTTATTCAAAAATCTTAAGTTCATAAAATTGATAAAATTTGCATATCATTACAATTTTGACACAAAGTACATTTCTTTATTGTATTTTCCACATTCACGCAAATAACTTTGTCAGTTTTCAAGCTACGACAGTTTCGTGTTCCTCATTTTAATCAATAAGAAACGCACTTTCTTTTTATATATCACTTATTCAAAAACTTAAGTTCATAAAATTTATCAAATTTGCAAATCATTACAATTTTGACACAATTTTTCATTTGACACAAATTTTCATGGCACAATGTATTTTCCCTATTCACCCAAATAACTTTGTCAGTTTTCAAGTTACGACAGTTTCGTATACCTCATTTTAATCCATAAGGAACGCACTTTCTTTTGATATATCACTTATTCAAAAATCTTAAGTTCATAAAATTGATAAAATTTGCATATCATTACAATCAATAAGAAACACACTTTCTTTTAATATATCACTTATTCAAAAATCTTAAGTTCATAAATTAATCGAATTTCCATATCATTACAATTTTGGTACAGAGTACATTTCTTGTCAGTTTTCAAGCTACGACAGTTTTGTATACCTCATTTTAATCCATAAGATACGATCTTTTTTTTTGATATATCACTTATTCAAAGATCTTACACTTCTTGGCACAATGTATTTTCCCTATTCACGCAAATAACTTTGTCAGTTTTCAAGCTACGACAGTTTCGTATACCTCATTTTAATCAATAAGAAACGCACTTTCTTTTGATATTTCACTTATTCAAAAATCTTAATTTCATAAAATTTATCAAATTTGCGTATCATTACAATTTTGGTACAGAGAAACGCACTTTCTTTTGATATTTCACTTATTCAAAAATCTTAAGTTCATAAAATTTATCAAATTTGCATAAGTAGTATGTTTATGTATGTTCTACCTCAGGTTTTCCATACAAAAACTGGTATGCATGAATTTTTCGCCACTGGTAACCAGTCTGGTAAGTAGTTAATAAAAATGCATGGGTGGGAGTATGTGTACGTTTGAGATGTGTGTTATGCATGGGTGGGAGTATGTGTACGTTTGAGAATGTGTGATAGGTGAAGGGGGTGGTGGTTTGAGAGGGGGGGGTGTAGGGTGTGTGTATGCTGGGTGTAGGGTGAGTGTAGGGTGTGTGGGTGCTGGATGTAGGGTGTGTATGCTGGGTGTAGGGTGTGTGTGTATGCTGGATGTAGGGTGTGTATGCTGGGATGTAGGGTGAGTGTAGAGTGTGTGTGTGTGTGATGTTGGAGGTCCATCTCTGCATCGGTGAGGGTGTTATTAAATTTGTGATTTGTGAGTGTAGTGTGTTTTCCATCCATGGGATTTGTTAAAGTGCAATTAAACTGTTTGCGGTTTTATTAATGCGAGCGCGTTTGAAAAGTGTATGCAATAATATGTTTGCGGTTTTAAGAGTTGGTGCGCGAGTGCATTACAATGTAGTTTTTGTGGTTTTAATGAATTGGTGCGCGAATGAGTTGGTGCGCGAGTACATTACAATATAGTTTTTGTGGTTTTTTAAGAATTTTTTTTGCACACTATAAAAATATTTTTAAACGTAGAAAAAAGAATCGATTATAAGAATTTTTTATAAAAATTGCAAATAAAAACAAGGGATTAAAATATATATATATATATATATATATATATATATATATATATATATATATATATATATATATATATATATATATATTTTTCGTGGTTTTAAGAATTTATTTTACATTTTCGTGATAAGAAATGTAAGACTTATGTTGAAATTTTTTAAATAAAAAGGGGTTGCAAGTAGAGAAAATTTTACTAATTTAAATATTCAACCGTTTAATAAAGTTTAAAAAAAATAATAATAATAATAATATGGATCGTTTTAGTTTTGTTTTTGTGTCTGAAAATAATCTCTGGTACGACGAGGTACTGGAAATGCAGTTAGCGTCTGCATCCAATTTTTGGATGCAGATGAGGGAGGAAAAAAGATTTTTTCCTACGATAGAAGAACTACTGGCTCCTCTTCTCATCGAAGCTGCCAAGAGAGGAGGTATGAACTGTATGAACATTAACCGTGTAGAGATCACATGGACTGATGGGACGGGGCTGGTACAATTTCATGAGAATGGCGAAAAGTTTATATTTGGATTCTTAGAGTTAGCTGAAAATGGAGTGGTGCTTGTGGGGGAGGTTCCCCATAAGTACTACTTTTTATATAGCGATAGTGATAATATATTACATTAAAAAAATAAAACAAATAAATAATAAAAAATTAAAAAACAAATTTATTCATTTCTTTTTTTATTTAAATTTTATTGAAGGTACAATTTTTACATTTATATAAGTTATAAAAATTTATAATTTGTCTAGCTTCTTCTTCAGCCTCGCTCTTCCTCTGTTTATAGAAGGTACAACGGCAAGTGTCTGGTCCACATGTTGTTGTTTCATCGGCCCAAACACAATCTTCAAAATGTTCACCATGTTTGTTGGTTATTGTTGACAAATTTTGTATATACTCTAGTTGTGATTGGATGTCTAATAGTTTGGATTTATCCTCATCCGAAATAATATTGTAAAATGTTTTTAAAAAGTTGTAAATGTCTTGTAGAATCATTTTAATGATATAGATGATGAGTGTGAGTATATGTTTTGTTACTGTATACTCATATGTAATGTTTGTGGATAATCTTTTATGTTGATTGTTCTGATATTTATATCATTTTGTGATCGTTCAAATAGTGGACTTGTCTCGAACTCTTCTCCTGTTCTTCTGCCATTAAAATATAGTACATCTCTATGAAATTCGGTATTCTGTTCAAAACAGTAAATGTTAAGTTTACGATATTGATAGTTACTATAATAACTACATCGAAGTCTTATTTCACAATTATCATATTTTAAATTGAAATGACGAAAGAATACTGTAGAACTTTCAATTATACCACCAATATTAATTTCTTTTTCGATTAGATCCTTTCTGAAAGCTTCAATAGCATCGTTAATGGTGAATGTTTGTTCACTATTATTATTATTATTATTATTATTATTATTATTATTATTATTATTATTATTATTATTATTATTATTATTATTATTATTATTATTATTATTATTATTATTATTATTATTATTATTATTATTATTATTATTATTATTATTATTATTATTATTATAACTTCTTGTTCCTCTTGTATGATCCCTTAATGATGCAATTGTTGTTGTTGTTGTGTCTGGTGAATGGGTTTCCAATTGAAGTGATAAATGTACTCGCACATTGAATGTACTATTAAGATGTGTTAATTTAAAATTTATATATTTGCTTGTATCACCATTAATTAGCGGAGATGAATGATTTGGCTACTGTTTACTTATATGTATAATAAGTAATAGATAAAATAATATTGATATCATTATTCTTTTCCCTTTAACAATCATTATCAAACTAAGCTACTCCTGTCGATATAAAATAAAAAATTTTCAAAATATATTCATATACATTTTTTGTTTATAAAAATTTTATTAATATTTGTTTGTCATTATCCAAAAACATAAAGTAATAAGACAAAGAAAGTTCGATATTTAAAGTATTTTATTAATTAATGATATTTATGTACATATATTATTTCTTAATAATTATTTCTTATTCCTATTCATTAGCATAAATTTACAAAATATTACAAAATTACGAAAATATAATTGACTTAATATTTACAATTAAAATTTTTCTTAATAATTATTTCCTATTCTAAAGCCTTGGGATATACAATATTTTTCGTTTTCCTCTCAGGCTCGTAGATATACAAATCTGAAGGTTTCTTAACTCGCGAGCATGCAACATAAAGCTGACCATGTGAGAAGCATGGATTTTCGAAACCCTGAAATTTGTTTATTGTCATCGCGAATGCCAAACGTGTAGGAAATTGCAACCGTTTAAAGTCGAATGGCATTTCCGATGTTGTCATTGAGATCCGAGGTAGTAAGACATCCGTTCCTTTATATTGGCCAGTTGTAATCGTTGCTTCGATTAAGTTGTTCATTAATTTTTTAACTGTTAATCGAGTACCATTACAAAGACGTGGGGGATCAATATTTCGCAATAAAATAAGTGGAACGCCAATTTTCAACTTCAATTCGTGGGGATACATTGACGACATCATCATTATTTGTAACAGTATCGATGGATTTATATGTTTATACCCTACACCACTTTAGTGGGGAGGGTATATTGGATTTGTGCTGATGTTTGTAACATATAAAAATATTCGTCCTAGACCCACCTTAAAGTATACCAATCGGCTTAGAATCGTTTTCTGAGTCGATTAAGCTATGTCCGTCCGTCCGTCCGTCCGTCCGTCCGTCTGGCTGGCTGGCTGGCTGGCTGTCCATGTAAACCTTGTGCGCAAGCTACAGGTCGCAATTTTCAAGATAATTGGATGAAATTTGGCACGCACGTTTTATTTGACCCAAGGACGAAGCCTATTGAAAATGGTTAAAATCGGTCCATTATTTAACCTAGCCCCCATAGAACAGAACCCCTCGAAAAGGGCTTTTGAGCTCATAATTATGTTAAATATACAGATATATCGATAAAATACGGCATAACTAAGTTTTATAGAAGTCTTGATAACCCTGCCAAATTTCATAAAGATCGGGCCCCATTTGACCCTAGCTCCCATACAAATTCCCTTTCAGAAAATAACTTGAATGTCCCAAATTAACTTACAAACACAAATATCGCGATGAAATTCAGCACAATAAAATATTATGTAAATATAAATATATTCACAAAATTGTATCGGGCTTGGTCCATATTTGCCCCTAGCCCCCATATAAAGCCTCTTTCAGAAAATTAGATTTTCATCCATAAATTGCTTAAATGTATCGGAACAAGGGAATATTGAAGATAAATGAGATATTATGAAAAATAAATCACATTTAATATTCATAACTGGTGTAGGGTATCATATGGTCGGCCACGCCCGACTATACTTTCTTACTTGTTTTAAATTACCATCGATTCTATTCAAAATAATATTATTGATACAATTAACGTCAATGTTTTTGGGTGCCAGTAAAGCACGCTCACATAACCACTGCCTATTTTTGAAATTACGTTGAAGATTTGGAAAAACACAATATATTAACTCTTTCTTTGATTGTGTGATCCTACAAAAGTTAGAGGGAAACTTTACACAATTTGTGGTTGGCTCAATTGTCATTTTTCCATTTCCTAAATCCAGCAATTGTTTTGTTGTTAATTTTAACGTGTGAACATGTTGCCAGAGATATGATGATTTTAGGCAAACATTGAGTTCATCAGCCGGTGTTGAACCAGGTATCACAGGAAGTGTCTGGCGAAAATCACCCGCTAAAAGAATTAATGCACCTCCAAATAAATTAGAATTACTTGTCATGTCCTTTAAAGTGCGATCAAGCGCTTCTAAGGATTTTTTGTGGGCCATGGTGCATTTATTCCACACTATTATTTTATATGTTTGCAGGATTTTACCCATTGAAGAATTTTTCTTAACATTATATGTATAATCTTCAGAAAATTGTGTTTTCAACGGTAATTTGAGTGCATAATCTAAAAGTGTTGCTGCAATACCTGATGACGCAATGGCTAAGGCAATATTCTTTTCCGATCGAACTTTAGCTAAAATTAATGAGATGAGAAAGTTTTCTCCGGTTCCTCCTGGCGCATCAATGAAATAAAATCATCCTTGTAAGAAATAATTACTAAGAAATAATATATGTACATAAATATCATTAATTAATAAAATACTTTAAATATCGAACTTTCTTTGTCTTATTACTTTATGTTTTTGGATAGTGACAAACAAATATTAAAAAAATTTTTATAAACAAAAAATGCATATCAATATATTTTGAAAATTTTTTATATCGACAGGAGTAGCAAAGCACGCCGGGTTTTAGCTAGTATGAATATATTTTGAAAATTTTTTATTTTATATCGACAGGAGTAGCAAAGCACGCCGGGTTTTAGCTAGTTAATTAATAAAATACTTTAAATATCGAACTTTCTTTGTCTTATTACTTTATGTTTTTGGATAGTGACAAACAAATATTAATAAAATTTTTATAAACAAAAAATTCATATCAATATATTTTGAAAATTTTTTATATCGACAGGAGTAGCAAAGCACGCCGGGTTTTAGCTAGTTTCAACATAAAAAGTAGCCTATAGTTCCTTCCAGAAATACAGGAAGAAACTGTGAAAATTTCATGAAAATTGGTCCAGCCGTTTAGCATTCTGTAAAGCACAAACAAACATATACATACATACATACATTACATACATACATACATACATACATACATACATACATACATACATACATACATACATACATACATACATACATACATACATACATACATACATACATACATACATACATACATACATACATACATACATACATACATACATACATACATACATACATACATACATACATACATACATACATACATACATACATACATACATACATACATACATACATACATACATACATACATACATACATACATACATACATACATACATACATACATACATACATACATACATACATACATACATACATACATACATACATACATACATACATACATACATACATACATACATACATTTTTATATATATAGATTAACCGGTGTCTCTGTTATTTTATAGCCTGGGCTAACGACAAGTGAAAACTGATGAAGAGTATGTGCAGACACGTTATTTATATATGAGCCAGAAACGATATTACATTCAATGAATAATGTATTTATTTTAGTTATATCTATAGTTTTGTCTGAGTAATGTTCTACACCATGTTTCAATACTTTTCCACTAAATCCCAATAACGATCCGATTGAATGTTTCTTATCAAAATAAATCGGATCTTTAGAGCTTGTTATATGTGTTTGTAAAGTATTATAGTTGGCTTTAATGTTAAGTTTTCCATGTGGATTAGGTTTCGATATTTTGTTGTTATCAAATCGACTATATCAGAAAATTCATATGAACCAACAGGAATTTCAATTTCATAATTTCCAATGTGAAATAGATTGTTTTCTATATCGACATTTGGAATTGAGTGATATGTATCGAAGCTTATTAGTCCACAAACATAATTATCATTGAGTTGGATAGGTGGAAAATAATTTGCAACTAATAATGAACTTTCACCGTTTAATGTTAATGTAATTGACATCTTAACGTTACTTTTATTAATAAGTAGTTTTCGGAAATTTTATTGTTTTTATAAAGTTGTGTTACTAATCCAAGAGTTGTGTTCTGATGAAAATCCTAACCATTTAACGTACGACATATTTCCCCTCCTCCTTATAACTTTTTCAACTAAATATGTTTCAGGATATTTAGTTTTCATTAGCTCGTACTCATAAAAACCACCTTTAATTTCATGTCCTTGATAATCTTGTAATATATATGTATTGGGGTTTGTGTTTCTCACAATCTTAACTTTAAAGATTTCCGTAGTCCAATTCGGAGTATAACCCTTTTCAAATATATGCTTTTATTTACTTATTCATACATTATCACCAACTTTAAACTTTGGCCTTTTAAAAACTTTTAAATTGTTGTAGACTGTCTTCAAAAGTGATTTTTCGTTTGATGAATTCACTTCATTTGGTGTCATCTTTATTGTTCTATGATATGTATTATTATATTTATCTACGAGTTCTCGATATATGTTAATCCATTTATATGTTCCTTGATAACTAAACTCTTTCCACATTAATCCCTTTAATGTTCTATTAAAACGTTCTATTATGGATGCTTTTAAAACGCTATATGTTGAATAGTGATTAATTTTATGTGTTTGCATTAGATGATGAAATTGATTATTGAAAAATTCTTTACCATCATTAGTTTGTAAGTTTTGCGGTTTCCTGTGACTCATATTAAGTACACTATGCATAGCATTTGTTACGCATTGAGCAGTTTTATTTTCTACTGCAACAGCCCAGGCTTTTTTCGAAAATGTATCTATTACGGTTAGGAGATAACGATGTCCATTATTATATGATGCATAACTACCCATTTCTACTAAATCCGCTTGCCATAAATCATCAATTCCTTTGACAATAACACGTCTTCTTGCAAAATTTTTTCTCGCTTGTTTATGTAATTCGTTAACTATTTCTCTTTTCTCTGCATTCAAATCCATTTGTTTTTATGTCTTTAGTTGAGTTTTTTGTATATATAAATTATGAATATGTTGGGTTTTTCGGTACGACTACCTTAGGTCTCTTACTAATATTTTTAAATAGGTAATCTTCAATATTATTAAATCTTTCTTCGATAGCAACCCATTTAAAAATATATTCTTCTATTTTACTAAATCGTTCTTCAACTTTATTCATTTGATCTTTATTTGCATTTAGTAAATGTTTTTTAACAGCTTGTTCAATAGTAGTTTCTTGTTTATTGATGTGATTTTGAACAGCTTTGGTAATATTCTCTACATCCTTATATAGTTTTTCTAATGTTGTATTAAGTTCATTTTTTAAATTGATTATATCACTAGTATGTATAGCATTTCCTTTTGTTACTTTTTCTATATCCTTATATATATTTTTTAGGTTATTAAAAATTGCTTCATTGATTTGATTCTTAAGCTCATTTGCAATAGTTCCATGTTCAGTATGTAATTGTTCGATTTTTTCAGTTACATAATCTATTTTGTTAGTAAGATACATTTTTGTAACTGCATCTTTAGGATCAACGGGTGCTAACAAATTACTTATTCTTTTCTTATTGAGATCCAAACATTCTTTATTTATGCTTATATCGAGTGACTTGAAAAGATCTTTCTTTGGATCGTTTAGTTTACGATTATTAGAACTTTCTCCAAATTTATTGATAAAACTCATTTTTTTTTTAGTTTTTCGCTTTTATGTTTAATAAATGATATTAGCTTCTTTCAATTCTTCAATAATTGATATTATTTCGTTTTTATGGTTGTTATGTCCAACACTACTCGATGATGTAAGTAAACGTAATCTGTTCACTAATTCATTCGGATCATCCCAGTAAATATATTTTGGTTTCCGATTATCTAAGGATTTCAACGATAATCCACTACCTTTTGTTAGAACATTAGGTTTTGTATTAAATAACTTTTTAATAATACGTTTATATTTAAATGCTTTTGTACCTTTAATTTGTGAATTTGGTTGATAGTGACGTTTATGTACATTTGTATTAATTAGAACATCTTTGTATGTGCTTAAATCATTTTTAGTATAATGCAACGGTTTTGAATGAAATAGTAACTCAAATAAACCTGGAGTCATTTTCAACTTAGTATCTCCAATATATATAGTGTTATTTGATTTAAACTTTAATTTATTTAATCCATATCGCCAATTTCCATCACGATCTACATATATTAAATCCATATAATTTATCAATCATATTATTACTTATTAATAATTTTACATTTTCAAATAATGATGATTTTTGTATATTATCATTTTCATTTTTATTCTCGCTATTTAATTTGAAACGTTTTTTATCAACATTTAATTGAGCTACACTCTTTCGTTTTGCAAATAAATGTGTGGTTTTTCGTCTTCATCAAAACCACTTAGTAAAGTTTTATTCTTTCGTTTCGTAGGTTGTTTTTGTTGCGGTTTTACAATGTTTACATTCGAAGAAGTAGAGGGAAGTTGTATATCACTTCTAAGTTTATTAGTCAAAGTTGAGTGTGGTGATTCTTTGCTGTTGTGAAATTTATTTGTGGATGTATTATAAATTTTTTTTCCGATTACATTTTTTAATATTGTTCTTTTTTATTTTTATTACGTTTCAGTAGATGACCTTTTTTGTTTATATATTTTCTTTTTTGTTTTTCTAGACTAGAGTTATTGCTGTATAGCCTAGTTCTTTTTAAGTTTTTTATACGAAAATCATCAGTTTTATCGCTAATATCTTCATATTCCATATCTGAATAAGGATTAGATATGTTTTCATCATCATCAAAACCAGCAAAACCAGATTTATTATCATCATTGTCATCAATATCATCATATTCCATATCAGATGAAATATTACTAGAAATGTTGCTATTATTTAAATCAGATATATCATCAACATCATCGATATCTTGTGTATGTAACGATGGAGATGATAGTGATTGCATATCTTGGGTATGTAACGATGAAGATGATGGTGATCTTGAATGTATTCGATTTGTTGTGGACACGGTTTTATTTTTGTTTGATTTATATTCATCTAGTTTTCCAATTATATTTTTTAAGGGTTTTGTTATGGGTTGAAAGGTATCTTCTAACAAATTAACTTTATCTATTTCATTTAATTTAATATTTTTCAATTTTTCTTTCAATATTGCTCTAGTATTTACAATAACTTTCAACAATTTATGACTCATGGTTGTTATTTTTGTTCGTTTAACGAATTTACGAATTTGAGTACTTGATTTTACGAATTTCGTGATAGGTCCTATTTTAGTAAAAAAAATACTTGGCTTTATGAATTTTTTGTTTGATTTTGAATTCCATTTTTTTCTGTGTGATCTTGAATGTATTCGATTTGTTGTGGACACGGTTTTATTTTTGTTTGATTTATATTCATCTAGTTTTCCAATTATATTTTTTAAGGGTTTTGTTATGGGTTGAAAGGTATCTTCTAACAAATTAACTTTATCTATTTCATTTAATTTAATATTTTTCAATTTTTCTTTCAATATTGCTCTAGTATTTACAATATCTTTCAACATTTTATGACTCATGGTTGTTATTGTTGTTCGTTTAACGATCTGTTACCGATCTGTTTTGTAACTGATAATGATCTGATTCTGATCTGCTTCTGATCTGCTTTATATCTGATATGATCTGCTTCTGATCTGCTTTATATCTGATATGATGATCTGCTTCTGATTTAATACAATCTGACTCTGATCTACCTTATATTTCTGCTACATAACTTACAATTGAATGAAGTTATCGAATCCCTTTCTATATCGACCTTTATTAATTAAGTCATCTTTACTAATAACCAGAAATCCATATTGGTCTTTCCAACATTCACTACAAATCTTCATGAATTCGTTAAATGTCATATCACCGATAACATGATCATTATAAATATGTCGTAAATTCATTTCATCTTGTTTAAATATTATAAGCATATTTGCATTATCACGTATTATATGTTTAGGAATTTTCGTATATGTTTGACATAAATAAAAACAATCAATATGCTTATGTCTACCCATACAAAAGTAATCTCGTATATTATTTTGTTTGCCACAAATCACATCATCGAATATTATTATAGAATGTGGATTTGCTTTAGCTGGACTTATCACTTTTTCATTTTCCGCGAACGTAAATAGTTTTATATCTTTTATTGGTTCAATTATCTTTTTAAGGTAACAATATTTTGGTTGATATAAAGATTTTGAATAGATGTATATGTTTTTAAAGCAAAGACCATTAGGACTTTCTATAAGACTAATCATAACATTAGTCTTTCCACAGTTTGATGGACCCACAATTAATGCTCGTATTGTATTTGGCAATAGAGTACCATGCCTGTTTTTATATTTATTTACTTGTTCATCGTCTGCATTTCTAATTACGATTTTTATACCCACCATCAAAAAAGATGGGGGGTATATTGATTTTGTCATTCCGTTTGTAACACATAGAAATATTGGTCATAGACCCGCAAAAGTATATATATTCTGGGTCCTCATTAAATTCTAAGACGATCTAGCCATGTCTGTCCGTCTGTCCGTCCGTCTGTCTGTCTGTTGAAAGCACGATAGAGTCCGAATGGAAAGAGCTAGAGGGTTGAAATTTCACATAAATATTTCTTATAGGTAAGGTTTGTTTGGTATTGAAAATGGGAAATATCGGTCCACGTTTTCG
The DNA here is from genome assembly GCF_015586225.1 of Lucilia sericata. Classification (NCBI taxonomy): domain Eukaryota; kingdom Metazoa; phylum Arthropoda; class Insecta; order Diptera; family Calliphoridae; genus Lucilia; species Lucilia sericata. Next base: position 195,236 of record NW_023994124.1, on the reverse strand, counting down.
GATAGCCCCCATACAAGTGGCCCTCGAAAAGCAGCTTTAACAGCCATAACTTGCTTAAAAATACGAATATAGCGATGAAATTCGACATAAGTAAGTTTCTTATGATCCAAAATCAATATGCGAAATTTTATGAGGATCGGTCCATAATTGACCCTACCCCCCATATAAGGTCCCCTTCAGAAAATGACTTTAACGCTCATTACTGGCTTAAAAATAATAGTATATAGATGAAATTCGACATAAGTAAGTTTCATACGAGTCAACATCTATCTAAAAAATTTTTATCGGTCCATGATTGACCCTACCCCCCCATATAAGATTCCCTTCAGAAAATGACTGCAACGCTCATTAATGGTTTAAAAATACGAGTGTAGCGATGAAATTCGACACAAATAAATTTAATACGAACCAAATTCTATCTACCAAATTTTATCAGGATCGACCCATAATTGAACCTAACCCCCCCCTATATATGGTCCCCTTCAGAAAATTACTTTAACGCTTATAACTGGGCTAAATATACGAGTATATAGATGAAATTCGACATAAGTAAGTTTCATTCGAGTCAAACGAGGATTGATGGTGGGTATATAAGATTCGGCATAGCCGAATATAACACTCTTACTTGTTTTATCTTGTTTAATTAACCGCATATTGGTAACTAATAAAAAGTCATCCAAAAAAACATATCTTATATAAATGGTCTGTTAGATAACTTATGTTTTAGTCATATATCATCTGCAGAAGAAGAAAAATGGTTATAAATTATAATAAAAACAATACTTTGAATCAGTCTAAGATTGGACGAGGATTAGTGAACACGTTAATAAACAAATTACCGTTTGAACTACATTTACCTGGTTATCAGTTTTGTGGACCTGGTACAAAACTTAAAGAACGTTTGGCAAGAGGAGATAAAGGAATAAATTTATTAGACTCGGCTTGCAGAGAGCATGATATTGCATATTCACAATCAAAAGATTTAAATAAAAGACATCAAGCTGATTAAATACTAGCGGAAAAAGCTTGGCAACTAGTGAAATCTAAAGATAGTACATTTAAAGAACGAGCAAATGCTTGGTTCGTTACTAATGCCATGAAGACAAAAGTTAAATTTGTATTAGGCATGAAGAACAACAACAAAATTCGTAAATCAAAAAAATCAAAGAAAAAAGGAAAAGAAAAAGGAAAATTTGCAATAGAAAATTATTTTCGAACACAGTTAAAAATACCTTAAAACTTTTGAAAAAAGAAAATCCAGATAATATACGTGATGCTGTTAAAATTGCAAAAAAAGTTGTTCATACTAATTTCAAAAGAAAAAGAAGAGCTAATATAGGAATACCAAGAGTAATTCCTATTCCTAAAATTGGTGGATTTCTACCATTAATACCTATTTTAACAGCATTATCTGCTCTTGGAGGTTTAGCTACAGGTGGATCAGCTATAGTTAAAGCTGTGAATAGTATTAAAAATGGAAAAGAACAACTAGCCGAAGCTACTCGACACAACAAACATATGGAGGCAATTGCTATGGGAAAAGGATTATATCTTAAACCATATAAAACTGGATATGGATTGTATTATAGACCAGCTTCAAAAAACTTTTAAATAATCTACCCAATCGACCATTAACAGATTTGGATCTAAATAAATATGGTAGACAACTAAAATATTTTAGAGGTGTTTTCATGCGTGATTGTTTACCTAAAAAACCATTAGTTCAAGAATGTGGTATTGTTAATTTAGATGATAAAAATGGACCTGGAACACATTGGGTAGCATATTATAAAAATCACAACTATAAGGAATATTTTGATAGTTTTGGCGACTTACAACCACCAATTGAAGTCATTAACTACTTAAAACCACCCATTCAATATAATTATAATCAAAAGCAAAAATTCAATACATTTAATTGTGGTCACTTGTGTTTGAAATTTCTATTTAATAAATATAAGAAATAAATATAAAATTTTGTTGTTTTTATACCCTACACCACTTTAGTGGGGAGGGTATATTGGATTTGTGCTGATGTTTGTAACATATAAAAATATTCGTCCTAGACCCACCTTAAAGTATACCAATCGGCTTAGAATCGTTTTCTGAGTCGATTAAGCTATGTCCGTCCGTCCGTCCGTCCGTCTGGCTGGCTGGCTGGCTGGCTGGCTGTCCATGTAAACCTTGTGCGCAAGCTACAGGTCGCAATTTTCAAGATAATTGGATGAAATTTGGCACGCACGTTTTATTTGACCCAAGGACGAAGCCTATTGAAAATGGTTAAAATCGGTCCATTATTTAACCTAGCCCCCATAGAACAGAACCCCTCGAAAAGGGCTTTTGAGCTCATAATTATGTTAAATATACAGATATATCGATAAAATACGGCATAACTAAGTTTTATAGAAGTCTTGATAACCCTGCCAAATTTCATAAAGATCGGGCCCCATTTGACCCTAGCTCCCATACAAATTCCCTTTCAGAAAATAACTTGAATGTCCCAAATTAACTTACAAACACAAATATCGCGATGAAATTCAGCACAATAAAATATTATGTAAATATAAATATATTCACAAAATTGTATCGGGCTTGGTCCATATTTGCCCCTAGCCCCCATATAAAGCCTCTTTCAGAAAATTAGATTTTCATCCATAAATTGCTTAAATGTATCGGAACAAGGGAATATTGAAGATAAATGAGATATTATGAAAAATAAATCACATTTAATATTCATAACTGGTGTAGGGTATCATATGGTCGGCCACGCCCGACTATACTTTCTTACTTGTTTTTAATATAAAATATTTTTTATTTATTTATTTTTGTTCATATTACATATCTATATTAAGAAAAATATCATCATCTTCCTCCATAACATCTCTATAATTTCTTAAATTTAGTGATTCTATTTCTGAATCTGATGAAGGTATACAATTAATTCTATAATGACCCCATGCATATGTTTTAATTCCATTTTCTCTTATAAATCTCTTATCATCTAAATAGCTTAATGTTAACTTACTTATATGTTGTGTATAAATTTGATGTATCTTAGATCTAAATATATACATGGAGTCAAAATATAGTTTTTTCTCTTGTAAACATTTTCTGAAATCGTTAATTGATAGTTTAGCTGTTACACATTGTTTAACACCTTTGATTCAATTTTAACTGAATACATTTTTGCTCTTAAACCAATGAATTCCTTAATAACTTTACCGTTGCACTCATCTTTCATCATTCCTAATACTTTTTTATTTACAAGCGGGATATTATAAATATTATCTTTCGGATATGCAGATGTATCGAAATGAATAGTAATATCATTTCGAATATCATCATACAAGTCATTTGTTTTGACATCATATATAAATGAATCTGTATCCATATAATTAAGATTAATGTTATCAAGATATTTAGGTTTCATGTAATCATAATGAAAATTATACATTTTCCATTTTGATAACTCTAAAACTGAAAACCCAATATATATCGGTTTATTATATACTGTTTTTACTCTTCTCATTTCGATTGCAATCATATTTTCATTAATTTGAATAGCACTATGAAAGTTTGGTTTAGCTATAAGAGACCTAGCACCTAACCGTTTTTTTCTATTCTCCCTTTCACAAACTATTTTTATATCTTTTCTCTTGTCAACGTTTTCCATGGTCTTACCATATACAGCATTATTTAGCAATTTAAAAAAGTTTTGTTCAAAGGAATTTTTTGCTAAAGTTCTATGATGATTGTTCAAATCGATATATGTTTTCAACCAATCTGATTGATTAAATTTAAGAATTCTATGGATTTTCTTTAAGATTAAACCATTTGCAATACATTGTTGAAGATTTTTATAGTGAATTACGTAATTTGTTTTATTGCTTAAATCTGTAATTAATTTTTTCTGTTTCATTGTTTCTATTTTTTTATTTTCTGCACAAAATGGTAAATCATTATGGTAGTCATGTAAAGAACTGGGGTAATCTAAATCTACTTCTAATATATACCCTATTGGAGAATCGTCTTTAATATCGTTTAAGTTAAAATTGTCAACGTTTTCAAGCCATTAAAAATTTTTAAAAGGAAGGTATTGTGACATTGCATAACCGTATAAATTATTTACATCTAAATATATAAGATAATTTGATTCCTTAGTGGAATCATAATCACTAACATATTTATTATTGGCTATAGAATGACGGTTACTGCATTGAACAATACCTCCCCTTATACCTCGAACGATAAAATTATACATATTAATGTCTGTTAATAGTTCTAATTCTATTTGTGTAGTTTTCAACATTGCATCCCAAGACAGACCAGGTGTAGTATAATATTGACATGGATCTAAGTTATGAATATTTTTACAGACTTTTCTAAAATTTTCAAATATATCACAAAGTTGAAGAACGTCAACTTTGAGATATAAAAGTAAATAATCTAATAAAATATTGCACTGAAATGTACTCCAAACATTTTCTGCATGTTGGTATTCTTCTTCACTACACGACACATTAGTCAGTTTATTGAAAAAGACTTCACGAGGAGGTAACTGTGTTTCCTGTAGACGATTTTCTGAATCTATATAATCATAGGGAAAAACCCCTCTACGTTTCATTAAACTGAATTCATTGCTGTTGCTATAAAATGATTTAACAATTTTTAAATCATCATCAGTCAAGTAACTAGCTAATTTTTCTAAACTTGATGGCATGAATCGAAATGAGTCGAGAAAACGTAATTCAAATGTTTCTTTTTCATTTACCGGAATTCTTTTAGATATTGATATATATAATTCCTTATTTAAAGGAATTATATTTATATCACCTTCAATAGATGAAAGTTCTCTAACAAACAAATGACAATCGTATGCCGAAAGATTGTGAAAAAAAATAGGGATGAAATTGGCAATTTGATATTCTAAATTGCAATTATTGTGAGCAGGTCCTCTATATTCACCAGTTAAATGACAATGATCCACCACTCTATTATGATCTAAAAATTTCTTGCAAATGTGACATGTTGGATCTTCATTTTGAATCTGTTTTTGGAGTGGTGTTAAAGAATTCATTGGTTTAACTATTCTTAAATAATTATTATAAATATATAAAGTATCTTCTACTAAACTTTTGAAAAAATGCTTTGCAGAATTCTCACCACTGTATATTCTAAACTTGTCTAATTTAGAGTCAAATGAACACTTTATATAGTAACTATATGCATATGGAATATGCTTTTGTTTGACTTTACATTATTAGAATTCTGAACATTTGTTGATTCTAAAATACATTCAAAGTCAGCATACACGACAAATGGTACATCCATTTGCTTCTTAAAATTTTTGAAATTGAGAATGTTATCACCTGGATCTGGCATTCTAGTAACCATTTTGTTGCATTCCTCTTTGTGTTTTACTAAGGCCGCCTCATTGTGAAAGTGGATAAGACATGTATTACATATATATACTTTTCTGCAGTGTTTTGTTAGCTGACTTTTCACCAATCTGTAATTATATATATATATAAAAAAAAATTAAACATTAGTTAAGTGTTTATTTTTTTATATTTTTTTATAAATATGCTTACCTTGATATACTTTTAATCCAAACATAATGAAACCGTTCATCTTTCTCCAATAACAACAAATTAATGTGAATATTCTTTTCCTTTTGTGTAAAGTAGAATGGTCCTACTACATGATCCCCTTCCAATCCAAAAACATTGACACTGATCTCGGGGTTATTTTCTTCAAATATCTTTATCATACTAACGGCTAATGGAAACTTTAAACCTTTAAAATTTAAAATCTTTCCGTTTTCTAGCGTTATCATTTCATCTTTAATTTTATCATTTATATTATAAGATTGGCATCTTTCTGAATGGTGCGGTAATTCACATATTGCAGATATTATAGCCCACTTGAAGCAGTATTCATCTTTATTTTGTACATTGATACATGCTTTTTTGCTGGCAATTATTGCTGGTAAAGGTAAATATTGTGAACCTTTAAGACATTCATATTTATTAATATTAATCTCAAGATGTGTGATTTCTATTAAGGTCCATCCGCTGTCTCGTTCTTGAAATTCACTCATCTTTGCTACTAAATTCTCACATTGATTATATATATATGTGACAAAGAAAAATGGTTAAGTGAAATATTTGAAACAGAAAAACTAAAAATATCTATATTTAATTTAGACTCTTGTCCAAATTTCAAAATTTTATATAAAAATAATTCACATATAAATATATGTAATTATCATAAGAATAAAATAAATAATTGTTATCTAATGTGTGCTGAAAAGAATGTTATTTTACTTCGAGATTTTATTCACTTATGTTTAAATGAAGAAAAACTTGATGAACTCTATTAACTTACAATTAGTTATTAATTATTCACCATACGGATAACATCAACAATGGTAACATCGGCTGAATTAGAGGAACTTTGGATAAATATAGTACACATATAGATCAGGATCATAGAGATTTATTTCTCAAAATGATTAATGAACTACGAATGTATAATAACATTATTACACCATTTATATATTTTGATAATTAATTTCACAAATATGATTGTGAAAATATTCAAACAAAATCTTTTAATATATGTGCATGTAAATCATATTACAATCAATATATGTTAACAATAAAGCTTTATAATTTATACAAACGTATTTTTAATTTTACTCCACAAGAAAATAAAAATATTAAATAATTGTAATTTTATTTTTTAAGATTTTATTGTAATTTTATTTTTTAAGATTTTATTGTATTTATTTTGATTGAATAAACAAGTATGAAAGTAAAAAACAGAAACAAAATACATGTTTTTATAAATTTATAGATTTTATTACAAATCGTTCTCCAACTCGTTTTATAGCACGACATCCTGTTATAGGTTTTCTGCTTAAATGGCAATTTTCAATTTTCCTGCAGTATGATTTGCATACTTCATGTGAAGAATACATGAAACGTATATGCTTACCGGAAAATTTTTCAAAGCATATTGTGCATTTATAATTCCTCCAATAATCACTTTCAAAAGTGTTTTTGGCTCTTAATAACTTCAATATATTCATACGCGTCTTCTTAGAAGTTTTACACTTCTTCTGCAATTTTCTTATAATTCTTTGCATATTACACTCCCCATTCAGTAAATTTTTATATATTTCTTGATATTCATTAATCTGAAAATAGTGTGATGTCATTGCATGGGTTAGCATATCTGTTTCATCACACATTTTTTTAATAAGCTCCTCATCCTTCTCTTCCTCCTCATCACTAGATGAATCGATCAATTCCTTAACGTTTCTGACAACATTGTTCCGGCTTGTTGACGGCTGAGAATCATGGTTTACTATCATTGAATCATCGTTTACTGACATTGAATTATTAAATTCGTTTAAATTCAATATCTGTGCCTCATCTAGAGACACCGTTGAGTCCGATAACACAACATTATATGCTGGTGAAGCTGGGGATTCAATTTCTTCATTGGGTGATTCTATTACTTCATTAGATGACAACGGAGATTCATTTTCTATCGGATTTAAAACTTCACTTTCCGATCTCATAGAAACAAAGTTTGCACTCATGATTAATATTTATTAACTGAATTAATTATTAAAAAAATATAAAACCATTTCTTTTATTTATCACAAAAAGTAATAATTCTTATATTTCTTATCAAAAAAAAGAAAAAAATGTAAAAACTACCCCCTTACCTTCCTCTCATATATTTTCTAAGTATGCAAAAAAAAAAAATTCTTAAAAACCACAAAAACTACATTGTAATGCACTCGCGCACCAACTCTTAAAACCGCAAACATATTATTGCATACACTTTTCAAACGCGCTCGCATTAATAAAACCGCAAACAGTTTAATTGCACTTTAACAAATCCCATGGATGGAAAACACACTACACTCACAAATCACAAATTTAATAACACCCTCACCGATGCAGAGATGGACCTCCAACATCACACACACACACTCTACACTCACCCTACATCCCAGCATACACACCCTACATCCAGCATACACACACCCTACACCCAGCATACACACTCTACATCCAGCAACCACACATCCTACACCCAGCATACACACACCCTACACTCACCCTACACCCAGCATACACACACCCTACACCCCCCCCCCTCTCAAACCACCACCCCCTTCACCTATCACACATTCTCAAACGTACACATACTCCCACCCATGCATAACACACATCTCAAACGTACACATACTCCCACCCATGCATTTTTATCAACTACTTACCAGACTGGTTACCAGTGGCGAAAAATTCATGCATACCAGTTTTTGTATGGAAAACCTGGGGTAGAACATACATAAACATACTACTTGCATATCATTACAATTTTGACACAAAGTACATTTCTTAGTATATTGTATTTTCCCTATTCACGCAAATAACTTTGTCAGTTTTCAAGCTACGACAGTTTCGTATACCTCATTTTAATCAATAAGAAACGCACTTTCTTTTGATATATCACTTATTCAAAAATCTTAAGTTCTTAAAATTGATAAAATTTGCATATCATTACAATATTGGCACAGAGTACGGTAGTATGTTTATAGCGAGTCTGGCTTGATGTCAGTGTCGCTGGAAATAGGTTTAACGATTGTGGCTTAGTAAGTGAGACGTTAAGAAACATTCTGGCGTAAGTGATTCAGGCGCTCAAGAAAATGTGTTGGTTGAAATTGTTCTTAGAAGAATTTTGTGTGTATTAGTATGCACGGCATGATATTTTGTTTTTCTTAAAAATTCTGGCGTAAGTGATTCAGGCGTTCAGAAAAATGTGGTGGTTGAAATGTTTGTTCTTAGTATAATTGTGTGTGTTTAGAAATGCATGGCATGTTTTTTTTGGGTTTTCTCGTTGTAATCGAGAAATTTTCTTAGGATACAAAGATGAGTTTTGTGTGTTTTGAAATGTTTGTTCTTAGAAGAATTTTGTGTGTTTAAAAATGCATGGCCTTTTTTTTTCTTTTCTTGATGCGATCGAAAAATTTTCCTAGGTTTGTGTTTGTTGTTGTTTTAACTTGATTGAAATTGTGTGCATAGATAATTTTGTGTGTATTAATATTCATGGCATGATCCTTTTTTATGTTTTTGGGTATACACACAGCAAGTGCGCTTATTGTTTCAGGGGTTAAATTGTGCGCACACACAAGTGTTTGTATTAATATTCATGGTATGATCTTCCTTTTGTTCTGTTTATGTTTTATCTTTTTAGTGCACTTGCTGTGATCGAGTAATTTTAGTAGAAGTGTGGTTGTTGTTATTTTCTTTTATTATAATTTGATTTATTATTTGTATTTGATTGACTGTGCTGAAAATTTCCAGAATCGGTCCACAATTTCATATACCTCCCATACAAAAGTACATATTCCCTGAAAATGGGTTTTTTGTTAATAACTTCCGTCACAATGCCGATATCTTCACAAAATTTTACAAGTTAAAATCCTATGTCAATAGAATTCATACAAAGAAAAAGTTTTCTGGATCGGTCAATAATTGGACATAGCTCATACAAAGTCTCCTCCCGAAAATCACATAAACGCGCATAACTCGTTACTAAATTAAGATATCCATATAAAATTTGGTAGAAGTATTACCCATATGCATAGAAATATTACTGTGAAATTTTTTTTCGATCGGTCTATAATTGGTCATAGCTCCCATACAAGGTCCCATCCCGAAAATCACTTAAACGCGCATAACTCATTACTAAATTAAGATATCCATATAAAGTTTGGCAGAAGTATTGCTCATATACAAATAAATATTACTGTGAAATTGTTTTCCTATCGGTCCATAATTTATCATAGCTGCTATACAAGGTCCCTTTCAGAAAAACACTTAAAGGCACATAACTCATTTTACGATCGGTCCATGTTTGGTCATAGCTCTCATACTAGGTCCCCTTCAGAAAATAATATATTATTAGTTTTTTTTTTTATTTTTTAAAAATTATTTTATATTCCTTAAACAATAGTAAGAATCTACAATTCTAAATAAGGTAAATTTTCTAAAGTGGAAAATAGTACATCTGCACGTATACGGTCCCTCTTCACAGCTATCGATGGCCCACGGGCAGCACTGGATATGGCTTCCATAATTGTCGTCTTCTCCTTCCACCACTCCGAATTCCTCGTTTTCGTCGAGCATGTGGATGAAAAAGTCCACCATTTGTCGATGCTCATACTGCATGGACTTATGGAAATCTTCAACAAATTTATTTATAATTTCTCTAAGACAATTCATTTCTTGTTGAAAGTTTGAAGATATTTGATTAAATATTTCGAATATAACTTCTTTTTATCAGAATATTTAAAACTATTTTTTTTATTTTTATACAATTTTTTTCCTTGTCACACCGTTGTAAAATAATACTATCTCACTTTTACTTTTTTACATCCTCTACACTTTTTATAAAATATTCATTTGTAATAGTTTTACGTAGAGTGAAAGGGTTTGCTATATTAATCACATGTGACAAGGTCCCCTCCCGAAAATCACTTAAACGCACATAACTCATTACAAAGTTAAGATATCCATATAAAATTTGGTACAAGTATTGCTCACATATATTACTATGATAGTTCTTTTGGATCGGTCCATAATTGGTCATAGCTCCCATACAAGGTCCCCTCCCGAAAATCACTTAAACGCGCATAACTCATTACTAAATTAAGATATCCATGTAAAATTTGGTACATGTATTACTTATATGCACAGAAATATTACTGAGCAATTTTTTTCCGATCAGTCAATAACTGGTCATAGCTCCCATGCAAGGTCCCCTCCCGAAAATCACTTAAACGCATATAACTCATTACTAAATTAAGATATCCATATAAAGTTTGGCAGAAGTATTGCTCATATACAGATAAATATTACTGTGAAATTGTTTTCCTATCGGTCCATAATTTATCATAGCTGCTATACAAGGTCCCTTTCAAAAAAACACTTAAAGGCACATAACTCATTTTACGATCGGTCCATGTTTGGTCATAGCTCTCATACTAGGTCCCCTTCAGTAAAGAAAATGGCGTTTGTAATGTTCAATAAATCTTGGAATTGTAATAGATTTAAGTTGTTTAAATCTTGGGAGTTTTCTATTTATGACATGAGAAAACTTATTTCTACAAATATTTGATCACTTAGAAAAGTATTAACATAAAACTAGCTAGTGGAGGGTATTTAAGATTCGGCTCAGCCGAATATAGCACTCTAACTTGTTTTTTATAATATATTATTAGTTTTTTTTAATTTTTTAAAAATTATTTTATATTCCTTAAACAATAGTAAGATTCTACAATATATTATATTTTCCTTAATTAAAATTGAGAAGTATAGTGATATTAAAATTAAACTCATTACTAAATTAAGATATCCATGTAAAATTTGGTACATGTATTACTTATACGCACAGAAATATTACTGAGCAATTTTTTTCCGATCGGTCAATAACTGGTCATAGCTCCCATGCAAGGTCCCCTCCCGAAAATCACTTAAACGCATATAACTCATTACTAAATTAAGATATCCATATAAAGTTTGGCAGAAGTATTGCTCATATACAGATAAATATTACTGTGAAATTGTTTTCCTATCGGTCCATAATTTATCATAGCTGCTATACAAGGTCCCTTTCAAAAAAACACTTAAAGGCACATAACTCATTTTACGATCGGTCCATGTTTGGTCATAGCTCTCATACTAGGTCCCCTTCAGTAAAGAAAATGGCGTTTGTAATGTTCAATAAATCTTGGAATTGTAATAGATTTAAGTTGTTTAAATCTTGGGAGTTTTCTATTTAAGACATGAGAAAACTTATTTCTACAAATATTTGATCACTTAGAAAAGTATTAACATAAAACTAGCTAGTGGAGGGTATTTAAGATTCGGCTCAGCCGAATATAGCACTCTAACTTGTTTTTTATAATATATTATTAGTTTTTTTTAATTTTTTAAAAATTATTTTATATTCCTTAAACAATAGTAAGATTCTACAATATATTATATTTTCCTTAATTAAAATTGAGAAGTATAGTGATATTAAAATTAAACTTTCTCGCACATTATATTTCCGTATTAATTATTTATTTAAATTAGCTATATTGATTTACATATTTTTAATACATTTTTAGATTAGAGTGAAGAGTACAGGGATATATAATTTGTTTTGTTTTCTCTCATATTCTATTTTAAAATAAGCTTTACTGAAAATTTCAAATTTTCAAATGTAGTTCTTTAGCAGTTGAAAATATTTTTAATATCAATCGCAAATTAAGCCTTCTGTTCTAAAGACTTAAATAAAAATATGAATTCTAAAAATGTAATAAAAAAAATTCAACAGTATGAATAATAAAAACCTAATTCATATTAAGGAGTTGCAACACTTGACAAAATATATAATTTTAAAGGCCAAGAGAACAACCACAAAATATGACTCAACCATCCAATTAGAGTTAGAGGACAATATTATGTTTTTACCTAATAGATATAACATATTAAGCGATGACGATATTGTAGAGTTGTCTTCAGGCGCATACAGCTTACAAAGAGAGGGGGAACGAGCCTTACGTTTGCAAACCTAAGATATCGATTTTATTCCAAATAGGCAATACCAAGTTTGGCAAATATAAAAAGTTTACTAAATAATTTAACTTTTTTTTGATTTTTAATTCAAAATATATGTATATGTAAATGTATTTTAATAATTTTTAAATAAAAAAAATTTATTAACTAAAATATAAGTGGATTTTTTATTTATTCTTCTCTGTTTTAACAATACTTAAATATGAATAATTTCACAATAAACAATTAACTTAAAACTATAATTGGTGCTTTTTTATTTCTTCTTCCTTTCAGATTTTTTGAATAGAAATTCAAGACACAAGTGTCCACAATTAAATGAATTATAATTTTGATGTTTAATGTAGTTATATTTAATATTTTTCCCAAGATATTTGAATAATTCTAATGGTGGTTGTAAATTTCCAAAGCTATCGAAATATTCAATTTGTTGATTTTCTTTATAATATGCTACCCAATGTGTTCCAGATCCCTTTGATGAATCTAAATTAATGATACCACATTCTATATTTCTTGGTCGTTTCGGTAGAGAGTCTAACATGAAAGTTCCTCTAAAATGTTTAATATCCTTTGAAAAATGTTTAAGGTCAACATCAGTTAAAGGTCTTTTGGGTAGCATTTTTAAACGTTTTTTGAGTTTTCTTCGTAAATCAATCCATATCCTTTTTTATAAGGTTTAAGATATAGGCCTTTCCCCATTGCTATAGCTTCCATTGTTTTATTATGTCTAGTCGCTTCATCTAGTTGATTTTTAGCATTTTTTTGCCGCATTCACAGCTTTTGCTATAGCAGAACCTCCAGTAGATAAACTACCAATTGCACCAAGAGCAGTTAGAATTGGAATTAAAGGTAAAAAGCCACCAATTTTTGGAACATTTATTATACGTGGAATTGTAACTTGACTTTTTTCCTTTGAATGAATTGTTAATTACTTTACGTGTAATTCTAATGGCAGAGTTAATATCTTGGGGTTTTTCTTTTCTTAATATCTTAGTCGCTGTTTTTATAGTTGTATTAAAAAGTTTTCTGCCAAGTGTTTTTTTTACTTTTGAAACCTTTTTTAATTTTTTCTTCTCCAAACAGATGCCGAATTTTCTATTTGCTTTCATTACATTAGCAACCAAATAAGCAAATGATTTTTCTGATAGTCCACTATCTTTTGAAAGAACTCGCTCCCAAGCTCTATTTTCAAGAATTTTATCAGCCTGATGTCTTATATTTATATCTTTACTTTTGTAATATGCTATATCATGCTCTTTGCAAGCAGAATCTAATTGATTAATTCCTTTATCACCACGATTCAGACGTTGTTGCAGTTTTGTACCAGGACCACAGTATTGATAACCAGGAAGATTTAGTACAATAGGTAATGCGTTAATAATTTTATCCACTAAACCTTCTCCAATGACCGCTGTTTTATAATTGATATCTTTGTTATAATAAATAACCATCTTATCTTATTCTATAAAAATAAAAAAATTCATACTACAATATTCATTAGCAATGATGCGTTTAGTTAAACAACATAAAAATATTTCAATTCGGAATATTGATTCTTCCATGCAAACGGATTCAAAAATAAGACATAGTTCCTTGTTACCGAATTCTATTCGTGCACTTGCACCTGTGGAAAAACTAATGTTATGATTGGTTTGATAGAAAGTCCTAATGGGCTTAAATTTGAAAATATATACCTATATTCAAAATCACTTTATCAACCAAAATATGAATACTTGAAAAGTCTAATATCACCAATTCGAGGAATGGGTTATTATACATTTCCAGATAATGAATCAGTAATATCTCCTGATAAAGCCAAAATGAACTCAATTATGATATTTGATGATGTAGCATGCGAAAAGCAGAATAATATACGCGCATATTTTTGTATGGGACGACATAAAACGTTGATTCATTCTATTTGTGTTAAACTTACACAAGAATACCGAAACAGTTGATCCGAGATAATGCTAATATGATTGTAATGTTTAAGCAAGATGAAATGAATATGAAACATATTTATAATGATCATGTTGGAAGCGACATGAGTTTTGAACAATTTTTTGAAATTTGTCAAGAATGTTGGAAAGAGAAATTTGGTTTTTTGGTGATAAGCAAAGATGATGAATTGAATAATAGAAGATATCGAAAGATTTTTGACTATTTTATAACAACATAAATTATACAAATTTATATTAGTATAACATCAACATTTAAACATACTAGAACTTAATAAATGATTATTTATTTATCCGCTCTTCAATAATAAATCCTTACCATCTCATTGTAGTTATCAGATTAAAAACTAATTTCTATCTTACATCATATATTATCAAAAAAAAAAAAAAATGGATGAAAACGTTTTGAAAGAATTGGTAAAGACAAGAAATGTGCTGAAGAAAAAATTTCGTAGTATAAAAATTGGCGAAGAAGACACACATAAACAACTTAAAGATACATTTAAACCTTAAAATGAAAATTTAAATATTGATATGAATGATGCAGATTTATTACTCTTAGAGAAATTAAATGAGTTAGACAATCTATATGGTCCACATAAAGATTCTAATAATGAATGGATAGTAAAATCAAATTTAATGGTGATAAAATTGAAATTGGAAATCAAATATGGGCTCTTAAACCAGGTCTATTTTCATTAATGTTTCATAAAACACCAAAGAATTACGATAAATCTGAACTAGAAATTTACCAAAAGATATTAATAAATACAAATGCATACAAACGACATTTTAAACCTGATGGTCAAATAAAGGTACAAAAGCCTATAAATATTAACATATTATAGGAAAACTGTTTAAAGGAAAAAATTAAAAGCAGTTAGCAATAGAATCAACACCATCACATGAGTCAACTAAACGGAACTACATGGACACTGGATTGATGAAACTCAACCAGATATATATACTGGGATGATCCAAATGAGTTGGTAGATCGACTTAGACTATTAATGGCATCACAAGCTGCTGGTCACACAAACCACAATAACGAAATTGTATCAATAATTGAAGAATTGTATGAAGCTAACATTAGAAATATGTCCATCGATCGATAAATTTGGTCACTTTCTTAATGATACAAGTAGTATTATTTCAATAAAAAATGCACCTAAATTGTTGGGGTTCTTTGTGGATTCAAATAACAACATTGATATCCAAAACAAACGAATCAGAAATGTGGCAACAGCTTTGGAAGAAAATGATGTTGTCAACAAAATGCTTTTGCAATTTCAGATTGAAAAGACGAAAAAAGAGATAACTGAATATTTAAAAGAAAATATTAACGAAATTAATGATCGAATTCAAAATTTGATTATAATTTTCGAAGAACAAGTAAAAACGTTAATAGAAGATATATATAAAGTTGGCAGTCGAAATTAAAACTAATATATTACATTAGTTAATTATACTTCATCAGATAACAATCCACCTTAAATTGTCCTATAAAATAAAATAGATAATATCGGATAAAAGATTTTTAGTAAATGAATTCCATAAACAAGCTCGAAAAATTTTTCCACGTCGAAGAGTTGTGATGAAAGGAATAGATGATCTCTGGCAAGCTGATTTGGTTGAAATGGGGAATTATTCAACATACAATAAAAATTATCGTTATTTGTTAACTGTAATTGACACATTTTCAAAATTTGCTTGGGGTGCACCTCTCAAAACAAAAACTAGACCCGAAGTAGTTCAAGCCATGGACAATATTTTCAAATTAGGACGTATCCCAAAAAATTTGCAGACAGATGATGGCAAAGAGTTTTTCAATAAATATTTTAAAAAACTAATGGATAAACATAATATAAATCACTAATCAGCGTTTAGTAGAATGAAAGCGTCAATTGTAGAACGATTCAATAGAACCCTAAAAGGAATGATGTGGAAAGAGTTTAGCTTCAATGGATCATATTATTGGCTAGACGTTTATAAAGATTTAATTGACGCTTATAACAACAAAGTTCATCGTACCATCAAACTGGCTCCAATAAACGTCAATTCCACAAATGAGAAGAAGTTGTTAAATACGGTATATAATAATTTAAAAAAATATAAAATATCAAAATTTAATGTTGGATATTATGTACGGATTAGCAAATATAAACATATTTTTGAAAACGGATATACTCCAAATTGGACAACAGAAATTTTTAAAATAAAAACTGTGAAAAACACCTTTCCTACAACATACTTATTAGAAGATTATCGTGGAAATCCAATAGAAGGAGGATTCTATGATGAAGAACTTTCCAAAACTAAATATCCTGACACTTATCTTGTCGAAAAAGTTCTTAAAACTAAGGGAGAAAAAGTATTTGTAAAATGGTTGGGATTTTCAAATCAACACAATTCTTGGATTAATAAAAAAGAAGTATTGTAGTTAGTAAATTTTAATGAAAATTCTATAATTGTTATATATGTATGTATAAAAATTACAAAATAAGAAAATCATATAAATAAAAAATATTTTTTTATAAACAATATTGTGTTAAATTTATTTTATTTACAATCCAACAACCAGAATGTCAATAACCCTAACATTGAGCTCTAATTCCTCGGAACTATCAGCAAATTACTTTCCTCCAATTATTTTGGATGGTGAATATAAGTGCGCTTTAACTGGTTTCCATTCATACAACAGCATTCCAAATGTGGATATCTACAATAATAAGTTTCATATTGGTGAACATGTAATTGAAATTCCAATTGGTTCTTATGAATTGAATGATATCGTTAATTATACTAAGGAACAATACAAACGATATAGTCCGAAAAATATAATTGATATCGAAGCTAATAATAATACAATGCAAGTAAGAGTTAAAATCTCTAATGACTTCATTTATTTTAATAAAGAAAATACTATAGGGAATATATTTGGATTTGATAAAAAAATTCTCCATCCAAACGAAAACCATTATTCAGATCTTCCAGTTAATATATTTAAAGTAAATCTTTTACGAGTGGAAAGCAATATATCTGTCAATACATATATGAATAATTCTCAATCACACACATTATATGAATTTGCAATTAACGTACCACCAGGGTATAAAATTGATGAGATTCCTAGAAATCTCATTTATTTGCCTGTTAACTGTCGAGAGATAAGTTCCTTAAATCTACAAGTAGTTGAACAAGACGGATATTTAATTAATTTCCGTGGAGAGGAAGTCACAATAAGAATTCATTTAAAGCCAAGAAAATAATGATAATTTACAATAAGAATATATATAGAAATAAAGACTCATTCTCAACCTGTAAAATAATATCAACAAAATCGAAAGTAAAGAGATCATTACCGCAAAAAAAAGTTGACGGAAGCTAATAAGAAATTTCTTAAATCATTGAATTTTAAGCTAAAAAAATCATGAGTTCAATAATAGATGTTCTGGAGAAACCCTTATCTGATGAAAATATAATTAAAAAAGACTACCACACGTATACTCCATACCTTCAATCATATAACAACAACGATGAAATTAGAATTTCAATTCAAAACCAAGATTTATATGTTTTACCTGGAGAAAGTTATTTGTATGTAGAAGGATTCGTTAAAATGAGGCTAATACAAAATTAGTTGCTTCTACAGCCAACTTTAAATTAAAGAATAATTTTGTCGCATGTCTGTTTGATGAAATTCGTTATGAACTTAATGGTATTGAAATCGACCCCACACGACATTTAGGGGTATCAAGTACCATAAAGAATTTGATCTCTTTATCGCAAACGGATAGCAATAGATTAAGCTGGATGGAATAAAATAGATGATGTAGATCTTGTAAATGGATATTTCAATTTCTATGTAACCCTAAAAATATTATTAGGATTCGCAGAAGACTACAATAAAATTATATTAAATGGAAAACACGAATTAATTTTACTACGTAATAAGAATGATTCGGATTTGGTATACTCATCTATTACTACAGAAAAAGCTAAAATGACTATTTCAAGCATTTCATGGAGAATTCCACATGTACAATTATCTGATTTTAGTAAATTAAATATGATGAAGACAATTAATAGTGGAACTTCTATACCAATTGAGTTTCGTAGCTGGGATTGTCATATTAATCCACAACTCAACACTGGAACTAATCATATATGGAATGTAAAACTTGCTGCAAATAGAGAGCGCCCTCGTTTTTTGTTCATTGTAATTTATCTAATATAAAAGTGCATTTAAATTCAGAATCATATCCATATGATAATCTAAATATAAAATTTAAAAATGAACGTTTCGCAATTCTCTATGATATGTATTTGAGATTTCAACAAAGCTATTACATTAGGGAACCTCAACCACTACTCACTTCTCAAGAGTTTAAGAATAATGAACCAATTATTGTAATAGATGTCAGTCACCAAAATGAATCCGTTAGTGGGCCTATTGATATAAAGCTTGAATTTGAAACATCTGAAAATGTTCCCGCAAATATATCAGCTTACTGCATTCTCATACATGATCGTATAATTAAATACATACCTTTGAAAGGACAAGTTCGAAAAGTTTTATAAAACATATAAAAATGTATCACAATATAGTTTTTAAAGACTTGCAAGGTTTTAAACTTAAATCAAAAAAATTTATTGTTAAAGAAGTTGCAATAGTTTTCAATTCTATGGAGTATATTAATTACATCATAAAACCACCATTTGATTTTAATTACTTATCTTCAAAGGAAAAAAAGGAAGCTTGTTGGTTAATTAATAATTTTCATCATCTAAAATGGTATGACGGATCCATATCATTTAATAGTATGTGTAAATTTTTAAAAGGAAATTTGAGATCATCCAAAGTCTATGTTAAAGGAACTGAAAAAAAAAATTGGTTGGAAAAAATATTGAACCAAGAAGTGTTTAATGTAGAAGAGAATGACTGTATAAATTTTAAGCAACTGGAAAGGAAACATACAAATCAAATTTATTGCAGTTATCACAACTATGGAGTTTGCGCCCTAAGAAATGCTATTTTCATTGAAAAAGAATATAATGCGTAGAATAAGAAAGAAAAAACACATGTTTTATATATTATATTTTTAGATAACATTTTATTTTTTGTATTTTGTAATGATAGTTAATAATAATAAAAAAAATTATATAATAAATTATGTAATATTTAAATTAAATATGTAATATTTAAATTATATAGATTGTCCACCACCTGGGAATATTATGTTCCCCGCGGACCAAAAAACTGGAAAAAACAAATATGGAAAATAAAAATAAAAAGATAAAAGTTACGGTGCAGGGCCTAAATAACCCAGTACCGGCAACAAGTGTTGATCTACTCGCGAGTCACGTGTCGTCGTCATCCTGCAATCGTGAGCAAAATACTACTACGGAGGTGGGTACTTTGGCCTCCGTGGCGGACAATGCGTCAAGTGTACAGCATGCCGCTGGCAAAAATATAGGGGTGAAAGAGAAGGATGTACTCGGAGAGAGCTCTAAGCTACCTCAGCCTTTAAATATAGGTGAGGGTTCCGACTCTGAATCCTCAGATGATAATAATAATAATACCATTATAGCAAATCCCAAAAAGGATGAAGTAGAGCAAATGGTGAAAGAGGTGAGTGATAGCATAGCTAAACTACCTATTACTAAGAAAAGACTTTCTGGAGCACAGAGGAGGAAGTTGAAAAAGATGCTTCAGGAAATCATAGTTAGTCAATCCCACGACACTCCAAAGGAAAAATCGGACTCTCTCACAAGATCTGAGGCAAAAAGGATCAGGTCTCCCGAGGAGTTGACAACTGAGAATAAACCTAAGAAGAAAAAGAGCTCCCCGTCTTCTAATACACAGTCGAAGCCAAGCCATACTTCACTCAAAGGAATCTCAAGTGAGAATCCTGCGAGTAAGGGTGACAACGCCAAGCCAGATATTTCGAAGACGAACACGTCGAAAAACGAGGAAGGAGAAGCTAGACAAGGAAAAGAGCCGCCATCTTACGCCAAAGTTGCCAGAAGTAGGCACCGGGACGATCTCTGCTATGCAGTTTACGATGCCGGTAATCCGACAGGCAAAATTCCAATAGACCAACAGAGTAAAATAGTCAACAAAAAATGGTCAACAATAAGATTGTGGACTATGCAATCGCTTCAAAGGGCAAACAACCAATAGAGAGCGAGAGCTGCGAGTTCAGCATGGGCGTGATGTTGATGAGGTTGGCATCTTACCAATGTGTTAGCACCCTAAAGAACTTGGTGGAAAGTATCCCTCCTCCCTGGGACGGCGCTAGGCCGTAGAGCGAGCTTCCGTTGCTCCTAAAGTCCACTGTCTACATAAAAGGATGGGGCAGTAAACTGGCTAATGAACGTATACTGGAAATTCTTGGAGGTCAAAATGCTGAGCTGGCCGTGGAAAAATGGGATGTCTTTTACAGGAAAGAAGAACCTGAGGGAAATTTATTTGTAATAGGTATCGACCAGAAATCCATGGCTAGTCTTGCCAAGAATAAAGGTAGGGCTTACTTCGCCTCTAAATCTGTCATATTCAAAATTGGGAAGGTGCCGATTGGAAGGGCTGTTACAACAAGCCTCGAAAAGGACACTAAAAAACCTAAGACCACAGCATCAGTATCCACTACTGATAACGTTGAGGAGTCAAATCCTAAAATCGAGGAATTTACCATTAACTCGCCAGAAGAAAGTGTAGTTGCCCTTTCCAAAATTGGGAAGGCGCCGATTGAAAAGGCTGTCAAAACCGGCCCCGACAAGGACACTAAAACACCTAAGACAGTACCCAAAGCATCATTAGCAAGTACTAGCAATGTTGAAGAGTCAAATCCTAAAAGCGAGGAGGAAATCACTCACCCGCCAGAAGACAGAACAGCAGTGCTCTCCAGAATTGGGAATGTGTCTGTTAAAAATACTGCTATTCCTATGCCTGATAAGGACAACGCAGTGCCATCAACAGTACCCACTGCATTAATAGCCACTTCAGGCTATCCGGAAGAGTCAAATCCAAAGAGCGAGGAGGTGACCACCAACTCGCTGGAAGACAGTTTAATGGATGACCATGATTGAGGTTATCCAAATAAACCTCCATCGGAGCGAGACAGCTACCAACGCTCTGATGGCTAAAATCAACACAGGTAAAATACATATAGCTTTAATCCAGGAACCTTGGACGATTCGCAACAAGGTTTCTGGATTAAATCACGTAAATTTCCAACTTTTGTACGCTGATACAGGAACTTATGTTTTCTCCTCTCAACAGGATTATCAACATCGGATGCAACGGTGCTGAAGCAAGGTCGTGGCAACATATTCCTTGCATCTATTTACCTGCCTTTCGATTCTCCGACACTACCACCAACGTCGGATCTGATGAAACTGGTTGAAGAGGCACAAAGAAAAAATAAGAAAATTGTAATAGGTTGTGATGCCAACTCGCACCATGTAGCTTGGGGTAGTACAAACACCAATCGCAGGGCACAAGCCCTCATGGATTTCCCTAATACTAAAACTTGATAACATTGAACTTAGGTAATAAAGCTACCTTCGTCAATAGAATCAGAGAAGAAGTATTAGATATAACTATATGTTCAGAAGAGCTTATAAACGAAATTCAGGATTAGAGAGTTTCGGATGAGCACTCCTTTTCTGATCATCGGTACATAAGATTCAAAATACTAAGGCCACCACCAAAGCCGATAAAGTTTCGGAATAAGTCTAAAACTAATTGGACAATGTTCGGGACCCTACTAAAGAACCGTTTAGGTCAGTACACTTTTCAATGTCAAAATAAAGAGGATATAGATGCCAAAGTGGAAACGTTCACAAGTGCCCTGGTTGAATCGTTCGAGGACAGCTGCCCTCTGCGAGAGCGGAGATCTGCCCAGGAAAAAACCTGGGTAACTGGGGAGATCCGGAACCTTGGGAAGACTCTTCGCAAACTATTTAACCGGGCACGGCGTAAAAAGACCGCAGTATACTGGGATGAGTATCGTAATAAACTTGGTGAATATAAGAAAATCGTTCGAAAAGCCAAACGAGACTCCTGGAAACTTTTCAGTGAACAGGTAGATAGCGTAAATGACGTATCGAAGATAAAAAAATTCCTATCCAAAACTCATGTCCAACCGGAATCTATGATCGATGACACGGGCAGGATGCTTGAGGATATGGAGGAGACAATGAAACTCCTAATGGATTCTCATTTCCCACCCGGTATATCGAATAACATAGATGAACCGATATTGGAGGAAGGGGAGGGTAACACGGAAATAGTTATTACAACTGATATTGTTAAAGGGGCAATCAAGAGCTTTGCTCCCTATAAAGCTGCAGGGCCGGATGGAATTTTTCCCGGCACTTTTGCAGATGGAGGCGGGACTGGTTTCCGTACATCTGTCACAGATATTCACTGCATGCTTAAAATTGGCATATACCCCAGTTAAATGGCAGGATGCAAGGGTAATATTTATACCCAAACCAGGGAAACCTAGCTATGCGACACCAAAGTCCTATCGACCGATAAGTCTTACGTCCTTCCTACTTAAAACCTTGGAACGGATAGTCGATAGCATGGTTAAAAGCAGCATACCATACAAAGACCTTAAATATAAGCAGCATGCTTATGTAAAGGGACGATCGGTGGAAACCGCTTTAAATGAAGTTGTCCACTACATAGGTGAATCTTTCGATAGCAAACTGTATACACTGGCGGTATGCATTGACATCGAAGGCGCTTTCAATAACGTGCACACTGATACTCTTATCCAATCCCTAGACCAGTTTTATGTTGACCGGGTGCTCCGTAACTGGATCAACTACATGCTAAGGAACAGATGGATAAGCTGCGAGATGTACGATATAACTATCAGGAAAAAGGTATTTCGCGGTATACCACAGGGTGGCATTTTGTCACCTTTACTCTGGGTTACCACGATTAATAGCCTCCTAAGGACCCTAGCCGAGAAAGGACTTAGACCTGTTTGCTATGCAGACGATGTCGTAATACTTTTAAAGGGAAAGGATCCAAATTACTTGTGTAGAAGAGCTGAGGAGGCTCTGAATACGGCCTTGAGCTGGGCTCAACCGAGAGGCCTCAATGTTAACCCGGCGAAGACGGAAATCTGTCTTTTCACAAGAAAGACAAAAATTTCTACATATACTGAACCTTGCTTCTTGGGCAAGAATATACCGGTGACAGACAAAGTTAATTACTTAGGTGTAATACTTGACCGGAAATTAAAATGGAGACACCACATAGAGGATAGGATCAACAAGGCACATCGGTGCTGGGCTATATGTAGGAGAACCATAGGCATGAAATGGGGTCTTAGTCCTACTATGACAAACTACCACCGTTTACCTAATCATAACACAAGCTTCCAGGCAGAAGTACGAGCAATAACGGAATGTATAAATTGGATTAGAATAAATATGGCGCCCACAGGGCTTAATATATTTACCGACAGCCAGAAGGTAATTTGTGCGATATGAGTTGATAGAATTAAATCTAAGACCGTATTGGATTGTAAGAAAGCTTTAACTGAATACTCTCCCAGAGGTAATAATGAAACGGTGGGTAGAACCACAAAGATTCTATGGGCTGACCCTGATGAGAGCAAGACGAGAAATCTTCTCAAAATGAGCAAGTCTGAGGTTAGTATGATGGTACGTATTCTGAGTGGACACTCAGGATTATGAGCACATCTATACAAAATTGGACGTGCGGACGAATGTAGAGCATGTGGAGAGGACAGTGAAACTCTGGAGCACTTTCTTTGCCATTGTCAGGCATTCGTCGAAGTAAGATCCAAGTATCTTGGAAGTGATGTTATTTCGGAAATAACATTCTTAACCAACACCGATTGGAAGATTTTTAGGAATTACGTCCAGGAAACTGAGTTTCTGAACATGGAAAAATAACACATTCAGTGAACAATTTTTTTTTTTTTCTTCTTGAATTGGAGCGCACAACAGGCCCGATAGTGGCCTAGGTGTATTTCTTCGGATTTGATGTAGTATACATCCTCCTACCAACCTAACCTAACCTAACCTAAATTAAATATTGAACTTATAGAATAATTATAATTATATCTTTTTAAATAAATACAACATTTTATTTATTTTATACATTTATACATTTATTATTATTATTGAATAAACTTTTAATTAATTTATTCTATAAATTAGAAGAAAACTAATACTCTATTTCCATTAATAATTCATCATTATTAACATCATTAATAAACGAGTCTTTAATTATATCTATTTCTTTCATTAAAGGATCATCATCTTCATTATATATTTAAAAATCTTGCTTGTAAGACCCCAAGCAAGAGTATTTCTATTATTACTACATATAAATAGCTTAAACTAATTTTATTTATATGTGCAGTATACAACACATGCAATTTCGACTTAAAGACAATCATATTGCCATAGTATATTTTTTTTGTTAAATAAACAATTTTTATAGTCTGATAGACTTAAATTTCTAACCACATTATTTTTGACACCCTTAGCCTTTTTAGTTTCTCTTAGATCTTCTGTTCTAAAGGAGTACATTTTTGCCCTAAGACCTACAAATTCCTTCATAACTACACCATTATTCTCATCTTTCATCATACCTAGAACTTTCTTATTTTTTATTTTTTTTTTTTTTTTTGGAATACCAAACCGATTATTACAATCATATTCGGAAGTGTCGAATCTTAGATCGATATCATTCAATATATCTTTATTAAAATCATCCGTTTCAATGGAATAAATGAAGGAATCCGTATCCATATAATTGAGAAGTGCTTTTGAATTATATTTAGGCACAATATAATCATAATGGAAATCAAACATTTTCCGTTTTGAAAGTTCTAGAATTGTAAATCCGAGGTAAATAGGTTTGTTATAAAATGAATATGTTTTATTTAACCCAACAGCTAACATATTTTCTTCGAAAATGCTAATTGAATTAAATTCTGGCTTTGCTATTAAAGCACGTCCCCCTAACCTTTTACTTTCATTTTCCCATTTACTTACAATTTTTACATTTTTACGTTTGTCAACGTTCTCCATAGTTTTACGATATACCGCATTATTGAGCAATTTGAAAAAGTTTTTTTCAAATGCATTTTTAGCATTTGTTCTATGATGATTATTAAATGATATATACTTTTTAAGCCAACTAGATTGCTTAAATTTTAATATTCTATGTATTTTACCTAATTTCAACCCATGTTTTCAACATTGTTGTAAATTTTTATAATAAATCACATAATCATATTTATTATTTAAATCTATAATTAATTTTTTTTCTTTAGAATTTAGAGGTGTTTTGTTCTCTGCACAAAATGGTAGATTGTTGTGACTATCATGAATTTCTACTGGATATATCAAATCTACCTCTAAAATATATCCAGTTTCAGAATCAATAGGAATATCTTCTACAGAAAAGTTTTCAACATCTGCAACCCACTCAAAGTTACCCTCTGGTAAAGATTCAGACATTGCCCAACCATATAAGTTGTTGGCATCCAAATATGTTAAATATTTAGAAGGCAATTTGTCATCATAATCTGAGAGATATTTGTTGTTTGCTACCGAATGTCTTTCGGAACATTATTTAAATATTGAATCATTTCTAGATCTGTTAATAAATCAAGTTTTATATTTGTTATTTTCAGCATTGCATCCCAAGATAGACCTGGTGCTGTATAATAGTGACATGGGTCTAAATTGTAAATGCTTTTACATACAGTTCTAAAATTTTCAAAAACATCTGCTAATAACAAAACATCACTTTTTAAATATATCATTAAATAATCCTCTAGCGTTCTGCAATTAAATTTACTCCAAACTTCTTGTGCATGTGCATAGTCTTCCAAAGAACATGCTGTCTCAGATAGTTTATTGTAGAAATCCTCTATGCTTGGAAAACAAGTTTCTTGCAGTTTTGCTATAGAATTCAAATAGCTATATGTTTTTCATCGGAATGAAATTCTTTGACATTTTGAAGTTCCTGTTTTGATAAGTTGTTCACTAAATTATCTAAACTAGATGGCATAAATCGACAAGAATCTAAAAATCTTATCTCAATATTACCACCGTCATCACAACTGATTATTTTCGAAAAGATATATATAATTCTTTATTCAAAGGAATAATATTAATGGGGCCATCATCAATATTGTTAAGTTCTTTAACAAATAAATGACAATCGTATGCCGAAAAATTGTGGAAAATTACTGGGAAAAATTAAGGTAATTTGTAGTTAATATTACAAGAATTATGGGCAGGTCCTCTATACTTTCCACTTAAATGACAGGGATCCCTCACTTTATCCTCCTTTAAAACTACTTTTGAACATATATGACACAAATTATTGTGTTCAAAATCTAAAATCTCCTCATTGGTTAAGGGTGTCATAGGTATAATTTTCTTTAAAAAATAGTTATTTAAATATTTGACATCAGCTACTAAATTTTCTACAAATAATTTCGCTGAATCTAATCCCTTAAAACTTCTTAATCTACTTAAATTATTATTAAAATTACACTTAATATAGTAGGAAAATGCATAGGGGATATGCTTATCCACTAATGTTGTCGATGACAAATCCCCACTCGGAATGCATATTTGTATATTTTCAAAAATACATTCCGAATCAGCATATATAACGAATGGTATATCTAACGAATTTCTATAATTTTTAAATTTTAAATAACACTTATCTGACTCTGCATTTGGTACATATGATACCATTCTCCCACAATTTTTTTTGTGCGCCTCCAATTTCTCCTTTTTATGGAAATGTTGCAAGCAGTCATTACACATTACCAGACTTCCTTCAAACTTTGTGGTTTGCGAACGAATTAATCTGAAATTAAGTTATAATAAAATCAATTAAAACCGTAATTATTTTTTACTTTCACTATTTAACTTACCTTGATATGTTTTTAATCCACACATAGTGCGATTTATCTCCACTAGGTGCTTGCAAAAACAATAAATTAATGTTTGGGCTTTTTTCCCATTGTCTTGTGGTGTGGTCCAACCACTAAATCGCTTTTACCATCATACCCAAAAACATTTATACTTAATTCTGGGTTGTTGATTTCAAATATTTTAAGGTCTTTTAATTTTACTGGGAAGCATAACCCATTAAAATTTAAACTATAACATTTTAGACTTATTAGTTTCGATGAAACATTTATTTTGTACTTTGATGTAAGGTGAGCATCTTTTTTTACATCACCAATCGCCGAGAGTAAAGTCCATGCATACTAATACACACAAAATTCTTCTAAGAACAATTTCAACCAACTAGGGCGATCGATTATTCGACATTTTCTAAAAACCGGTTTTCGAATAGTTCGAATAGTTGACATTTAAAAAAAACCGGTTGATATTTTTCAAATTCAGAAAAAACCGGTTAACCGGTTTTTCATTACAATTAAAAAAAATATATTTTAATTTGAAAAACTTAATGTTTATGTTTAAATTTGATTAATAAAAAATGACCCGAAATGATTTTTAACAGTTTAAAAGATTATAACTTTAGATCTAGTCGTCTGATTTACATTATTTCTTTAATATAAAAAAATTAGGAAAAAAGTGGGACACTTCTGTTAAACATGTAATCCTAGCTTATTTTAAAAGCCCTGTTTAGGAAATTTGCATAGGCATTCCAACACTTCCATAAAATTTCAGCCGTAAATTAATTATTGTAATTGGAATATAATCTTAAGATTGCTAAATTTTATCAAACAGTTATCCATTTTACAAATAATTTTTAATTAATTAGGAAAATCAAAAAAGTTTAACGAAAAGAGCTGTAGAAAAATATACTCTAGTTCCTCGACTCGAATATTTTTAAAATTTAGACGGGCTGTATTATTATTTACTTAAAAAATTCATTAAAATAATCTTTGAATACAAAGCAAATAAAAGTATTCGAAACCGGGTTTTAAAAAGTGAAAAAACCGGGTTATTCGATATTCGAAAAATCAACATTAAGAAAAAACCGACACTGGTAAAGCAGAAAAAACCGGTTTTAAAACCGGTTGAAAAATTGAGTCGATCACCCTACAACCAACACTTTTTCTGAGCGCCTGAATCACTTACGCAAGAATTTTTCTTAACACCTCACTTTCTAAGCCACAATCGTTAAACACTGCCATCAAGCCAGACTCGCTATAAACATACTACTGAGTACATTTCTTAGTATATTGTATTTTCCTTATCCACGCAAATAACTTTGTCAGTTTTCAAGCTACGACAGTTTCGTATACCTCATTTTAATCCATAAGAAACGTACTTTCTTCTGATATATCACTTATTCAAAAATTTTAAGTTCATAAAATTGATAAAATTTTCATGTCATTACAATCAATAAGAAACGCACTTTCTTTTGATTTATCACTTATTCAAAAATCTTAAGTTCATAAATTTATCGAATTTGCATATCATTACAATTTTGGTACAGAGTATATTTCTTGTCAGTTTTCATGCTACGACAGTTTCGTATACCTCATTTTAATCCATAAGAAACGATCTTTCTTTTGATATATCACTTATTCAAAGATCTTAAGTTCATAAAATTTATCAAATTTGCATATCATTACAATTTTGGCACAGAGTAGATTTCTTGGCACAATGTATTTTCCCTATTCACGTAAATAATTTTGTCAGTTTTCAAGCTATGATAGTTTCGTATACCTCAATTTAATCCATAAGAAACGCACTTTCTTTTGATATATCACTTATTCAAAAATCTTAAGTTTATAAAATTTATAAAATTTGCATATCATTACAATTTAGACACAAAGTACATTTCTTAGTATATTGTATTTCCAAATTCACGCAAATAACTTTGTCAGTTTTCAAGCTACCACAGTTTCGTATACCTCATTTTAATCCATAAAAAACGCACTTTCTTTTGATATATCACTTATTCAAAAATCTTATGTTCATAAAATTTATCAAATTTGCATATCATTACAGTTTTGGTACAGTGTATATATCTTTGTACAATGTATTTTCCCTATTCACGCAAATAACTGGTGGCCTCTGGTAGATTAGTGGTTAGTGTTCTAGTCTGGTAGACCGGAGGTGGTGGTTTCGATTCCCACCTGAGGCACTGGTTAAGGAGCGCACAACAGGCCCGATAGAGGCCTAGGTGTATTTCTTCGGATTTGATGTATATACATCCTCCTTTCAACTAACTAACTAACAACGAACGAACGAACGAACGAACGAAAGAACGAACTAACAAACGAACGACGAACGAACGAACGAACGAACGAAGAACGAACGAACGAACGAACGAACGAACGAACGAACGAAAACGAACGAACGAACGAAACGAACGAACGAACGAACGAACAACGAACGAACGAACGAACGAACGAACGAACGAACGAACGAAACGAAAGAACGAAAGAACGAACGAACTAACGAACTAACAGCTAGCGAAACTAACGAACGAACGAAAGAACGAACGAACGCACGAAGAACGAACGAACGAACTAACGAACGAAACGAACGAACGAACGAACGAACGAACGAACGAACGAACTAACTAACGAACGAACGAACGAAACGAAGAACGAACGAAAAAAAACGAAACGAACGAACGAACAACGAACGTAACGAACTAACTAACGAACGAAACTAACTAACTAACTAACGAACTAACGAACTAACGAACAAACTAACGAAAACTAACGAACTAACTACTAACTAACTAACTAACTAACTAACTAACTAACTAACTAACTAACTAACTAACTAACTAACTAACTAACTAACTAACTAACTAACTACTAACTAACTACTACTAACTAACTAACTAACTACTAACTAACTAACTAACTAACTAACTAACTAACTAACTAACTAACTAACTAACTAACTAACTAATACTAACTAACTAACTAACTAACTAACTAACTAACTACTAACTAACTACTAACTAACTAACTAACTAACTAACTAACTAACTAACTAACTAACTAACTAACTACTAACTAACTAACTAACTAACTACTAACTAACTAGCTAGCTAACTAACTAACTAGCTAGCTAACTAACTAACTAACTAACTAACTAAACTAACTACTAACTCAACTAACTAACTAACTAACTAACTAACTAACTAACTAACTAACTAACTAAGTACTAACTAACTATTCAAAAATCTTAAGCTCATAAAATTGATAAAATTTGCATATCATTACAGTTTTGGCACAGAGTACATTTCTTAGTATATTTTATTTTCCTATTCACACAAATAACTTTGTCAGTTTTCAAGCTACGACAGTTTCCTATACCTCATTCTAATCCATAACAAACGATCTTTTTTTTTATATATCACTTACTCAAAAATCTTAAGTTCATAAAGTTTATCAAATTTGCATATCATTACTTTTGATATTTCACTTATTCAAATATCTTAAGTTCAGAAAATTTATCAAATTTGCATATCATTACAATTTTGACACAAAGTACATTTCTTAGTATATTGTATTTTCCCTATTCACGCAAATAGCTTTGTCAGTTTTCAAGCTACGACAGTTTCGTATACCTCATTTTAATCCATAAGAAACGCACTTTCTTTTGATATATCACTTATATAAAAATCTTAAGTTCATAAAATAAATTGATAAAATTTGCAAATCATTACAATTTTGGCACCGAGTACTTTTCTTGTCAGTTTTCAAGCTACGAAAGTTTCGTATACCTCAGTTTTCAAGCTACGACAGTTTGGTATACCTCATTTTAATCCACAAGAAACGCACTTTCTTTTGATATGTCACTTATTCAAAAATCATAAGTTATAAACTTTATCAAATTTGCATATCATTACAATTTTGGCACAGAGTACATTTCTTGGCACAATGTATTTTCCCTATTCACGCAAATAACTTTATCAGTTTTCAAGCTACGACAGTTTCGTATACCTCATTTTAATCCATAACAAACGATCTTTCTTTTGATATATCACTTATTCAAAAATCTTAAGTTCATAAAATTGATCAAATTTGCATACCATTACAATTTTGGCACAGAGTACATTTCTTAGTATATTGTATTTTCCCCATTCACGCAAATAACTTTGTCAGTTTTCAAGCTACGACAGTTTCGTATACCTCATTTTAATCCATAAGAAACGATCTTTCTTTTGATATATCACTTATTCAAAAATATTAAGATCTTAAGTTCATAAAATTTATCAACTTTGCATGTCATTACAATTTTGGCACAGAGTACACTTCTTGGCACAATGTATTTTCCCTATTCACGCAAATAGTTTTGTCAGTTTTCAAGCTACGATAGTTTCGTATACCTCAATTTAATCCATATCAAACGCACTTTCTTTTGATATATCACTTATTCAAAAATCTTAAGTTCATAAAATTGATAAAATTTGCATATTATTACAATTTTGACACAAAGTACATTACTTAGTGTATTTTTTTTTCCAAATTCACGCAAATAACTTCGTCAGTTTTCAAGCTACGACAGTTTCGTGTACCTTATTTTAATCCATAAGAAACGCACTTTCTTTTGATATGTCACTTATTCAAAAATCTTAAGTTTATAAAATTTATCAAATTTGCATATCATTACGGTTTTGACACAAAGTACATTTCTTGGCACAATGTGTTTTCCTATTCACGCAAATAACCTCATTTCAAACAATAAGAAACGCACTATCTTTTGATATGTCACTTATTCAAAAATCTTAACTTCATAATCTTTATCAAATTTGCATATCATTACAATTTTGGTACAGAGTTCATTTCTTGGCACAATGTATTTTCCCTTTTCACGCAAATAACTTTATCAGTGTTCAAGCTAAGACAGTTTCGTATATCTCATTTTAATCCATAAGAAATGCACTTTTTTTTGATTTATCACTTATTCAAAAATCTTAAGTTCATAAAATTTATCAAATTTGCATATCATTACAATTTTGGCACAGAGTACATTTCTTAGTATATTGTATTTTCCCTATTCACGCAAATAACTTTGTCAGTTTTCAAGCTCCGACAGTTTCCTATATCTCATTTTAATCCATAACAAACGATCTTTCTATTGATATATCACTTATTCAAAAATCTTAAGTTCATAAAATTTATCAAATTTGCATATCATTACAATTTTAATCCATAAGAAACGATCTTTCTTTTGATATATCACTTATTCAAAAATCTTAAGATCTTAAGTTCATAAAATTTATCAACTTTGCATGTCATTACAATTTTGGCACAGAGTACACTTCTTGGCACAATGTATTTTCCCTATTCACGCAAATAGTTTTGTCAGTTTTCAAGCTACGATAGTTTCGTATACCTCAATTTAATCCATATCAAACGCACTTTCTTTTGATATATCACTTATTCAAAAATCTTAAGTTCATAAAATTGATAAAATTTGCATATTATTACAATTTTGACACAAAGTACATTACTTAGTGTATTGTATTTTCCAAATTCACGCAAATAACTTCGTCAGTTTTCAAGCTACGACAGTTTCGTGTACCTTATTTTATTCCATAAGAAACGCACTTTCTTTTGATATGTCACTTATTCAAAAATCTTAAGTTTATAAAATTTATCAAATTTGCATATCATTACGGTTTTGACACAAAGTACATTTCTTGGCACAATGTGTTTTCCTATTCACGCAAATAACCTCATTTTAAACAATAAGAAACGCACTATCTTTTGATATGTCACTTATTCAAAAATCTTAACTTCATAATCTTTATCAAATTTGCATATCATTACAATTTTGGTACAGAGTTCATTTCTTGGCACAATGTATTTTCCCTTTTCACGCAAATAACTTTATCAGTGTTCAAGCTAAGACAGTTTCGTATATCTCATTTTAATCCATAAGAAATGCACTTTTTTTTGATTTATCACTTATTCAAAAATCTTAAGTTCATAAAATTTATCAAATTTGCATATCATTACAATTTTGGCACAGAGTACATTTCTTAGTATATTGTATTTTCCCTATTCACGCAAATAACTTTGTCAGTTTTCAAGCTCCGACAGTTTCCTATATCTCATTTTAATCCATAACAAACGATCTTTCTATTGATATATCACTTATTCAAAAATCTTAAGTTCATAAAATCTATCAAATTTGCATATCATTACAATTTTGGCACAGAGTACATTTCTTGGCACAATTTTCCCTACTCACGCAAATAATTTTGTCAGCTTTCAAGCTATGATAGTTTCGTATACTCATTTTAATCCACAAGAACGCACTTTCTTTTGATATATCACTTATTCAAAAATCTTAGATTCATAAAATTTATCAAATTTGCATATAATAACAATTATGACACAAAGTACATTTCTTAGTATATTGTATTTTCCTAATTCACTCAAATAATTTTGTCAGTTTTCAAGCTGTAATAGTTTTGTATACTCATTTTAATCCACAAGAAACGCACTTTCTTTTGATATACCACTTAATCAAAAATCTTAGATTCATAAAATTTATCAAATTTGCATATCATAACAATTTTGGCACCGAGTACTTTTCTTAGTATATTGTATTTTCAAAATTCACGCAAATAACTTTGTCAGTTTTCAAGCTACGACAGTTTCGTATACCTCATTTTAATCCACAAGAAATGCACTTTCTTTTGATATATCACTTATTCAAAAATCTTAAGTTCATAAAATTTATCAAATTTGCATATCATTACAATTTTGGTACAGAGTATATTTCTTGGCACAATGTATTTTTCCTATTCACGCAAATAACTTTGTCAGTTTTCAAGCTATGATAGTTTCGTATACCTCATTTTAATCCATAAGAAACGCACTTTCTTTTGATAATCACTTATATAAAAATATTAAGTTTATAAAATAAATTGATAAAATTTGCACATCATTACAATTTTGGCACCGAGTACTTTTCTTAGTATATTTTATTTTCCAAATTCACGTAAATATCTTCGTCAGTTTTCAAGCTACGACAGTTTCGTATACCTCATTTTAATCCATAACAAACGATCTTTCTTTTGATATATCACTTATTCAAAAATCTTAAGTTCATAAAATTGATCAAATTTGCATACCATTACAATTTTGGCACCGAGTATATACCTTGGCACAAGATAGTTTTCAAGCTACGGCAGTTTCGTATACCTCATTTTAATCAATAAGAAACGCACTTTCTTTTGATATTTCACTAATTCAAAAATCTTAAGTTCATAAAATTAATAAAATTTGCATATCATTACAATTTTGTTATAGAGTACATTCCTTGTCAGTTTTCAAGCTACGACAGTTTCGTATACCTCAGTTTTCAAGCTACCACAGTGTCGTATACCTCATTTTAATTCACAAAAAACGCACATTCTTTTGATATATTACTTATTCAAATATCTTAAGTTTATAAAATTAATAAAATTTGCATATCATTACAATTTTGATATAGAGTACATTTCTTGTCAGTTTTCAAGCTACGACAGTTTCGTATACGCAAATAACTTCATCAGTTTTCAAGCAACGACAGTTTCGTATATCTCATTTTAATCCATAAGAAATGCACTTTCTTTTGATATATCACTTATTCAAAAATCTTAGATTCATAAAATTTATCAAATTTGCATATCATAATAATTTTGACACAGAGTACATTTCTTATTATATTGTATTTTCCCTATTCACGCAAATAACTTTGTCAGTTTTCAAGCTACGACAGTTTCCAATACCTCATTTTAATCCATAAGAAACGATCTTTCTTTTGATATATCACTTATTCAAAAATCTTAAATTCATAAAATATATCAAATTTGCATATCATTACAGATTTGGAACAGAGTATATTTCTTGGCACAATGTATTTTGCCTACTCACGCAAATAATTTTGTCAGCTTTCAAGCTATGATAGTTTCGTATACTCATTTTAAACCACAAGAAACGCACTTTCTTTTGATATATCACTTATTCAAAAATCTTAAGTTCATAAAATTTATCAAATTTGCATATCATTACAATTTTGGTACAGAGTATATTTCTTGGCACAATGTATTTTTCCTATTCACGCAAATAACTTTGTCAGTTTTCAAGCTATGATAGTTTCGTATACCTCATTTTAATCCATAAGAAACGCACTTTCTTTTGATAATCACTTATATAAAAATATTAAGTTTATAAAATAAATTGATAAAATTTGCACTTCATTACAATTTTGGCACCGAGTACTTTTCTTAGTATATTTTATTTTCCAAATTCACGTAAATATCTTCGTCAGTTTTCAAGCTACGACAGTTTCGTATATCTCATTTTAATCTACAAGAAACGCACTTTCTTTTAATATATCACTTATTCAAAAATCTTAAGTTTATAAAATTTATCAAATTTGCATATCATTACAGTTTTGGTACAGAGTATATACCTTGGCACAAGATAGTTTTCAAGCTACGGCAGTTTCGTATACCTCATTTTAATCAATAAGAAACGCACTTTCTTTTGATATTTCACTAATTCAAAAATCTTAAGTTCATAAAATTAATAAAATTTGCATATCATTACAATTTTGTTATAGAGTACATTCCTTGTCAGTTTTCAAGCTACGACAGTTTCGTATACCTCAGTTTTCAAGCTACCACAGTGTCGTATACCTCATTTTAATTCACAAAAAACGCACATTCTTTTGATATATCACTTATTCAAATATCTTAAGTTTATAAAATTAATAAAATTTGCATATCATTACAATTTTGATATAGAGTACATTTCTTGTCAGTTTTCAAGCTACGACAGTTTCGTATACGCAAATAACTTCATCAGTTTTCAAGCAACGACAGTTTCGTATATCTCATTTTAATCCATAGGAAACGCACTTTCTTTTGATATATCACTTATTCAAAAATCCTAAGCTCTTAAAATTGATAAAATTTGCATATCATTACAGTTTTGGCACAGAGTACATTTCATTTATCAAATTTGCATATCATTACAGATTTGGCACAGAGTACATTTCTTGGCACAATGTATTTTGCCTACTCACGCAAATAATTTTGTCAGCTTTCAAGTCATGATAGTTTCGTATACTCATTTTAAACAACAAGAAACGCAATTTCTTTTGATATATCACTTATTCAAAAATCTTAAGTTCATAAAATTTATCAAATTTCAATTTTGGTACAGAGTACATTTCTTGGCACAATGTATTTTTCCTATTCACGCAAATAAATTTGTCAGTTTTCAAGCTACGACAGTTTCGTGCTTTTGATATATCACTTATTCAAAAATCTTAAGTTCATAAAATTTATCAAATTTGCATATCATTACAATTTTGGCACAGAGTACATTTCTTAGTAAATTGTATTTTCCCTATTCACGCAAATAACTTTGTCAGTTTTCAAGCTACGACAGTTTCATATACCTCATTTTAATCATGAAGAAATGCACTTTCTCTTGATATGTCACTTATTCTCAAATCCTAAGTTCATAAATTTATCGAATTTGTATATCATTACAATTTTGGTACAGAGTACATTTCTTGTCAGTTTTCAAGCTACGACATTTTCGTATACCTCATTTTATTCCATAAGAAACGATCTTTCTTTTGATATATCACTTATTCAAAAATCTTAAGTTCATAAAATTGATAAAATTTGCATATCATTACAATTTTGACACAAAGTACATTTCTTAGTATATTGTATTCTCTAAATTCACGCAAATAACTTTGTCAGTTTGCAAGCTACGACAGTTTCGTATACCTCATTTTAATCAATAAGAAACGCACTTTCTTTTGATATGTCACTTATTCAAAAATCTTAAGTTCATAAAATTTATCAAATTTGCATATCATTACAATTTTGGCACAGAGTACATTTCTTGGCACAATGCATTTTCCCTATTCACGCAAATAACTTTGTCAGTTTTCAAGCTACGACATTTTCGTATACCTCATTTTAATCCATAAGAAACGATCTTTCTTTTGATATAAAATCTTAGATTCATAAAATTGATCAAATTTGCATATCATAACAATTATGACACAAAGTACATTTCTTAGTATATTGTATTTTCCCTATTCACGCAAATAATTTTGTCAGTTTTCAAGCTATGATAGTTTCGTATACTCATTTTAATCCAATATAAACGCACTTTCTTTTGATATATCACTTATTCAAAAATCTTAGATTCATAAAATTTATCAAATTTGCATATCATGACAATTTTGACATAAAGTCTTAGTATATTGTATTTTCTTAATTCACGCAAATAATTTTGTCAGTTTTCAAGCTACGACAGTTTCGTATACCTCATTTTAATCCATAAGAAACGCACTTTCTTTTGATGTATCACTTATTCAAAAATCTTTAGTTCATAAAATTTATCAAATTTGCATATCATTACAATTTTGGCACAGTTCTAAGTTCATAAATTAATCGAATTTGCATATCATTACAATTTTGGCACAGTTCTAAGTTCATAAATTAATCGAATTTGTATATCATTAAAATTTTGGTACAGAGTACATTTCTTGTCAGTTTTCAAGTTACGATAGTTTCGTATACCTCATTTTAATCAATAAGAAACGCACTTTCTTTTGATATGTCACTTATTCGAAAATCTTAAGTTCATAAAATTGATACATTTTGCATATCATTACAATCTTGATGTAGAGTACATTTCTTAGTATATTGTATTTTCCGAATTTACGCAAATAACTTTGTCAGTTTTCAAGCTATGACAGTTTCGTATACCTCATTTTAATCAATAGGAAACGCACTTTCTTTTGATATGTCACTTATTCAAAAATCTTAAGTTCATAAACTTTATCAAATTTGCATATCATTACAATTTTGGTACAGAGTTCATTTCTTGGCAGAATGTATTTTCCTATTCACGCAAATAACTTTATCAGTTTTCAAGCTACGACAGTTTCGTAGATCTCATTTTAATCCATAAGAAACGATCTTTCTTTTGATATATCACTTATTCAAAAATCTTAGATTCATAAAATTTATCAAATTTGCATATCATAACAATTATGACACAAAGTACTTTTCTTAGTATATTGTATTTTCCTAATTCACGCAAATAATTTTGTCAGTTTTCAAGCTATGATAGTCTCGTATACTCATTTTAATCCACAATAAACGCACTTTCTTTTGATATATCACTTATTCAAAAATCTTAGGTTAGATTAGGTTAGGTTGATAGGAGGATGTATACTACATCAAATCCGAAGAAATACACCTAGGCCACTATCGGGCCTGTTGTGCGCTCCAATTCAAGAAAAAAAAATGTTCACTGAATGTATTATTTTTCCATGTTCAGAAACTCAGTTTCCTGGACGTAATTCCTAAGAATCTTCCAATCGGTGTTGGTTAAGAATGTTATTTCCGGAATAACATCACTTCCAATATACTTGGATCTAACTTCGACGAATGCCTGACAATGGCAAAGAAAGTGCTCCAGAGTTTCACTGTCCTCTCCACATGCTCTACATTCGTCTGAATTCGCACGTCCAATTTTGTATAGATGTGCTCGTAATCCTGTGTGTCCACTGAGAATACGTACTATCATACTAACCTCAGACTTGCTCATTTTGAGAAGATTTCTCGTCTTGTTCTCATCAGGGTCACCCCATAGAATCTTTGCGGTTCTACCCACCGTTTCATTATTCCAAGAGGCCTTATGGGATTCTCTCATCCATATTTTTAATTCAGCTTTTGTTGCGTCGAATGGTTTTGCGTTTGTCAGGTTAACTACATCGAGCTCCCTTCCCTTTAAAGCTATTACATTGATGTGAACCTTACCTCTGGGAGAGTATTCAGTTAAAGCTTTCTTACAATCCAATACGGTCTTAGATTTAATTCTATCACCTGATATCGCACAAATTGCCTTCTGGCTGTCGGTAAATATATTAAGCCCTGTGGGCGCCATATTTATTCTAATCCAATTTACACATTCCGTTATTGCTCGTACTTCTGCCTGGAAGCTTGTGTTATGATTAGGTAAACGGTGGTATATTTCTGTTTCTGGGTCTTCAATATAGAACCCCAGGCCCACTTTGTCCCCTAATTTAGAGCCATCCGTGTAGCAACGGATTCCTACTGGTATTTGCTCTAAAGTTCCGCTTGACCAAAGCATTCTATCTGGGATTAGCGTTTCAAAGTTTCCGACATATTCAGTATCTGGTATGCGATCAGGCACGTCCGATGAATGTGTATAACCTTCCAATGTGGCCAGTATACATTGATGACGTGTCCAATAACCGTTTTTGGCCAGTTCGCCTAAAGTAAAGAGCCGTTCGGCTGTAAGCGCCGCCTCATATCTTATATATGTTTCAATGGGTGGAATATCTAGCAACGTTTCCAGAGCCTTGGTTGAAGTAGTACA
Organism: Lucilia sericata; assembly: GCF_015586225.1. Taxonomy (NCBI): domain Eukaryota; kingdom Metazoa; phylum Arthropoda; class Insecta; order Diptera; family Calliphoridae; genus Lucilia; species Lucilia sericata. The sequence continues at coordinate 155,222 of NW_023994124.1, read as the reverse complement.
CATGGCACCACTTATACCCAAGCAGCATGTACGCTGAACTCCCTGTAGTAGTTTGATATTACACTTTTTGTCCAAAGCAGTCCACCAGATTATTGAAGCATAAGCTAGAATTGGTCTAATTACGCTTTTATAAAGCCAATTTGTCATAGTAGGACTAAGACCCCATTTCATGCCTATGGTTCTCCTACATATCGCCCAGCACCGATGTGCCTTGTTGATCCTATCCTCTATGTGGTGTCTCCATTTTAATTTCCGGTCAAGTATTACACCTAAGTACTTAACTTTGTCTGTCACCGGTATCTTCTTGCCCAAGAAGCAAGGTTCAGTATATGTAGAAATTTTTGTCTTTCTTGTGAAAAGATAGATTTCCGTCTTCGCCGGGTTAACATTGAGGCCTCTCGGTTGAGCCCAGCTCAAGGCCGTATTCAGAGCCTCCTCAGCTCTTCTACACAAGTAATTTGGATCCTTTCCCTTTAAAAGTATTACGACGTCGTCTGCATAGCAGACAGGTCTAAGTCCTTTCTCGGTTAGGTTCCTTAGGAGGCTATTAATCGTGGTAACCCAGAGTAAAGGTGACAAAATGCCACCCTGTGGTATACCGCGAAATACCTTTTTCCTGATAGTTATATCGTACATCTCGCAGCTTATCCATCTGTTCCTTAGCATGTAGTTGATCCAGTTACGGAGCACCCGGTCAACATAAAACTGGTCTAGGGATTGGATAAGGGTATCAGTGTGCACGTTATTGAAAACGCCTTCGATGTCAATGCATACTGCCAGTGTATACAGTTTGCTATCGAAAGATTCACCTATGTAGTGGACAACTTCATTTAAAGCGGTTTCCACCGATCGTCCCTTTACATAAGCATGCTGCTTATATTTAAGGTCTTTGTATGGTATGCTGCTTTTAACCATGCTATCGACTATCCGTTCCAAGGTTTTAAGTAGGAAGGACGTAAGACTTATCGGTCGATAGGACTTAGGTGTCGCATAGCTAGGTTTCCCTGGTTTGGGTATAAATATTACCCTTGCATCCTGCCATTTAACTGGGGTATATGCCAATTTTAAGCATGCAGTGAATATCTGTGACAGATGTACGGAAACCAGTCCCGCCTCCATCTGCAAAAGTGCCGGGAAAATTCCATCCGGCCCTGCAGCTTTATAGGGAGCAAAGCTCTTGATTGCCCCTTTAACAATATCAGTTGTAATAACTATTTCCGTGTTACCCTCCCCTTCCTCCAATATCGGTTCATCTATGTTATTCGATATACCGGGTGGGAAATGAGAATCCATTAGGAGTTTCATTGTCTCCTCCATATCCTCAAGCCTCCTGCCCGTGTCATCGATCATACGTCATTTACGCTATCTACCTGTTCACTGAAAAGTTTCCAGGAGTCTCGTTTGGCTTTTCGAACGATTTTCTTATATTCACTAAGTTTATTACGATACGCATCCCAGTATACTGCGGTCTTTTTACGCCGTGCCCGGTTAAATAGTTTGCGAAGAGTCTTCCCAAGGTTCCGGATCTCCCCAGTTACCCAGGGTTTTTCCTGGGCAGATCTCCGCTCTCGTAGAGGGCAGCTGTCCTCGAACGATTCAACCAGGGCACTTGCGAACGTTTCCACTTTGGCATCTATATCCTCTTTATTTCGACATTGAAAAGTGTCCTAACCTAAACGGTTCTTTAGTAAGGTCCCGAACATTGTCCAACTAGTTTTAGATTTATTCCGAAACTTTATCGGCTTTGGTGGTGGCCTTAGTATTTTGAATCTTATGTACCGATGATCAGAAAAGGAGTGCTCGTCCGAAACTTTCCAATCCTGAATTTCGTTTATAAGCTCTTCTGAACATATAGTTATATCTAATACTTCTTCTCTGATTCTATTGACGAAGGTAGCTTTATTACCTAAGTTCAATGTTATCAAGTCTTTAGTATTAAAGAAATCCATGAGGGCTTGTCCCCTGCGATTGGCGTTTGTACTACCCCAAGCTACATGGTGCGAGTTGGCATCACAACCTATTACAATTTTCTTATTTTTCCTTTGTGCCTCTTCAACCAGTTTCATCAGATCCGACGTTGGTGGTAGTGTCGGAGAATCGAAAGGCAGGTAAATAGATGCAAGGAATATGTTGCCACGACCTTGCTTCAGCACCGTTGCATCCGATGTTGATAATCCTGTTGAGAGGAGAAAACATAAGTTCTTGTGACATAAGATACATGTTCTCGGGCGAGATCCTGTATCAGCGTAGAAAAGTTGGAAATTTAAGTGATTTAATCCAGAAACCTTGTTGCGAATCGTCCAAGGTTCCTGGATTAACGCTATATGTATTTTACCTGTGTTGATTTTAGCCATCAGAGCGTTGGTAGCTGTCTCGCTCCGATGGAGGTTTATTTGGATAACCTCAATCATGGTCATCCATTAAACTGTCTTCCAGCGAGTTGGTGGTCACCTCCTCGCTCTTTGGATTTGACTCTTCCGGATAGCCTGAAGTGGCTATTAATGCAGTGGGTACTGTTGATGGCACTGCGTTGTCCTTATCAGGCATAGGAATAGCAGTATTTTTAATAGACACATTCCCAATTCTGGAGAGCACTGCTGTTCTGTCTTCTGGCGGGTGAGTGATTTCCTCCTCGCTTTTAGGATTTGACTCCTCAACATTGCTAGTACTTGCTAATGATGCTTTAGGTACTGTCTTAGGTGTTTTAGTGTCCTTGTCGGGGCCGGTTTTGACAGCCTTTTCAATCGGCGCCTTCCCAATTTTGGAAAGGGCCGATTTTAAGATTTGACTCCTCAACGTTATCAGTAGTGGATACTGATGCTGTGGTCTTAGATTTTTTAGTGTCCTTTTCGAGGCTTGTTGTAACAGCCCTTTCAATCGGCACCTTCCCAATTTTGAATATGACAGATTTAGAGGCGAAGTAAGCCCTACCTTTATTCTTGGCAAGACTAGCCATGGTTTTCTGGTCGATACCTATTACAAATAAAGTTCCCTCAGGTTCTTCTTTCCTGTAAAAGACATCCCATTTTTCCACGGCCAGCTCAGCATTTTGACCTCCAAGAATTTCCAGTATACGTTCATTATCCAGTTTACTGCCCCATCCTTTTATGTAGACAGTGGACTTTAGGAGCACCGGAAGCTCGATCTTCTTTGCCAGTCCCAGCCTAGCGCCGTCCCAGGGAGGAGGGATACTTTCCACCAAGTTCTTTAGGGTGCTAACACATTGGTGAGATGCCAACCTCATCAACATCACGCCCATGCTGAACTCGCAGCTCTCGCTCTCTATTGGTTGTTTGCCCTTTGAAGCGATTGCATGGTCCACTATCTTATTGTTAACCAGGTCTTCTATTTTACACTGTTGGTCTATTGGAATTTTGCCTGTCGGATTACCGGCATCGTAAACTGCATAGCAGAGATCGTCCCGGTGCCTACTTCTGGCAACTTTGGCGTAAGATGGCGGCTCTTTTCCTTTTCCTCCGTCTAGCTTCTCCTTCCTCGTTTTTCGGGGCTTCTTTTGAGATTCCCTTACCTTCGAGGTTGATTTGGCCGACGTGTTCGTCTTCGGAATATCTGGCTTGGCGTTGTCACCCTTACTCGCAGGATTCTCACTTGAGATTCCTTTGAGTGAAGTATGGCTTGGCTTCGACTGTGTATTAGAAGACGGGGAGCTCTTTTTCTTCTTAGGTTTATTCTCAGTTGTCAACTCCTCGGGAGACCTGATCCTTTTTGCCTCAGATCTTGTGAGAGAGTCCGATTTTTCCTTTGGAGTGTCGTGGGATTGACTAACTATGATTTCCTGAAGCATCTTTTTCAACTTCCTCCTCTGTGCTCCAGAAAGTCTTTTCTTAGTAATAGGTAGTTTAGCTATGCTATCACTCACCTCTTTCACCATTTGCTCTACTTCATCCTTTTTAGGATTTGCTATAATGGTATTATTATTATTATTATCATATGAGGATTCAGAGTCGGAACCCTCACCTATATTTAAAGGCTGAGGTAGCTTAGAGCTCTCTCCGAGTACATCCTTCTCTTTCACCCCTATATTTTTGCCAGCGGCATGCTGTACACTTGACGCATTGTCCGCCACGGAGGCCAAGGTACCCACCTCCGTAGTAGTATTCTGCTCACGATTGCAGGATGACGACGACACGTGACTCGCGAGTAGATCAAAACTTGCCGCCGGTACTGGGTTTTTAGGCCTTGCACCGTAACTTTTATCTTTTTATTTTTATTTTCCATATTTGTTTTTTTTTTTTCAGTTTTTTGGTCCGCGGGGAATATAATATTCCCAGGTGGTGGACAATCTGCCCTCCCTCAGCTTAAGTGAAATTAAAGCTGGGAGAGGACAGATGGTCCATCACCACCCCCTATCCGCCACCCGGGGACGCGCTCGGTAGGAAAAAACTGGAAAACTCCCCCGAGATTCAAAAATCTTATATTCATAAAATTTATCAAATTTGCATATCATAACAATTTTGACACAAAGTCTTAGTATATTGTATTTTCCTAATTCATGCAAATAATTTTGTCAGTTTTCAAGCTACGACAGTTTCGTATACCTCATTTTAATCCATAACAAACGGACTTTCTTTTGATATATCACTTATTCAAAAATCTTAATTTCATAAAATTAATAAAATTTGCATATCATTACAATTTTGGTATAGAGTACATTTCTTGTTAGTTTTCAAGCTGCGACAGTTTCGTATACCTCAGTTTTCAAGCTACGACAGTGTCGTATACCTCATTCTAATCCACAAAAAACGCACTTTCTTTTGATATATCACTTATTCAAAAATCTTAAGTTCATAAAATTAATAAAATTTGCATATCATTACAATTTTGATATAGAGTACATTTCTTGTCAGTTTTCAAGCTACGACAGTTTCGTATACGCAAATAACTTTATCAGTTTTCAAGCTACGAGAGTTTCGTATATCTCATTTTAATCCATAAGAAACGCACTTTCTTTTGATATATCACTTATTAAAAAATCTTAAGCTCTTAAAATTGATAAAATTTGCATATCATTACAGTTTTGGCACAGAGTACATTTCTTAGTATATTGTATTTTCCAAATTCACGCAAATACCTTTGTCAGTTTTCAAGCTACGACAGTTTCGTATACCTCATTTTAATCCATAAGAAACGATCTTTCTTTTGATATAACACTTATTCAAAAATCTTAAGTTCATAAAATTGATAAAATTTGCATATCATTACAATTTTGACACAAAGTACATTTCTTAGTATATTGTATTATCTAAATTCACGCAAATAACTTTGTCAGTTTTCAAGCTACGGCAGTTTCGTATACCTCATTTTAATCAATAAGAAACGCACTTTCTTTTGATATGTCACTTATTGAAAAATCTTAAGTTCATAAAATTTATCAAATTTGCATATCATTACAATTTTGGCACAGAGTACATTTCTTGGCACAATGCATTTTCCCTATTCACGCAAATAACTTTGTCAGTTTTCAAGCTACGACAGTTTCATATACCTCATTTTAATCCTTAAGAAACGATCTTTCTTTTGATATAAAATCTTATATTCATAAAATTGATCAAATTTGCAGATCATAGCAATTATGACACAAAGTACATTTCTTAGTATATTGTATTTTCCATATTCACGCAAATAATTTTGTCAGTTTTCAAGCTATGATAGTTTCGTATACTCATTTTAATCCACAATAAACGCACTTTCTTTTGATATATCACTTATTCAAAAATCTTAGATTCATAAAATTTATCAAATTTGCATATCATAACAATTTTGACATAAAGTCTAGTATATTGTATTTTCTTAATTCACGCAAATAATTTTGTCAGTTTTCAAGCTACGACAGTTTCGTATACCTCATTTTAATCCATAAGGCCTCTGGTAGGTTAGTGGTTAGTGTTCTAGTCTGGTTGACCGGAGGTGGTGGGTTCGATTCCCACCTGAGGCACTGGTTAAGGAGCGCACAACAGGATCGATAGAGGCCTAGGTGTATTTCTTCGGATTTGATGTATATTCATCCTCCTATCAAACTAACTAACTAATCCATAAGAAACGCAATTTCTTTTGATGTATCACTTATTCAAAAATCTTTAGTTCATAAAATTTATCAAATTTGCATATCATTACAATTTTGGCACAGTTCTAAGTTCATAAATTAATCGAATTTGTATATCATTACAATTTTGGTACAGAGTACATTTCTTGTCAGTTTTCAAACTACGATAGTTTCGTATACCACATTTTAATCAATAAGAAACGCACTTTCTTTTGATATGTCACTTATTCAAAAATCTTAAGTTTATAAAATAGATAAAATTTGCATATCATTACAATTTTGACACAAAGTACATTTCGAATTCACGCAAATAACTTCATCAGTTTTCAAGCTACGACAGTTTCGTATACCTCATTTTAATCAATAAGAAACGCACTTTTTTTTGGTATGTCACTTATTCAAAAATCTTAAGTTTATAAAATTTATCAAATTTGCATATCATTACAGTTTTGACACAAAGTACATTTCTTAGTATATTGTATTTTCCCTATTCACGCAAATAACTTTGTCAGTTTTCAAGCTATGAGGGTTTCGTATACCTCATTCTAATCCACAAAAAACGCACTTTCTTTTGATATATCACTTATTCAAAAACCTTAAGTTCATAAAATTAATAAAATTTGCATATCATTACAATTTTGATATAGAGTACATTTCTTGTCAGTTTTCAAGCTACGACAGTTTCGTATACGCAAATAACTTTATCAGTTTTCAAGCTACGAGAGTTTCGTATATCTCATTTTAATCCATAAGAAACGCACTTTCTTTTGATATATCACTTATTCAAAAATCTTAAGCTCTTAAAATTGATAAAAATTGCATATCATTACAGTTTTGGCACGGAGTACATTTCTTAGTAACTTTGTCAGTTTTCAAGCTATGATAGTTTCGTATACTCATTTTAATCCACAATAAACGCACTTTCTTTTGATATATCACTTATTCAAAAATCTTAGATTCATAAAATTTATCAAATTTGCATATCATAATAATTTTGACACAAAGTCTTAGTATACTGTATTTTCCTAATTCAAGCAAATAACTTTGTCAGTTTTCAAGCTAAAACAGTTTCGTGTACCTCATTTTAATCCATAACAAATGGACTATCTTTTGATATATCACTTATTCAAAAATCTTAATTTCATAAAATTGATAAAATTTGCATATCAATACAATTTTGGCACAGAGTACATTTCTTAGTATATTGTATTTTCCCTATTCACGCAAATAACTTTGTCAGTTTTCAAGCTACGACAGTTTCGAATAGCTCATTTTAATCCATAAGAAACGATCTTTCTTTTGATATATCACTTATATAAAAATCTTAAGTTTATAAAATAAATTGATAAAATTTACACATCATTACAATTTTGGCACCGAGTACTTTTCTTAGTATATTGTATTTTCCAAATTCACGCAAATATCTTTGTCAGTTTTCAAGCTAGACAGTTTTGTATACCTCATTTTAATCCACAAGAAATGCAATATCTTTTGATATATCACTTATTCAAAAATATTAAGTTTATAAAATTTATCAAATTTGCATATCATTACAGTTTTGGTACAGAGTCTATATCTTGGCACAAGATAGTTTTCACGCTACGACAGTTTCGTATACCTCATTTTAATCAATAAGAAATGCACTTTCTTTCGATATTTCACTAATTCAAAAATCTTAAGTTCATAAAATTAATAAAATTTGCATATCATTACAATTTTGGTATAGAGTACATTTCTTGTCAGTTTTCAAGCTACGACAGTTTCGTATACCTCAGTTTTCAAGCTACGACAGTTTCGTATATGTATCTCATTTTAATCAACAAGAAACGCACTTTCTTTTGATATATCACTTATTCAAAAATCTTAAGTTCATAAAATTAATAAAATTTGCATATCATTACAATTTTGATATATAGTACATTTCTTATCAGTTTTCAAGCTACGACAGTTTCGTATATGTATCTCATTTTAATCAACAAGAAACGCACTTTCTTTTGATATGTCACTTATTCAAAAATCGTAAGTTTATAAAATTTATCAAATTTGCATATCATTACAATTTTGACACAAAGTACATTTCTTAATAAAATTTTCAAATCATTACAATTTTGGTACAGAGTACATTTCTTGTCAGTTTTCAAGCTACGTCAGTTTCGTATACCTCAGTTTTCAAGTTACGACAGTGTCGTATACCTCATTTTAATCCATAAGAAACGCACTTTCGTTTGATACATCATTGTTCAAAAATCTTAAGTTCATAAAATTTATAAAATTTGCATATAATTTCAATATTGGCACAGAGTACATTTCTTATTCACGCAAATAGCTTTGTCAGTTTTCAAGCTACGACAGTTTCGTATACCTCATTTTAATCCACAAGAAACGCACTTTCTGTTGATACATCATTATTCAAAAATCTTAAGTTCATAAAATTGATAAAATTTGCATATCATTACAATTTTGGCACAGAGTACATTTCTTAGTATATGGTATTTTCCCTATTCACGCAAATAACTTTGTCAGTTTTCAAGCTACGAGAGTTTCGTATACCTCATTTTAATCCATAAGAAACGATCTTTCTTTTGATTTATCACTTATTCAAAGATCTTAAGTTCATAAAATTTATCAAATTTGCATATCATTACAATTTTGGCACAGAATACATTTATTAGTATATTGTATTTTCCCTATTCACGCAAATAATTTTGTCAGTTTTCAAGCTACGACAGTTTCGTATACCTCAGTTTTCAAGCTGCGACAGTTTCGTATACCTCATTTTAATCCACAAAAAACTCACTTTCTTTTGATATATCACTTATTCAAAAATCTTAAGTTCATAAAATTAATAAAATTTGCATATCATTACAATTTTGATATAGAGTACATTTCTGGTCAGTTTTCAAGCTACGACAGTTTCGTATACCTCATTTTAGTCAATAAGAAACGAACTTTCTTTTGATATGTCACTTATTCAAAAATCTTAAGTTTATAAAATTTATCAAATTTGCATATCATTACAATTTTGACACAAAGTACATTTCTTAGTATATTGTATTTTCCCTATTCACGCAAATAACTTCGTCAGTTTTCAAGCTACGAGAGTTTCGTATACCTCAGTTTTCAAGCTGCGACAGTTTCATATACCTCATTTTAATCCACAACAAACTCACTTTCTTTTGATATATCACTTATTCAAAAATCTTAAGTTCATAAAATTAATAAAATTTGCATATCGTTACAATTTTGATATAGAGTACATTTCTTGTAAGTTTTCAAGCTACGACAGTTTCGTATACTCCATTTTAATCAATAAGAAAAGCACTTTCTTTTGATATGTCACTTATTCAAAAATCTCAAGTTCATAAACTTTATCAAATTTGTATATCATTACAATTTTGGAACTGAGTACATTTCTTGGCACAATGTATTTTGCCTACTCACGCAAATAATTTTGTCAGCTCCCAAGCTATGATAGTTTCGAACACTCATTTTAATCCACAAGCATTACAATTTTGGTACAGAGTACATTTCTTGGCACAATGTATTTTCACTATTCACGGCACAATGTATTTTCCCTATTCACGCAAATAACCTTGTCAGTTTTCAAGCTACGACAGTTTCGTATACCTAATTTTAATTCATAAGAAACGATCTTTCTTTTGATATATCACTTATTCAAAAATCTTAAGTTCAAAAAATTGCTAAAGTTTGCATATCATTACAATTTTGGCACAGAGTACATTTATTAGTATATTGTATTTTCCCTATTCACGCAAATAACTTTGTCAGTTTTCAAGCTACGACAGTTTCGTATACCTCATTTTAATCCATAAGAAACGATCTTTCTTTTGATATATCACTTATTCAAAAATCTTAAGTTCATAAAATTTATCAAATTTGCATATCATTACAATTTTGGAACAGAGTACATTTCTTGGCACAATGTATTTTGCCTACTCACGCAAATAATTTTGTCAGCTTCCAAGCTATGATAGTTTCGAACACTCATTTTAATCCACAAGAAACGCACTTTCTTTTGATATATCACTTATTCAAAAATCTTAAGTTCATAAAATTTATCAAATTTGTATATCATTACAATTTTGGTACAGAGTACATTTCTTGGCACAATGTATTTTCACTATTCACGCAAATAACTTTGTCAGTTTTCAAGCTACGACAGTTTCGTATACCTCATTTTAATCCACAAGAAACGCACTTTCTTTTTATATATCACTTATTCAAAATCTTAAGTTTATAAAATTTATCAAATTTGCATATCATTACAATTTTGGTACAGAGAAACGCACTTTCTTTTGATATTTAACTTATTCAAAAATCTTAAGTTCATAAAATTTATCAAATTTGCATATCATTACAATTTTGGAACAGAGTACATTTCTTGGCACAATGTATTTTGCCTACTCACGCAAATAATTTTGTCAGCTTCCAAGCTATGATAGTTTCGAACACTCATTTTAATCCACAAGAAACGCACTTTCTTTTGATATATCACTTATTCAAAAATCTTAAGTTCATAAAATTTATCAAATTTGTATATCATTACAATTTTGGTACAGAGTACATTTCTTGGCACAATGTATTTTCACTATTCACGCAAATAACTTTGTCAGTTTTCAATCTACGACAGTTTCGTATACCTCATTTTAATCCATAAGAAACGCACTTTCATTTGATATATCACTTATATAAAAATCTTAAGCTCTTAAAATTGATAAAATTTGCATATCATTACATTTTTGGCACAGAGTACATTTCTTGGCACAATGTATTTTCCCTATTCACGCAAATATCTTTGTCAGTTTTCAAGCTACGACAGTTTCCTATACCTCATTTTAATCCATAAGAAACGATCTTTCTTTTGATATATCACTTATTCAAAAATCTTAAGTTCATAAAATTTATCAAATTTGCATATCATTACAACATTGGCACAGAGTACATTTCTTGGCACAATGTATTTTCCCTACTCACGAAAATAATTTAGTCAGTTTTCAAGCTACGACAGTTTCATATACCTCATTTTAATCCACAAGAAACGCACTTTCTTTTGATATATCACTTATTCAAAAATCTTAGATTCATAAAATTTATCAAATTTGCATATCATAACAATTTTGACACAAAGTACATTTCTTAGTATATTGTATTTTCCCTATTCACGCAAATAACTTTGTCGGTTTTCAAGCTACGACAGTTTCGTATACCTCATTTTAATCCACAAGAAACGAACTTTCTTTTGATATATCACTTATTCAAAAATCTTACGTTCATAAAATTTATCAAATTTGCATATCATTACAGTTTTGGTACAAAGTATATATCTTGGCACAATGTATTTTCCCTGTGCACGCAAATAACTTTGTCAGTTTTCAAGCTACGACAGTTTCGTATACCTCATTTTAATCCACAAGAAACGCACTTTCTTTTTATATATCACTTATTCAAAAATCTTAAGTTTATAAAATTTATCAAATTTGCATATCATTACAATTTTGGTACAGAGAAACGCACTTTCTTTTGATATTTAACTTATTCAAAAATCTTAAGTTCATAAAATTTATCAAATTTGCATATCATTACAATTTTGACACAAAGTACATTTCTTAGTGTATTGTATTTTCCCTATTCACGCAAATAACTTTGTCAGTTTTCAAGCTACGACAGTTTCGTAAACCTCATTTTAATCAATAAGAAACGCACTTTCTTTTGATATATCGCTTATTCAAAAATCGTAAGTTCATAAAATTTATCAAATTTGCATATCATTACAATTTTGGTGAAACGATTTCTTTTAATTACATTTATGTTAAAAATTCATAATGGTAATTAGTATTCTTTCCCAAATGTATAGCATGCGATATATTTTATTTATCTACGTATGAGGTACTCTGGTATGTTTGTGTGTGTACGCAAACTTACATCTCTCCGATTTGGATATATTTTTTTCCATTTTAATATTTTTTGTCTCTTTTATGCAGACAGACAATCAATTCATTATTAATGATGTTAAAGAATAATTAGTCTATTTCTTTTATATTCACTAATTTTTGGCACATATAATAAAATGCTTTTGTTAAAATCTTACGAAATTTGTTTGACCTTTAATATAAGATCACTTACAAAAAGCCTGTTGTGAAGTAAAGATTAAAAATCGGAAGTTTTCATAAAGTATTTTTTTTTAATTAAACTGTGGAAAAAACCCAAAAGTTTTAAAAGTTTAAGTTAAGAACAATATTGAGAGTTAATTCTTGAAAGTGGTCAATTCTAAAATATATAAAAGCCAATAAGAATTCAACATAATTGGGTTCCAAGACCCACTATACAATAATTGTGCCAATTTGCTAAAGGAAGTTACCAAACCATCGTCTAAGACACATCTAATAGTTTCTAATGGTTAGAAAAATTGTCGCCTTGTGATCTCTATTCAACGTGGTGTTATCACTGCGAATTTCACGCTAATCTTCGAATCACATTTTGGATCTAACCTAACTTTTAAAGACACGTATGATGTACATTACATAAGCTTCACATGTCAATTCTTTAAACCCATTCATATTGTTAATTACCAAAATTATTAAGTCATTCACTCTATTTTACAAAATAATTAAATATTCTGTAAATAATTTTTAAATATTTTCGTTAAAATTTATGAACTAAATTGTTGAAATTATACTAAACTCAATAATCTAAAATGTTTATTAATAATATGAAAATGAATCCATATAATTTGTAAATAATTTTATACTGTTAATATTTTCAAGAAAATCTTATACGTACACATTTACTATTTTTACTATTATATAAAAGTTACATTGTTTAAAGTTATATTGTAAAAATTTACTACCTAAAAATTTTCAATTAAACTACATTTGTATTATCCTAATTAAAATATAAACTTAAATCTCTAATTTGAACTAAAACTATTTTAAAAATTATTTTAAACATTACACTAAACACAAATTTTTAGTAAAATGTTAAAACTTTACATAAATTAATGAAATTATTTCTCAGAGTGTAATAGTATCTAATCTTAATATCTAATCTACACTAAAGTATGTATTATTTACAACATTTCTAAAATTACAACAGCATGTTTTCCACGTCGAATATATTCCTGCATTGATGGGCCCAACAATCGGAACGACATAAATTATCATATCATATTTATAATATGTAAGTTCTCATTAAAAACATAATAATTATATTCTAATTCTGTCCAGTCCAGTCCGATCCAATTTTGTCATGTAAAAAGAAATTGTGATTTATCTATATTTTCTTTCTTATTCTTATTATTGTTTTATTCTTTTTACCTATTTTCTATTATGATCAATAAATTATTTTTTTGTTTGAATTTGTAAACATGAGATCACACTAGTTTAATTCTTTTTTTTTTTTTTCTTTGGGAATAACAACAACAATGGACTATTTCGCTTAATAATATAGATTATGTATTTCTAGGGACAACTTTAGCGAATTCAGGGTATTTTAGTTGTCAAGGTGTAAAGACAGGGGACGGAACAATGATACCCTACATGGTGTAGATCTTACCATGCACAGTGGGGCAGAATGGAAATTTTTCGGAAATAAATCTGGCATTTCTAAACGGCTGATCCGATCGGGATAAAATTTGGCGTGAGCGTAGCCAAGGAGTATTCGAGTTTAAGTTTTGAAGATGAACCCTGCAGATGCCCCAGGGACGGCGCTGTGGCGGCTCAAAGTAGAGTACCTACGACATGTACAATTTTTAAACTCGTGCCATTTTTTTGTGAAAGCGCTCGACGAGATCTTGAAAAAACATGCTTGGACATACTACTTATCTCTTATAATATCCGAGTTATAGGCATTTAACAATTTAGTGATACAAAATTTACTATACCTTGGTCCGCCTTTTTTTGAATACCGGGCGTAATTTTGGACCAAATGGACTAAATTTTTTCTTGTTAGTTAGACAACAAAATTTCCAATAATATATGAAAAATTTCAGATCAATATCATTTACAGATCCAAAAATATACGTTTTTTAATTTAAAAATTCAAAAAATTTTAGATTTTTGCCGTTTTTTTGCCAAAAATGTGTCTTAACTCTTTTATTAATAAAATAAAATTTTCTTTAAGAACATATAACAATTTTATAGTTTTCTAAAAGGTATCTTTACGCAGAACGCTTTGGCGTAAAAAACTTGTCCTATTTTTTTGAAAATGTTGCCACTGCGTCCTTCCGAATATGACCTATTTTTTATCAAAACTTCAACTTTGGGCGACATGTTCTAAAATCCCAAAGCTGGGATCAGAAAACTGAAAGCAGTTTTGGAAATATCAATATGTTTTCTATTTACTCCAAAAGTATTTTCCCAGCCCTGAAAGAAATGTGGACCCTATGGGCAAAAAAGTAAAAAATCCCATTTTTGGGATTTTCATTCCTATTTTTGTTAATTGCGGGATGCCCTTTGACCTTTTCAATTGTTTTTTGCATTTTCTTATTTGAAATGACAAATTTAACAAGCGTTGAAAATTTCATTGAGTTTTGTTCATAAATAAAGATTTTGTCATATATTACATACTTGTTTAATTTCTAAAACTATGATTTATATCAAAATTTTAATAGGGTCGCAGATAGCTACAACAATTTAGTCCATATTTATCCCTTAATATCATTTTTTAGTTAGATATGGAAATTCTCGACCCTTTACAAAAATTTTCAAGCCAATATCTCAATTACATTAAAAAATATGTTCATTTAAACCTGTGTCCTTTAATTTTATCTTTTTCATATTTTAGTATTAAGTATGACAGAACATACATTTGGTGTTGAATAAAATATTTGGACAATTTTTAAAAATTATTTAGTTAATTATTTTATTAAAGACTATAAAATTGTATATACAATAAAAAAATTATAATTTTATTATGAGCCACGCACAACAACACCTAAATCACCCCACACAAACCACCTTTCCCTCCCACCGAAATATAAAACACAATTTAATACAATATCATCAGTTAGTATAATAGCTTTTTTTATTTGAACTGTTTATCTTAAACATAATACAATTAATTCTTACAACCTACTTATATAGTTAATTCCTAACACTACTTATTTTCTATAAAATAATCTGTCATATCGGTATACATATCCAGAAGGTAATATAAGTCCTTTAAATCTTCCTTGTTTTGAGATGATAGAGTTTCATAACAAATCCATCTTTTTCGCATAGTTGAAAGAACAGGATCAAAAGATAGAAGTAAAATATTAAAAATATCTTCATTCTGTGATTGCCTGGAGCATTTTCTTGAGCTGAATAGTTGAACATGCTTAAAATCTCGATTCCTCGCTTCCTGGGCTTCTTCTGTTAACTCTCCAAGTGGAAGAATATTCGATTCAATTATTATTTGACCATGACACAATACTTTGTGTACTGTTGGTGTTAGTTCCCTCCATGGGTACAGAGATACAAGTAATTTAGAAATTTCAGATGTATATTCCCCAAATCGATTTCCATTAATTTTATGTTTACTATTCAGTGCCATTAAAATAGTGTTAACTCTTCGAAGCAACTCCTTATCGATTCCAGTTATTTTTGAAGCAATTTCAAAATCACGAAAAAACCTTCTCGCCGTATTACCGTCATTTGTACTACCGCAACTTGGAAGTGGTTTGTCGATGTTTAATCCCATCTGAACTTTAAATTCTTCTTGGATTCTGCTTTTTTCCGCAGCTCTCAATTCTTTCAATTCTTCATTATTTTTTGTTGATTTAGTAAGATTCTCTGGCACACTTCTATATTTGAGGTCGTATGCTATGTGTAAAAAGTAATCCAAAAATCGTATTCTGGCATGAAGTGGTGAAATTCCGAAAGACAGGTCTTCTTCATTAATACTTCTGCTTTTGTTTATATTTGAGAATTGCGACTTTTTCTCATTACATATTGAGCATCTCCAAAAGGAAGAAGTTTCTGTCATGGCATTGCTGACCTTTCCATCAATCATTGTTAAGCTTAGCTGATATGATACGTTAATAGAGAATTCCTTTATTTTTATGCAAATGGGCTCCAGTGCATTTATTTCATCTTTTAAATATTCCACTAAATCTTTTGTTGTTTTCTTTGACTCCTTTATATATTCAAATCCAATGGGTCTACAAAAATTTTTTGAACCCGGAGTTGTATTGATCCATATATCTTCAAATGAATTTCCGATGCTCGACCATGATGGATTAAGGGAATATGAACGAATTCGTAATGGCACTAATGATGACATAAATACACTTTTGTAGTCTGCTAATGTCCGACTTCCACAAGCTTGTTTGTATTCTGGAAGTGCTGATAAACCGTCACATCCCCACTTACACATTAAGACAACATCACAGTTATGAATTTTCCTTAGCTGGTCTTCTGAAAAGTCTGACACAATTCTTGATGCTGTGTTTTCGAGCAAAGATGATATATCAATACAAGCTTCCACATCATTAACAGCAATAGGTGATGGTAGGATAGTTTGTTTTTTTTTCCTGGATCGCCTTGTATGATGGTAATATATTGTGTCCTTTTTCATGCAGAGCTTTCCTTAATATTTGGTACTTATTTAGACTGAAACCCAGTTCCAACATAAGCGCTATTGCTTCCTCTTCAGTAAAATTTGATTGTGATGTTGGAGTTGGTATACTTTCCACAATTCGCTTAAGTCGTTTTGGTGATGCATTAGGAAGAATAGTTGCAATATGTACGGCATCCATAGGATGGTTTTCCTTTTTCAGCATTTCGTTAAATGTATCAGCAATTTCCTCATTTGAGATTGAAAAAAGTTTTTGTGTGACCCTCTTTTTTTTTGACCTTGAACATAAGTCTTCGTATGACTTGCAAGGCGCTCCTGTTGATGTGTTGTAAGTTGAGATTTCCGTAGTAGTTTCCATCCAACTACAAAATTTTAATCGAAATTTCCATCCACAGACTTACTTTTTACATCAAAAAGCTTTAAAAAGTTTTCAATTTTTGATATGTCTGTTTTATCTACTTTTCTACTATATGTAGTTTTTTATATAATTTAAAATGTCTTCAATTCTTTCTGGCCCTTTTGAAGATACACTCCATAAAACGGAACACAACTTTTCTTACTTTAATGTAATCTTCATTGTAGATTTATTAAATATGGTACTTAAAATCTAAGAAGTTTACTTATATACCAATTCTTGTCATTTCCGATACAGGTATTCCAAAGTAAAAAATTACGAATTGTCTACCTATTAACATTTAGGACTATATTACTATAACCTGTAATTCAGTCATTGATATTTCTTATTAGTGAATGAATCGAAATTATCATTACCTGTATATTTTTACCTACATGATCATAAACGAAACAGAACGAAATGATCTGGCGAAAAAAATTAGGTAAAAAATAGTTATACATTTTTTAAAATTTAAGCATAATAGGACCTTTCAATTATAAGGATAAGCAAACAAATAGAAAATAGGTAAATATAAGATTTAAATATGTTCTGTCATACTTAATACTAAAATATGAAAAATATGAAATTAAAGGACACAGGTTTAAATGAACATATTTTTTAATGTAATTGAGATATTGGCTTGAAATTTTTTGTAAAGGGTCGAGAATTTCCATATCTAACTAAAAAAAGTTATTAAGGGATAAATATGGACTAAATTGTTGTAGCTATCTGCGACCCTATTAAAATTTTGATATAAATCATAGTTTTAGAAATTAAACAAATATGTAATATATGACAAAATCTTTATTTATGAACAAAACTCAATGAAATTTCCAACGCTTGTTAAATTTGTCATTTCAAATAAGAAAAAAAAAATTAAAAAGGTCAAAGGGCATCCCGCAATTCCCAAAAATAGGAAAGAAAATCCCAAAAATAGGATTTTCACTTTTTGCCCATAGGGTCCACATTTCTTTCTGGGCTGGGAAAATACTTTTGAGTAAATAGAAAACATATTGAGGTTTCCAAAACTGCTTTTAGTTTTCTGATCCCAGCTTTGGGATTTTAGAACATGTCGCCCAAAGTTGAAGTTTTGATAAAAAAATAGGTCATATTCGGAAGGACGCAGTGGCAACATTTTCAAAAAATAGGACAAGTTTTTTACGCCAAAGCGTTCTGCGTAAAGATACCTTTTAGAAAACTATAAAATTGTTATATGTTCTTAAAGAAAATTTTATTTTATTAATAAAAGAGTTAAGACACATTTTTGGCAAAAAAACGGCAAAAATCTAAAATTTTTTGAATTTTTAAATTAAAAAACGTATATTTTTGGATCTGTAAATGATATTGATCTGAAATTTTTTGTATATTATTGGAAATTTTGTTGTCTAACTAACAAGAAAAAATTGAATCCATTTGGTCCAAAATTACGCCCGGTATTCAAAAAAAGGCGGACCAAGGTATGGTAAATTTTGTATCACTAAATTTTTAAATGCCTATAACTCGGATATTATAAGAGATAAGTCGTATGTCCAAGCATGTTTTTTCAAGATCTCGTCGAGCGCTTTCACAAAATATTTTGTATTTGGGTGAAAAACAAAAAAATGGCACGAGTTTAAAAACACAGCGCCGTCCCTGGGGCATCTGCAGGGTTAATCTTCAAAACTTAAACTCGAATACTCCTTGGCTACGCTCACGCCAAATTTTATCCCGATCGGATCAGCCGTTTAGAAATGCCAGATTTATTTCCAAAAAATTCCATTCTGCCCCACTGTGCCATGTCTTATTTAATTGATAATTTGCATTTTATTTAATATTTGCCTTCTCTTTAGTAGTACAATCTCTGGCATGATGAGAAGGTTATATGATTACGCGTAGCACAAAATGGGTTCAGAACCATCACTACTATGTGTGCCAGCCGGACTCAATCTTTCATACCTACGAACCCTTTTCCAGAAGTTTTTGTAATTTATTCAAGTTGCAATTTTTATTATTATACCAGCGCGTAACATTGGTACAGAGTATATATCTTGGCATAATGTATTTTCCCTATTCACGCAAATAATTTTGTCAGTTTTCAAGCTAGATAGTTTCGTATACGTCAATTTAATCCATAAGAAACGCACTTTATTTTGATATATCACTTATTCAAAAATCTTAAGTTCATAAATGTAGGGGTTTTTAATGAAAACAACTGTGTTTTCTATAATTTTAATTAATTATAAATTTATTTAAAATATTCAGGCTTACGTGCTAACTTATATTAAGCTTTAGGGTCTTTACTGTCCGAACTCTAAACTTCAACTCTCTGTCTGTCCTCTCGTGATCGTCGATCAACCTATTATTCGTCCGTTTTCTGTTACTCGCAAATCGTTACTCACGTTCGTCCGTTTAATACAACAGTGTTGTATACTTAGTAAGAGTTGCCACTTCTTGTCGTACGTCGTTATTACCCGTCCCCACATTCGGCCGTCCTGCATTGTCATTCGCCCCGAATGACGTGTTCCATCGCTTCATGAATTCGGCAACTGTATTTGTCCTTCCAGGGCCTTCGCCATTACCGACCTTCTCAACCTCATAGCGATCATGATTCAATCGTTTCACAACTTTATAAGGTCCAAAATATTTTGGTCTTAACTTCAGCCCTGCTCCAAATTGTGTGCGTTTAATGGCTACGAGATCGTTCACGTTATACCCAGTGGCTTCTACTCTTCTCCTATTAAAGTTTTTCCTATTCTCCGATTGGATCCTAGCTATATTATCCTTGGCAATACTACGTATTTCCTCCCTTTCGCTATCAAGTTCCTCAATATTAAATTCCTCTACTAACTTTCTGATGTCCTTATGAGCAACATTCATTTCTACACCTGTAAGTTTATACACTGTTGTACCTTATCGACATGCTTATACCACTGCTGAGGATTATTCACACACAACTATGATAACAATGAAACTACAATCTTATTAATCCTCTCTACTTGGCCATTACCTCTGGGCACTCCTGTCGCAATCAGTAAATGTTGAATACTTTCCTGTTCACAATATTCCTTGAATAAATTCGACGTAAAGGCGGTTCCTCGAACGGAAATAATTCTCTCCGGGTTACCAAAAATGGCAGATTGTTTCCTTAACCTATCAACAACCTCTTCCGAACCTGTACTTCTAGTAGGATACAACCACACAAATTTCGAAAATGCGTCCACTACAACAAAAATATGGTTGTATCTCTTCTTTGTCAGCTCCATGTGGCCTACGTGATCAATGTGGTAAGTTCTCAAAGGCTTGTCCGATTTATCGGTCGGACTTAAAACACCTTCTCCTTTACCCGCTTTCGCCTCATTTATAATGCATTCCATACAACCACGCACTACATTATTAACTTTGGGCGTTATATTCGGAATATAAAATTCCCTCTCTACCAACTCTTTGGTCTTTTTCGCACCAAAATGACCTTCCCTGTGAGCAATTTTTATTACCTCCTCCTCCATTGCTGCCGGAATCACTAAAAGTTCATGATCGGGGTCCTTATAAAGTAGGTCATATTTTAGATAAAAATCCTCGAAGCTTTCCTTCTCAACTACCTTTCT
This sequence comes from Lucilia sericata, assembly GCF_015586225.1. Taxonomy (NCBI): domain Eukaryota; kingdom Metazoa; phylum Arthropoda; class Insecta; order Diptera; family Calliphoridae; genus Lucilia; species Lucilia sericata. The sequence goes on along the minus strand of NW_023994124.1, from coordinate 134,605 downwards.
AATAGCCTTTACACACTCATCTTTCAACTGTGCTTCTCTAAGTCGATGTTTTATTGAATCTTCGACTAATAGGCACGAAACTCTGCTAAGTGCATCAACATGTCTCATTTTACTTCCGGACCTATGCTCTATGGTATAATCAAACTCCTGTAGAAACATTGCCCATCTCGATACCCTTAAGGGTACATCCTTCTTTTTTATCGTCATTGTAAATGCATTACAGTCTGTCACGATTTTTGTCCTTGAACCCATCAAGTAAACTCTCCATTTCTTTAAAGCTTCTATTATTGCCAGCACTTCGAGTTCATATGAGTGATATTTCTCCTGCGCGCTAGTAGTCTTACGGCTCATATACTCTACTGGGTGAAACTCTCGATCTTCTGCGTCTTTCTGAAGTAAAACCCCTCCATACCCAAACATACTAGCGTCCGTATGAACTTCGGTTTCAGCATTCGGATTATACAATCTGAGAACTGGGGAATTTATCAAACTCGACTTCAACTGGTCAAAAGCAATTGTCTGTGAATCTCCAAACACGAATGGTACGTCCTTTTTCAAAAAATCTGACAGTGGTTTCGCAATTGTCGCAAAATTACATACAAATCTTCTGAAGTACGATGTCAGACCTAAAAAACGTTGAAGCGCTTTCCTATCTTTTGGTACTGGAAAATTTGTCACTGCCGATGTCTTCTCTAATGACGGTTTAATAGTGGAGTCCTCAATAATATATCCTAGAAAGTTAACTTTCCTCTTCAAGAATTGGCACTTCTCCCATTTAATCTGAAGATTATATCTTTCAGCCACTCTTAACACTCTCTCTAAATTCGCTATACCTTCCACCTCGTTTAATGACGGGATAATGATATCATCTATATACACTATGATCGTACCATCTTGAATAAGCTCTCTATATATTGAAAATACAAATCTTGAAAACACAGCAGGGGAATTGGAAATACTAAACGGCACATACATAAATTCGTATTGACCATTATGGGTCACAAACGAAGTAGATTTCCGAGATTCCTCATCAACGGGTACGTGAAAAAAACCATTCCTCAAGTCTAACGTAGTAAAAATCTTAGCGGATTGTAACTTGTGTACAACATCATCGATTAAGACCATTGGAAAATTGTCCCTCATTATTTTGGGCACAACAACAATTGGAGATGCATACTCTGATGTACTTGGTCTTACAATACCATCACGTAACCACTCTTCTACCTATTGCTCTACAAAGCGTTGATCATCGTACGACAAACGACGAGGTCGCTGATATATTGGAACATCATCAGAAAGAATTATCTTCATACTAATTGGCGAAGCTTCCTGTCTTTTCGGACTATAACTCTTAACAATATTCCCAACTAAATTCGCCATATCCTTTGGTAGATGCGATAAATCATACTCACTATTAAATTCATCTATTACCACGGTGAAGCAAAATAATTCAAACTCATCCAACGACTCCTGTTGACTCCTTAGACGTCTGCACACTACCTTTTTTCATTATGTCATTACTAATGGCAGCCGGATAAACAAAATTTTTAGCAACGTAAAATTTCATGTCAAAATCGTTATCATCTATTCTGACCACTCTATGGAAATAGCCTATTGTCGTCAAAGTATAATCTTCTGCGGTAATGAAATTTTTCTCCTCTAACGTCATCTCAATCTCACCTAAACATTGGAAAACATCAAATCTAATTATCGAAATATCACTTCCGGAATCTACAATAGCTGAGAATTTCAACCATTAATCTCAATGCTCTTGAAATTCCGATTTGCCGTAGATTTAACTTCCCCTGTGATGTCCTCGAAAGTTTTGACCATACATGTATTATTCGTTTCCGTTTTTACGTTCTGCTGTTTTCTTTGGTCCTTACACTCGAAAGATTTATGTCCCGATTTTCCACATTTGAAGCACTTAATATCCAAAGCCTTACACTCCTTCGCAAAATTACTTTCCTCTCCGCATTTATAACATTTCTTTTTCCCACTGGTAGTTGGTTTCTCCTGTTTTACCCTTTCCGATTCGAATAATCCTTTCGAGGTTGATGCCTGCTGATCGGATCTTCGAATCTTCTCGTACGTCCTAAGTTTATCCTTTAAATCTTCGATATCCCTAGACTGATAAATCTTTGCAACTGACTCCAACCTACTGCCTCAGCATTATCTTCAAAATCTTCTATCCAGTTGGAAACCTCAATATTGTCAGTGCCACTAAAAGGTGTTAACGAATCCTCTATGTCCCGTAACGTTGTAATGTACATTTTTGACAAAATGTAAAATTTTATATTTATGTTATGGTTAACAGATTTATTTTATTTACATCTGTGTGTACGTTTACTTTACCTTTGAATGTAACATACCATCACTAATGATATTAACCTAGGTTGGTGTCTAGGGTAATAAAGGTAACCTATGTAAGTTACATTGGTTAATCGACTGGGATGTTATATGAGTTTTTTTTTCTCATTTTTGTTATTCTGTTTCTCTAAGCTTTTATAGTACTTTTCCATTAAATGTTTTAATAGACTTCATCATAAGTAACCTTACAGTTGATCTTTCTTTCTCTCGTCAACCTTCAAATAACATACATCATTAAGCTTTAAAATTTCTGAAACATATCAAAATAAATTAAGAAATATAGAAATGTGCTCACATTAAGAGCAAGCTAAATTAATATTTTTTTTTAAATATTCTATACAAGGAAAAATTAACTTGTTAAATAAAATTATACAGTTCTTGGGAAAGTATCAAACTTTAGGAAGTGAAAATTAGATACGAAATAGTAAGTTTACACATCAGTCCAACATTTTCTTCCCTAACCTCATTTTCGTTGGATCACGTGAACATTATATTTCATCATCTTATATAACACAGGTTTTTTTTTGGATCTACCAACACAAATTGCTTTACCTACACTCGCCTTATTGGTGGCAAACTGGTGGCCACTGGGAGTTGTAAATTTTTAATCTAATCCTTCTAGTACTTGGAGATAGTTGAAAGGAAAATCCTCCTTCCATAAACAACGCAACACCAGCCGAATTTTCTAATACCATCGTTTATAATCAATAACCTGCAACGCCAGCTAAGTTTTTTATATTATGTGCAGTGACGGAATTATTTTGATTCAATAGTCATTACGGTTTTTGAAGCTCCAGAAGAAGAAAGAAAAAAAAAAAAACATAATTGTACTTAGAATATTTTTTTTTTTAAACAAGAACCAAAAAAAAATAATTTACAACCGATAATAATTTTCGTTATATGCATATTTACTCAATATAAATTTTTATCTTATAGAAGGCTTATAAAGCAAAATTTCTCTGCAGAATTTGCATTATAAACCTTAAATAAAATAGAAATTTGCTAGTAAATAAGGCAATTTAAATATAAGATATAATTAATGAAGAAGTGGTGAAATTTGTTAAATAATACTGAAACAAGAAAAAAAAAATCTTTCAATTACATATTTCCCACTAATAAATTCCTAAACTAAAGCGCACATCATAAAGCCGGTGATTACCTAGCCAATTAAAATACTAGTAGTTTACTTAAATTGTTAACATTAATAACTTGTGGATCGAACATCGAACTTAAAAAAAACCAAAATCAAAATAACCATCATATGCACGAACAAACATTCTCTTTACTAAAATAAATTCTTATTTATACATACAACATCAAACGCAGTGTGATCATCGAGGCCTCAATGACAACAGCAGCAACGAACTTAAAAGTGGTGAGTGTATCAAACACAATTGTATGTATTTGTCGTTTTGTTTTTTCATATAAATAGTAGAGACGCAACATAATCTTAAACATTTTATTTCTATTTGTCCAAATAGTCGTTTAAAGAAAAGCTAATGAAACATTTAAGTTTGGTTTTGTTGCTTCGAAGTTCGAACATTAATGTAAAAATAATGATTTTGATTTTTAATTTGTTTTCATCATCATAAACTTTGTTTAGAATTTAGTAATTTTGCTTTGCAGTAAAAGTCTTTTCATTGGTTAATCTTTCATTTGACTACTATGCGCTTTTCATTTTTTTTAATCTAAGGAAACTTTATAACGAAATTAGTATTTATTTTAATATGAATATAAATAAGTTTAACCATATTAACAGTCCGTTATATGTACTTGTAAAATGAATTATATTTTTTTTATTTTCCATTAAGAATTCCTCTATATACTGAAATGTTTTGAATAAATATACATTAATTATGGATTTCTAATTTAAAGAATTTGTTTCTTTCGGTGAGCGGAAAAGAACAGAGTAGTTAGCATCGATTATGGGGTTTTATGTTCATCAAATAAAGCCTATAAAGCCAAGGTAGGGTAGGGTAGAGAGGCTCAGGACTCCAATAACATCTGGAGAACCTATTTATATAATGTTAGTAATTGATTTTTTTTTTTTTGGATCTTGTTATCAAGGGGACATTTGTTATTGTATGCAGTATTTAACCAGTGTACAGTCTTTTTTCAATAAACGGGAGTCTTTAATAAAACTTTTATGTGACCAATGTATTGGAGACCAATAGAGCTTAAATAGGACACGAATCCCCCGGCCGACTGAAGTTAGCTTATAATGGCTCCCAAGTCCTCCTTTAAGTTCTGCAATAAGCACATTTTGTTAATGACTAGTCTCTAATACTTACATACATATTTCATTTCAATATGACTTAAAGTCTTTTATTGATAGCAATATGATGGTGTTTGTTACATAGAATGGCGCCCAACGTGGGGCCACAAAGAGATACACACCTTATCGGTATCGTTTAGCATTTTGATTAAAATATCAAAACATTATTAAACTTTTTGGAACTTTTTCGGATTTACAGTTTTCTGATAGTGTCAGATATCCTGTCTGTGGGTTTAAATTAATAATGTTTTCTTTTCCTGAAATTTTATTACAACATCTAGAATGTGAAAACACCTAAACATTTCTACATGCTTTCAATCTCTTTTGCTCCAAACAAATAAATAAAAAAATATTACAAATAAATCCAAACTAGTAAATTTCATCTAAATTCTAAATTTGAGAAAGATTAACGAATTATATCTTTGTGAAGGAATAATTGTAAATATTTCTCCGGAATTTTAAATATTTGATTGTGTCAGATATATTAACCGATAAGTATTTTACAATATTTTCCTTTACCAGATATCATTGTTAAATTTTCCCAGATTTTATTGCCTGGAATTCATAATTTTCTGTTGCAAAATATTTCATCAATTGTTCAATAGGTTAATTAGAAGGTCTGACTTAATTATAATCAATTTATTCAACATTAAACAGTGATGAAACTTATTTGTGATAGATGATGTGCATTTCAAACACTATAGCTAACTTTGTAACTCTATCAAATATTACACATTATATATATTTATACTCTATTCTGTTTTAATTCGCTCACCAAGGAAATAAACTAAATGAGATATACGTATTAGTTAAACTACAAAATTTTTCATTTGATTTGAGATTTTTAAAGGATTTATTCCTAATAATCTTTATAATATATCAAAATGTCTGTTGCACACAGTCCACCACCACAAGATTCTCAGTCAAGTTCTGAGTTAAATTGTCTCATATGTAAAGCTCCACTGATTCTTGATTCTCAAGAATGTTATGTAATAGTAATTTGTAATCACATCTTTCATCGCAGCTGTATTGAGTTATCCTTATCACAATCAGCTGAATGTCCCAAATGTCGAAGACCATGTGAATTAGGAGATCTTCGTAAATATAACACACATTCCTTTTCAGCTTCAAACACGAGGGCTGTAGGTGCTGATTTGAGTAACTCACAAAGTTATTCCAGTTCAAAATCTAAACCATACACCCGTAGTAAAGCCCGTGGTGCTATGGCTAAACGTTATAATACCCGAAATTTAGATACACATTTTGCAAATGAGGATAATCCTCCTGTTTCTACCGAGATAACTCCTCACAACTCCCCAACTGTTCCAAATGATTCTGAAATGCCTTTTACACCAGGTGAATCTCAGCAACGTACTTCGAATATCAATCAAAATTCACCTATTCCAGTGTCAACAAATTTCTATCGGTCAAATCGAAATATAGATTATTCAAGAATTAATCAGATGATTGAGTCTAGCATAACAAGAGCTCTTCAAAATCTTAACATTTCATCCACTAATCCAAATCAGGATCCACGTCGTCCAAATCCACAACTAGAAAGAAATTTATATTCAGAGAATACTAACCATTTAAATGCTAATAATCGTTTTGAAGAACATGTATCATTACGTTCAGAGAAAGTTACCTCAATCATTCAGAACTGGAACCTCAAGTTCGATGGTTCATCTAATGGTCTGAGTGTTGAAGAGTTCCTCTACCGTGTAAGGTCCTTAACGAGAGAAAATTTTAACGACGATTTTAATTTAATTTGTAAAAATCTCCATATACTACTCACTGGCAAAGCCAGAGACTGGTATTGGAGATACCATAAACAGGTAGACTCCATTCACTGGTCTGAATTTTGTTCTGCTTTAAGATATCAGTACAAAGATTTCCGCTCTAGTTATGATATCAGAGAAGAGGTGAGAAATCGAAAAATGAAAAATGGAGAAACTTTTGAAAACTTTTATGAAGCCGTCTGTTCTATTTTGGATAGGTTAGAAACCCCCATGCCAGAATCCGAACTTGTGGAAATTCTAGTCAGAAATCTGCGTTCAGATATTCGACACGAATTGTTGTATGTGCCAATATATTCGATTGCACATTTAAGGAAATTGGTACAAATGCGAGAGAATTTATTGGGAGAAGAGCAGTGTCGTAGAAACAGTTCTCTAAAAACAAATTCGTATTGTAATATTAGGAAAGTCGCCGATATTTCTACCAAGGAAGAAACTTCCGATGATTTTCAAGTAGATGCCATTCGTCAAGGTCACGTTTCAGTAAAATGCTGGAATTGTGATGAAATTGGACATCTATGGGAAGATTGTCTTAAAGACCGAAATATTTTCTGTTATGGCTGTGGGGCCAAAAAGGTTTATAAACCGCAGTGTGTCAATTGCGCTTCAAAAAAGTTATCCAATTCAAAAAACCAATACATTCACCAAACTTCTCATCCTCCACCGCAACCTCAAATGTAAAATCTGCTCCTTGCAGCACTTTATTCTCTAAACCAGTTAGTAATATACAAATCCTTCGTCCAGACAACATTCGTAGTTTATCCCTTGACATTCAACTTCAACCAATTCGTCCATACCATCAACGTTTACAAGACTACCTTGACAAACGAAACCAAATTTTTCATGTAGATTCAATTACCCATGGCAAATTCAAAAGACCTAAAAGATCCACTTTGAGATTACGAAATTATTTTAAACGTAGAAAATCGTTATCTAAATATATAATTTCTTCTATAATGAATAATCCCAAAGATAAGCGTTATTACGCACAAGTAAAATTTTTGAATTTCCTCGAATATGGTTTGCTAGATACTGGTGCAAACGTATCTTGCATTGGATCTAGTTTAGCTGAAACAGACTTTTCTAATTTTGATAATTTTTTTAATGTTAAAACTATTGTTAAAACCGCTGACGGGAAAGTACAGAAGACATTAGGTTATTTAATCGTAGATATCACTTTCCGAAACCAAGTTCACAAATTAAAATTGTTAATCGTCCCTTCAATATCTCAGCGTTTGATTTTAGGGATTGATTTTTGGGAAACATTCAAATTAGCGGCAGATATATTTGACTCTGCAGTTGTGTCCGATTTATCAGTCCGTTTGTCTGACAGTCCGTCTGAATTGTCTGTTTTAAAAAAATTTTCCGATGTCCAGTCCGTTAGTATCAAAAAGTCTGCAAACTCAGATGAACATACATATCCTCTAACTCCAGGTCAACATCAGCAGTTAACTGCTATAATAGAGTTATTCCCAAATTTTGAAATACACGGTCTCGGGAGAACCAGTCTAATTAGACATGAAATTGACGTAGCTGATGCTAAGCCAATTAAACAGAGGTTCTATCCGGTTTCTCCAGCAGTGGAGAAACTGATGTATCAAGAAATTGATCGCATGTTGGCCTTAGGGGTGATAGAACCTTCGTCATCACCATGGAGTTCCCCTATACGTTTGGTAGTAAAGCCAAACAAAATTCGTTTATGCTTAGATGCAAGAAAAGTCAACTTAGTGACAAAAAAGGATGCATATCCTTTACCGAGCATTGAGGGAATATTTTCTAGGCTTCCTAAAGCTAACCTGATTTCAAAGCTAGATTTGAAGGACGCGTATTGGCAAATCGCCCTTGCCAATGATTCTAAACCCATTACGGCCTTTACAGTTCCGGGAAGACCATTGTATCAATTCGTCGTAATGCCATTTGGCTTATGTAATGCGCCACAAACAATGTGCCGGCTTATTGATGAATTGATACCACCGGATTTGAAGAATTGCGTTTTTGGATACTTGGATGACCTAATTATTGTGTCAGAAGACTTTTCCTCCCATTTAGCAGTTTTAGTGCGTATTGCACAAGAATTTCGAAGGGCTAACCTTACAATTAACATTAAAAAAAGTAAATTCTGCGTGACAGAAGTGAAATACTTGGGTTTTATAATTGGAAACGGTGGAATAAAAACCGACCCAGAAAAGGTCGAATCTATACTTAAATGGCCTGTACCAAAAACTGTAAAACAAGTTCGTGGCTTTCTTGGACTTGCAGGGTGGTACAGGAGATTTATCCAAAATTTCTCTTCGTGTGTATTTCCTATTACGGAAACTCTTTCTACCAAACGAAAATTCGTCTGGACCCATGCAGCCCAAGAAGCCTTCGAAAATATTAAACTACTTTTAACTTCAGCTCCAGTATTAGAAAACCCGGACTTTTCTAAGAAATTCTACTTGCATTGCGATGCCTCTGATTACGGGATTGGAGCTGTGCTGGTTCAATTAGATGAAAATGGAGAGGAAAAACCAATAGGCTACATGTCAAAGAAACTTAATTCGTCCCAACGCAACTATAGCGTAACAGAACGTGAGTGTCTGTCGGCGATTGAGGCCATCAAGAAATTCAGATGTTACCTCGAAATGCAAGAATTCGAGGTAATAACTGATCATTCCTCTCTTCTGTGGTTAATGAAGCAACCTGATTTAACAGGAAGATTAGCCCGCTGGGCCTTAAAATTGCAATCGTTTAATTTCAGCATTAGCCACAGGAAAGGGAAAGATCACGTAGTTCCCGATGCCCTTTCACGAATTTGCCATGACGAAATCTCTGCCATTGAACTTTTAGAACCGGAAATAGATCTTAATTCAGAACATTTTAATGATAAAGACTACTTGGACCTGAAAAGACGAATAACTGAAAACCCTGCAATATACCCGGACATACGTGTAGTAGATAAATTTGTATATATCAGAACGGAACATTACACCGGAAATGAAGACCTAGACCAAAATGCCTGGAAAATGTGGGTTCCGAAAAACTTAAGGCCTCAATTAATTGCTAGAGCACACAATACCTCCATAACTGCTCACGGAGGGATGTCAAAAACTTTAGAGTGGATTAGGCGTAATTTTTTCTGGCCTGGGATTGTACAAGACGTGCGGAAGTTTGTTCGCGAATGTGAAATCTGCAAAACAACAAAATCCCCAAATATTATTTTAAAACCAGAAATGGGTCAACAAATCACCTCAATTCGTCCTTTCCAAAGACTCTTTATAGACCTATTAGGACCTTACCCCCGCAGCAAAAATGGAAATATAGGATTATTGATAGTTCTGGATCACCTCACAAAGTTTCATTGGCTTTGCCCATTAAAAAAATTTAATTCAATTGCAATAAAAAACTTCCTTTTAGGGTCCATTTTTCACACATATGGAGTCCCAGAATCCATTGTCACGGACAACGGCTCGCAATTCAAGGCCAATGATTTTGAAGCTTTTGTAACTCAACTTGGTATCAAGCACGTTTTCACGGCCGTCTATTCCCCGCAAGCTAATGCTTCCGAAAGGGTAAATCTTTAAAAGAAGATCAGCGTCTTTGGGATGAGAACATAACAGCCATAAGCTGTGCCTTAAGAAATACCTACCACAGCTCTATTAAGTGTTCACCTTACAGGGCAATATTTGGTTTTAATATGATCACTCACGGGGAATCATATGCCTTATTAAGGAACATTAATATGTTAAATGAACCAGGAGGAGATCTATCAAGAGAAGATCAACTTTCACTATTGCGTAAAGAATTGCGAAAGAATATATTTGAGGCTTATGCCACTAATAGAGATAAATATAATTTACGGACAAGACCAATATCCTTTAGTGTGGGTCAAGAAGTTTTTAGAAGGAACTTCGCCCAAAGTTCTATGGGAAAGAATTTTAATGCCAAACTGGCCCCATTATTTCTAAAGGCAAAGGTTTCAGCGAAAGTTGGTAACAATTATTATGTTTTGCAGGATTTAGAAGGTAAAAAGTTAGGAACATTTCACGCTAAGGACATTAGGCCATAAAGTTTCCTCATCATTATATTATCTAAAAGATTATAATGATGCGGTTTTGTAATGCACATTTTTGACAAAATGTAAAATTTTATATTTATGTTATGGTTAACAGATTTATTTTATTTACATCTGTGTGTACGTTTACTTTACCTTTGAATGTAACATACCATCACTAATGATATTAACCTAGGTTGGTGTCTAGGGTAATAAAGGTAACCTATGTAAGTTACATTGGTTAATCGACTGGGATGTTATATGAGTTTTTTTTTTCTCATTTTTGTTATTCTGTTTCTCTAAGCTTTTATAGTACTTTTCCATTAAATGTTTTAATAGACTTCATCATAAGTAACCTTACAGTTGATCTTTCTTTCTCTCGTCAACCTTCCAATAACATACATCATTAAGCTTTAAAATTTCTGAAACATATCAAAATAAATTAAGAAATATAGAAATGTGCTCACATTAAGAGCAAGCTAAATTAATATTTTTTTTTAAATATTCTATACAAGGAAAAATTAACTTGTTAAATAAAATTATACAGTTCTTGGGAAAGTATCAAACTTTAGGAAGTGAAAATTAGATACGAAATAGTAAGTTTACACATCAGTCCAACATTTTCTTCCCTAACCTCATTTTCGTTGGATCACGTGAACATTATATTTCATCATCTTATATAACACAGGTTTTTTTTTTGGATCTACCAACACAAATTGCTTTACCTACACTCGCCTTATTGGTGGCAAACTGGTGGCCACTGGGAGTTGTAAATTTTTAATCTAATCCTTCTAGTACTTGGAGATAGTTGAAAGGAAAATCCTCCTTCCATAAACAACGCAACACCAGCCGAATTTTCTAATACCATCGTTTATAATCAATAACCTGCAACGCCAGCTAAGTTTTTTATATTATGTGCAGTGACGGAATTATTTTGATTCAATAGTCATTACGGTTTTTGAAGCTCCAGAAGAAGAAAGAAAAAAAAAAAAAAAACATAATTGTACTTAGAATATTTTTTTTTTTAAACAAGAACCAAAAAAAAATAATTTACAACCGATAATAATTTTCGTTATATGCATATTTACTCAATATAAATTTTTATCTTATAGAAGGCTTATAAAGCAAAATTTCTCTGCAGAATTTGCATTATAAACCTTAAATAAAATAGAAATTTGCTAGTAAATAAGGCAATTTAAATATAAGATATAATTAATGAAGAAGTGGTGAAATTTGTTAAATAATACTGAAACAAGAAAAAAAAAATCTTTCAATTACATATTTCCCACTAATAAATTCCTAAACTAAAGCGCACATCATAAAGCCGGTGATTACCTAGCCAATTAAAATACTAGTAGTTTACTTAAATTGTTAACATTAATAACTTGTGGATCGAACATCGAACTTAAAAAAAACCAAAATCAAAATAACCATCATATGCACGAACAAACATTCTCTTTACTAAAATAAATTCTTATTTATACATACAACATCAAACGCAGTGTGATCATCGAGGCCTCAATGACAACAGCAGCAACGAACTTAAAAGTGGTGAGTGTATCAAACACAATTGTATGTATTTGTCGTTTTGTTTTTTCATATAAATAGTAGAGACGCAACATAATCTTAAACATTTTATTTCTATTTGTCCAAATAGTCGTTTAAAGAAAAGCTAATGAAACATTTAAGTTTGGTTTTGTTGCTTCGAAGTTCGAACATTAATGTAAAAATAATGATTTTGATTTTTAATTTGTTTTCATCATCATAAACTTTGTTTAGAATTTAGTAATTTTGCTTTGCAGTAAAAGTCTTTTCATTGGTTAATCTTTCATTTGACTACTATGCGCTTTTCATTTTTTTAATCTAAGGAAACTTTATAACGAAATTAGTATTTATTTTAATATGAATATAAATAAGTTTAACCATATTAACAGTCCGTTATATGTACTTGTAAAATGAATTATATTTTTTTTATTTTCCATTAAGAATTCCTCTATATACTGAAATGTTTTGAATAAATATACATTAATTATGGATTTCTAATTTAAAGAATTTGTTTCTTTCGGTGAGCGGAAAAGAACAGAGTAGTTAGCATCGATTATGGGGTTTTATGTTCATCAAATAAAGCCTATAAAGCCAAGGTAGGGTAGGGTAGAGAGGCTCAGGACTCCAATAACATCTGGAGAACCTATTTATATAATGTTAGTAATTGATTTTTTTTTTTGGATCTTGTTATCAAGGGGACATTTGTTATTGTATGCAGTATTTAACCAGTGTACAGTCTTTTTTCAATAAACGGGAGTCTTTAATAAAACTTTTATGTGACCAATGTATTGGAGACCAATAGAGCTTAAATAGGACACGAATCCCCCGGCCGACTGAAGTTAGCTTATAATGGCTCCCAAGTCCTCCTTTAAGTTCTGCAATAAGCACATTTTGTTAATGACTAGTCTCTAATACTTACATACATATTTCATTTCAATATGACTTAAAGTCTTTTATTGATAGCAATATGATGGTGTTTGTTACAACGTAAACACACTTCTCTCATAATTTAAATTGACTACTCCTCTTGCCGATGCAACATCGTCATATTCGGAACCTGAATCACCTGCATTAAGACTAAAATGTCCCAAGAGCCTCTCCTGCAACTCTGCTTTAAGTCCTGTGGTAGGCAAATCTAACCCTGTCAACTTTTCCTTTAATGCCTCAACAGTCAAAGCTAAAATCTCCTGTGCGTTCATTCTGTCCATTTATAATAACAATATTTATCAATATAATATACAAAATTAATATTCAAAATTCAAAAAACTTTAAAAATTATAATCACAAAATTATTTTCCAAGATGTATCAAAATTAAATTAATTCAAAGAAATTTACGGAAAAATACGTTACAACTCACACAAAAAAAAATTCCAGAAACTAACACAAAAAAAAACACATTTAATACGTTACTTCTTTTTTACACACAATTTTCAATTTGATTCTCTAGAAAAATTCCACAAAAGCAAAAAACATTTAAACTTAACGTCCAATTCTTTATCTAACTCTCTCTTTAAAATTATAGAAGATCAAATAAAAAAAATGATCACACAATTTAAAATTAAATAAAAAACAATACAACAAAAACACTTAGCTTATGGTAACTCCAATGATGATAAACACAGCAACACACACTCAACTTCTTGTCACTAGGCGATTTTTCTGCTGTTTCTTCAGGCAAAATAAGGATGGGTTTTTTTTTCTACTGGCTTGTTGCTACACATATATGTTATCTTTCTCTCCTTCAGGTTTCTCTCTTAATGCTCAATAGTTTTTTTTTTTTCTTTTTTTCATAAGTTCTTTTACATACACACAACGAGAGTTTTTTTTTTAAGTTTTAGCAAACACGATCTATTCAGTTTTTTATACACTCTTTCACTTTACACTCTTTCACGTCTTTTGTTGTTCTTTCTGTTTTATTTTTTCTCTTTAGCAACAGTCGTTACGTTTAAATTAACTATCATTTGGGGTTTTCCCCTTTTCACTTATAATTTTTTTCTTTTTGTGCAAAACACGCTCGTCAGATTCAAAATAACCGTTTTCCCTCTCTCTCTTCTTTCCATACTCGTTCAGTATATTAAAATAAACAATCCTTTGCGTTTTCACTTTTCCCCTATGTTCTAGAAGAAAATTAATGTTTCTTACATTTACAACACAGTTAAAAGTTTTTCACTAATAGCACTCAGTTATTCTGTTATATTTTATCTGCACACACATAATTCTCTGTTTAAAATCCCTAAGTTTTTTTCTTTTCTTTCTTCAAACACTCAGTTCGATTTGTATTTGCATATTTTCCATAGCACACAGTTCCAGCTTTCCATTAACACACTGTCCTGATTTATTACAAACCACTCAGCGTTGTAATTTTCCTCAAAATTCACTCAGAATTATGTTCTTTTTCTCAGTTATTCTTTTCCTTTCTTAACACACAAGTTAAAATGTCCATAAAACACTCAGTCTATTCGCTAGTATATTGTATTTTCCCTATTCACGCAAATATCTTTGTCAGTTTTCAAGATAGGATAGTGTCGTATATCTCATTTTAATCCATAAGAAACGCACTTTCTTTTGTTATATCACTTATTCAAAAATCTTAAGTTCATAAAATTGATAAAATTTGCATATCATTACAATTTTGGCACAGAGTACATTTCCTAATATATTGTATTTTCCCTATTCACGCAAATAACTTTGTCAGTTTTCAAGCTACGATAGTTTCATATACCTCATTTTAATCAATAAGAAACGCACTTTCTTTTGATATGTCACTTATTCAAAAATCATAAGTTCATAAGTTTATCAAATTTGGATATCATTACAATTTTGGTACAGAGTACATGTCTTGCACAATGTATTTTCCGTATTCACGCAAATAACTTTGTCAGTTTTCAAGCTACGATGGTTTCGTATACCTCATTTTAATCAATAAGAAACGCACTTTCTTTTGATATGTCACTTATTCAAAAATCATAAGTTCATAAGTTTATCAAATTTGGATATCATTACAATTTTGGTACAGAGTACATGTCTTGCACAATGTATTTTCCGTATTCACGCAAATAACTTTGTCAGTTTTCAAGCTACGATGGTTTCGTATACCTCATTTTAATCCACAAAATATATTTATAATTAGATATATTATAATATTTTCTTGGCATAATGTATTTTCCCTATTCACACAATTAACTTTGTCAGTTATCAAGCTACGACAGTGTCGTATACCTCAATTTAATCCATAAAAAACGCACTATCATTTGATATATCACTTATTCAAAAATCTTAAGTTCATAAAATTTATAAATTGTGCACATCATTACAATTTTGGCACAGAGTACATTTCTTAGTATATTGTATTTTCCCTATTCACGCAAATAACTTTGTCAGTTTTCAAGCAACGACACTGTCGTATACCTCATTTTAATCCATAAGAAATGCACTTTCCTTTGATATATCACTTATTCAAAAATCTTAAGCTCATAAAAATTATAAAATTTGCACATCATTACAATTTTGGCACAGAGTATATTTCTCAGTATATTGTGTTTTCCCTATTCACGCAAATAACTTTGTCAGTTTTCAAGCTACGACAGTTTGGTATACCTCATTTTAATCAACAAGAAACGCACTTTCTTTTGATATATCACTTATTCAAAAGTCTTAAGTTCATAAAATTGATAAAATTTGTATATCATTACAATTTTGGCGCAGAGTGCATTTCTTAGTATATTGTATTTTCCCTATTTACGCAAATAACTTTGTCAGTTTTCAAGCTACGACAGTTTGGTATACCTCATTTTAATCAATAAGAAACCCATTTTCTTTTGATATGTCGCTTATTCAAAAATCTTAAGTTCATAAAATTTATCAAATTTGCATATCATTACAATTTTGGTACAGAGTACATTTCCTAGTATATTGTATTTTCCCTATTCAAGCAAATATCTTTGTCAGTTTTCAAGCTAGGATAGTTTCGTTCACCTCATTTTAATCCACAAGAAATTGTGTTTTCCCTATTCACGCAAATAACTTTGTCAGTTTTCAACCTACGACAGTTTCGTATAGCTCATTTTAATCAATAAGAAACGCACTTTCTTTTGATATGTCACTTATTCAAAATTCTTAAGTCCATAAAATGGATAAAATTTGCATATCATTACAATTTTGGCACAGAGTACATTTCTTAATATATTGTATTTTCCCTATTCACGCAAATAACTTTGTCAGTTTTCAAGCTACGACAGTTTTGTATACCTCATTTTAATCAATAAAAAACGCACTTTCTTTTGATATGTCACTTATTCAAAAATCTTAAGTTCATAAAATTGATAAAATTTGCATATCATTACAATTTTAGCACAGAGTACATTTCTTAGTATGTTGTATCTTCCTAATTCACGCAAATAACTTTGTCAGTTTTCAAGCTACGACAGTTTCGTATACCTCATTTTAATCCACAAGAAACGCACTTTCTCTGAAATATCTCTTATTCAAAAATCTTAAGTTCATAAAATTTATAAAATTTGCACATCATAACAATTTTGACACAGAGTACATTTTTGGCACAATGTATTTTCCCTATTCACGAAAATAACTTTGTCAGTTTTCAAGCTACGATAGTGTCGTATACCTCATTTTGATCAATAAAAACGCACTTTCTTTTGATATGTCACTTATTCAAAAATCTTAAGTTCATAAAATTGATAAAATTTGCACATCTTTACAATTTTGGCACAGAGTACATTTCTTTGCACAATGTATTTTGCCTATTCACGCAAATAACTTTGTCAGTTTTCAAGCTACGATAGTCACGCTTTGTCAGTATTCAATCTACGACAGTTTCGTATACCTCATTTTAATCAATAAGAACCATACTTTCTTTTGATATGTCACTTATTCAAAAATCTTAAGTTCATATTTTTATCAAATTTGCATATCATTACAATTTTGGTACAGAGTACATTTCTTGGCACAATGTATTTTCCCTATTCACGCAAATAAATTTGTCAGTTTTCATTCTACGACAGTTTCGTAAACGTCATTTTAATCCATAAAAAACTTACTTTATTTTGTTATACCACTTATTCAAAAATCTTAAGTTCATAAAATTTATCAAATTTGCATATCATTACAGTTTTGGTACAGAGTATATATCTTGGCACAATGTTTCGTATACCTCATTTTAATCCATAAGAAACGCACTTTCTTTTGATATATCACTTGTTCAAAAATCTTCAGTTCATAAAATAGATCAAATTTGCATATCATTACAATTTTGGCACAGAGCACATTTCTTAGTATATTGCATTTTCCCTATTCACGCAAATAACTTTGTCAGTTTTCAAGCTACGACAGTGTCGTATACCTCATTTTAATCCACAAGAAACGCACTTTCATTTGATATATCACTTATTTAAAAATCTTAAGTTCATAAAATTGATAAAATTTGCACATCATTACAATATTGGCACAGAGTTCACTTCTTGGTATATTGTATTTTCCTTATTCACGCAATTAACTTTGTCAGTTTTCAAGCTACGACTGTTTCGTATACCTCATTTTAATCCATAAGAAACGCACTTTCTTTTGATATATCTCTTATTCAAAAACCTTGAGTTCATAAAATTGATAAAATTGGCACAGAGTACATTTCTTAGTAAATGGTATTTTCCCTATTCACGCAAATAACTTTGTCAGTTTTCAAGCTACGACAGTTTCGTATACCTCATTTCAACCAATAAGAAACGCACTTTCTTTTGATATGTCACTCATTCAAAAATTTTAAGGTCATAAATTTATCAACTTTGCATATCATTACAATTTTGGTATACCTCATTTCAATCAATAAGAAACGCACTTTCTTTTGATATGTCACTTATTCAAAAATCTTAAGTTCATAAAATTGATAAAATTTGCATATCTTTACAATTTTGGCACAGAGCACATCTCTTAGTATATTGCAATTTCCCTATTCACGCAAATAACTGTCAGTTTTCAAGCTACGACAGTTTCATATACCTCATTTTAGTCCATAAGAAACGCACTTTCTTTTGATATGTCACTTATTCAAAAATCTTAAGTTCATAAAATTTATAAAATTTGCACATCATAACAATCTTGACACAGAGTACATTTTTGGCACAATGTATTTTCCCTATTCACGAAAATAACTTTGTCAGTTTTCAAGCTACGATAGTGTGGTATACCTCATTTTGATCAATAAAAACGCACTTTCTTTTGATATGTCACTTATTCAAAAATCTTAAGTTCATAAAATTGATAAAATTTGCACATCTTTACAATTTTGGCACAGAGTACATTTCTTTGCACAATGTATTTTGCCTATTCACGCAAATAACTTTGTCAGTTTTCAAGCTACGATAGTCACGCTTTGTCAGTATTCAATCTACGACAGTTTCGTATACCTCATTTTAATCAATAAGAACCATACTTTCTTTTGATATGTCACTTATTCAAAAATCTTAAGTTCATATTTTTATCAAATTTGCATATCATTACAATTTTGGTACAGAGTACATTTCTTGGCACAATGTATTTTCCCTATTCACGCAAATAAATTTGTCAGTTTTCATTCTACGACAGTTTCGTAAACGTCATTTTAATCCATAAAAAACTTACTTTATTTTGTTATACCACTTATTCAAAAATCTTAAGTTCATAAAATTTATCAAATTTGCATATCATTACAGTTTTGGTACAGAGTATATATCTTGGCACAATGTTTCGTATACCTCATTTTAATCCATAAGAAACGCACTTTCTTTTGATATATTACTTGTTCAAAAATCTTCAGTTCATAAAATAGATCAAATTTGCATATCATTACAATTTTGGCACAGAGCACATTTCTTAGTATATTGCATTTTCCCTATTCACGCAAATAACTTTGTCAGTTTTCAAGCTACGACAGTGTCGTATACCTCATTTTAATCCACAAGAAACGCACTTTCATTTGATATATCACTTATTTAAAAATCTTAAGTTCATAAAATTGATAAAATTTGCACATCATTACAATATTGGCACAGAGTTCACTTCTTGGTATATTGTATTTTCTTTATTCACGCAAATAACTTTGTCAGTTTTCAAGCTACGACTGTTTCGTATACCTCATTTTAATCCATAAGAAACGCACTTTCTTTTGATATATCTCTTATTCAAAAACCTTGAGTTCATAAAATTGATAAAATTGGCACAGAGTACATTTCTTAGTAAATGGTATTTTCCCTATTCACGCAAATAACTTTGTCAGTTTTCAAGCTACGACAGTTTCGTATACCTCATTTCAATCAATAAGAAACGCACTTTCTTTTGATATGTCACTCATTCAAAAATTTTAAGTTCATAAATTTATCAACTTTGCATATCATTACAATTTTGGTACAGAGTACATTTCTTGGTAAATGTATTTTCCCTATTCACGCAAATAACTTTGTCAGTTTTCAAGCTACGACAGTTTCGTATACCTCATTCCAATCAATAAGAAACGCACTTTCTTTTGATATGTCACTTATTCAAAAATCTTAAGTTCATAAAATTGATAAAATTTGCATATCTTTACAATTTTGGCACAGAGCACATCTCTTAGTATATTGCAATTTCCCTATTCACGCAAATAACTTTGTCAGTTTTCAAGCTACGACAGTTTCATATACCTCATTTTAGTCCATAAGAAACGCACTTACTTTTGATATGTCACTTATTCAAAAATCTTAAGTTCATAAAATTTATCAAATATTCATATCATTACAGTTTTGGTACATTTTAATCCATAAGAAACGCACTTTCTTTTGATATACGCTTATTTAAAAATCTTAAGTTCATAAAATTGATAAAACTTGCACATCGTTACAATTTTGGCACAGAGTACATTTCTTAGTATATTGTATTTTCCCTATTCACGCAAATAACTTTGTCAGTTTTCAAGCTACGACAGTTTCGTATACCTCATTTTAATCCATAAGAAACGCACTTTCTTTTGATATGTCACTTATTCAAAAATTTTAAGTTCATAAAATTTATCAAATTTACATATCATTACAGTTTTGGTACATTTTAATCCATTAGAAACGCACTTTCTTTTGATATACGCTTATTTAAAAATCTTAAGTTCATAAAATTTATAAAATTTGCACATCATATCAATTTTGACACAGAGTGCATTTCTTAGTATATTGTATTTTCCCTATTCACGCAAATAACTTTGTCAGTTTTCAAGCTACGATAGTCACGCTTTGTCAGTATTCAATCTACGACAGTTTCGTATACCTCATTTTAATCAATAAGAACCATACTTTCTTTTGATATGTCACTTATTCAAAAAACTTAAGTTCACAAATTTGTCAAATATGAATATCATCACAATTTTGGTACAGAGTACATTTCTTGTCAGTTTTCAAGCTACGACAGTGTCGTATACCTCATTCTAATCAAAAAGAAACGTACTTTCTTTTGATATGTCACTTATTCAAAAGTCTTAAGTTCATAAAATTTATAAAATTTGCATATCATTACAATTTTGACACAAAGTACATTTCTTAGTATATTGTATTTTCCTAATTCACGCAAATAACTTTGTCAGTTTTCAAGCTACGACAGTTTCGTATACCTCATTTTAATCAATAAGAAACATACTTTCTTTTGATATATCACTTATTCGAAAATCTTAAATTCATAATATTGATAATATTTTCACATCATTACAATTTTGGCACGGAGTACTTTTCTTAGTATAATGTATTTTCCGTATTCACGCAAACAACTTTGTCAGTTTTCAAGCTACGACAGTTTCGCATACCTCATTTGAATCCATAATAAATGCAATTTCTTTTGATATATCACTTATTCAAAAACCAATATTCATAAAATTGATAAAATTTGCATATCATTACAATTTTGGCACAGAGTACCTTTCTTAGTATATTGTATTTTCCCTATTCACGCAAACAACTTTGTCAGTTTTCAAGCTACGACAGTTTCGTATACCGCATTTTGATCAATAAGAAACGCACTTTCTTTTGATATATCACTTATTTAAAAGTCTTAAGTTCATAAAATTAATAAAATTTGCACATCATTACAATTTTGGCACAGAGTACATTTCTTGGCACAATGTATTTTCCCTATTCACGCAAATAACTTTGTCAGTTTTCAAGCTACGACAGTTTCGTATACCTCATTTTAATCAATAAGAAACTCACTTTCTTTTGATATGTCACTTATTCAAAAATCTTAAGTTTATAAATTTATCAACTTTGCATATCATTACAATTTTGGTACAGAGTACATTTCTTGGTAAATGTATTTTCCCTATTCACGAAAATAACTTTGTCAGTTTTCAAGCTACGACAGTTTCGTATACCTCATTTTATTCAAAAGAAACGCACTTTCTTTTGATATGTCACTTATTCAAAAATTTTAAGTTCATAAAATTTATCAAATTTTCATATCATTACAGTTTTGGTACATTTTAATCCATAAGAAACGCACTTTCTTTTGATATACGCTTATTTAAAAATCTTAAGTTTATAAAATTGATAAAATTTGCACATCATTACAATTTTGGCACAGAGTACATTTCTTAGTATATTGTATTTTCCCTATTCACGCAAATAACTTTGTCAATTTTCAAGCTACGACAGTTTCGTTATACCTCATTTTGATCCAAAACAAATGCACTTTCTTTTGATATATCACTTATTCAAAAATCTTAAGTACATAAAATTGATAAAATTTGCATATCATTACAATATTGGCACAGAATACATTTCTTAGTATATTGTATTTTCCATATTCACGCAAATAACTTTGTGAGTTTTCAAGCTACGACAGTTTCGTATACCTCATTTTAATCAATAAGAAACGCACTTTCTTTTGATATATCACTTATTTAAAAGTCTTAAGTTCATAAAATTGATAAAATTTGCACATCATTACAATTTTGGCACAGAGTACATTTCTTGGCACAATGTATTTTCCCTATTCACGCAAATAACTTTGTCAGTTTTCAAGCTACGAGAGTTTCGTATACCTCATTTTAATCCATAAGAAACGCACTTTTTTTTGATATGTCACTTATTCAAAAATCTCAATTTCATAAAATTTATCAAATTTGCATATGATTACAATTTTGGCACAGAGTACACTTCTTGGCACAATGTATTTCCCTATTCACGCAAATAATTTTGTCAGTTTTAAAGCTATGGTAGTTTCGCATACCTCATCTAAATCCACAAGAAACGCACTTTCTTTTGATATATCACTTATTCAAAAATCTTAAGTACATAAAATTGATAAAATTTGCATATCATTACAATATTGGCACAGAATACATTTCTTAGTATATTGTATTTTCCCTATTCACGCAAATAACTTTGTGAGTTTTCAAGCTACGACAGTTTCGTATACCTCATTTTAATCAATAAGAAACGCACTTTCTTTTGATATATCACTTATTTAAAAGTCTTAAGTTCATAAAATTGATAAAATTTGCACATCATTACAATTTTGGCACAGAGTACATTTCTTGGCACAATGTATTTTCCCTATTCACGCAAATAACTTTGTCAGTTTTCAAGCTACGACAGTTTCGTATACCTCATTTTAATCAATAAGAAACTCACTTTCTTTTGATATGTCACTTATTCAAAAATCTTAAGTTCATAAATTTATCAACTTTGCATATCATTACAATTTTGGTACAGAGTAGATTTCTTGGTAAATGTATTTTCCCTATTCACGAAAATAACTTTGTCAGTTTTCAAGCTACGACAGTTTCGTATACCTCATTTTAATCAAAAGAAACGCACTTTCTTTTGATATAGCACTTATTCAAAAATCTTAGATTCATAAAATTGATAAAATTTGCACATCTTTACAATTTTGGCACAGAGTACATTTCTTAGTATTTTGTATTTTCCCTATTCACGCAAATAACTTTGTCAGTTTTCAAGCTACGATAGTTTCGTATGCCTCATTTTAATCAATAAGAAACGCGCTTTCTTTTGATATATCACTTATTCAAAAATCTTAAGTTCATAAAATTTATCATATTTGCATATCATTACAAGTTTGGTACAGAGTACATTTATGGCACAATTTATTTTCCATATTCAGGCAAATAGTTTTCAAGCTACGACAGTTTCGTATACCTCATTTTAATCCATAAGAAACGCACTTTCTTTTGATATATCACTTATTTAAAAGTCTTAAGTTCATAAAATTGATAAAATTTGCACATCATTACAATTTTGGCACAGAGTACATTTCTTGGCACTATGTATTTTCCCTATTCACGCAAATAACTTTGTCAGTTTTCAAGCTACGACAGTTTCGTATACCTCATTTTAATCAATAAGAAACGCACTTTCTTTTGATATGTCACTCATTCAAAAATTTTAAGTTCATAAATTTATCAACTTTGCATATCATTACAATTTTGGTAAAGAGTACATTTCTTGGTAAATGTATTTTCCCTATTCACGCAAATAACTTTGTCAGTTTTCAAGCTACGACAGTGTCGTTATACCTCATTTTGATCCAAAACAAATGCACTTTCTTTTGATATATCACTTATTTAAAAATCTTAAGTTCATAAAATTTATAAAATTTGCACATCATTGCAATTTTGACACAGAGTACATTTCTTGGTATATTGTATTTTCCCTATTCACGCAAATAACTTTGTCAGTTTTCAAGCTACGACAGTTTCGTATACCTCATTTTAATCCATAAGAAATGATCTTTCTTTTGATATATCACTTATTCAAAAGTGTTAAGTTCATAAAATTTATCAAATTTGCATATCATTACAGTATTTGCACAGAGCACATTTCTTAGTATATTGTATTTTCCATATTCACGCAAATAACTTTGTCGGTTTTCAAGCTACGACAGTTTCATATACCTCATTTTAATCAATAAGAAACGCACTTTCTTTTGATATGTCACTTATTCAAAAATCTTATGTTCATAAATTTGTCAAATTTAGATGTCATTACAATTTTGGCACCGAGCACATTTCCTAGTATATTGCATTTTCCCTATTCAAGCAAATACCTTTGTCAGTTTTCAAGCAACGACAGCGTCGTATACCTCATTTTAATCAATAAGAAACGTACTTTCTTTTGATATATCACTTATTCGAAAATCTTAAGTTCATAAAATTTATAAAATTTGCATATCATTACAATTTTGGCACAGAGTACTTTTCTTAGTGTAATGTATCTTCCGTATTCACGCAAATAACGTTGCCAGTTTTCAAGCTACGATACTTTCGTATACCTGATTCTAATTCACAAGAAACGCACTTTCTTTTGATATATCACTTATTCAAAAATCTTAAGTTCATAATATTGATAGTATTTTCACATCATTACAATTTTGGCACGGAGTACTTTTCTTAGTATAATGTATTTTCCGTATTCCCGCAAACAACTTTGTCAGTTTTCAATCTACGACAGTTTCGTATACCTCATTTGAATTCATAATAAATGCACTTTCTTTTGATATATCACTTATTCAAAAACCAAAATTCATAAAATTGATAAAATTTGCATATCATTACAATTTTGGCACAGAGTACCTTTCTTAGTATATTGTATTTTCCCTATTCACGCAAATAACTTTGTCAGTTTTCAAGCTACGATAGTTTCGTATACCTCATTTTAATCAATAAGAAACGCACTTTCTTTTGATATGTCACTTATTCAAAAATCTTAAATTCATAAAATTTAAAAAATTTGCACATCGTTACAGTTTTGACACAGAGTACATTTCTTAGTATATTGTATTTTCCCTATTCACGCAAATAACTTTGTCAGTTTTCAAACTACGACAGTTTCGTTCACCACATTTTAATCCACAAGAAACGCGCTTTCTTTTGATATATCACTTATTCAAAAATCGTAAATTCATAAAATTGATCAAATTTGCATATCGTTACAATTTTGGCACCGAGCACATTTCTTAGTATATTGCATTTTCCCTATTCACGCAAATAACTTTGTCAGTTTTCAAGCAACGACAGCGTCGTATACCTCATTTTAATCAATAAGAAACGTACTTTCTTTTGATATATCACTTATTCGAAAATCTTAAGTTCATAAAATTTATAAAATTTGCATATCATTACAATTTTGGCACAGAGTACTTTTCTTAGTGTAATGTATCTTCCGTATTCACGCAAATAACGTTGCCAGTTTTCAAGCTACGATACTTTCGTATACCTGATTCTAATTCACAAGAAACGCACTTTCTTTTGATATATCACTTATTCAAAAATCTTAAGTTCATAATATTGATAGTATTTTCACATCATTACAATTTTGGCACGGAGTACTTTTCTTAGTATAATGTATTTTCCGTATTCACGCAAATAACTTTGTCAGTTTTCAAGCTACGACAGTTTCGTATACCTCATTTGAATCCATAATAACTTTCTTTTGATATATCACTTATTCAAAAATCTTAAGTTCATAAAATTTATCAAATTTGCATATCATTACAATTTTGGCACAGAGTACATTTCTTAGTAAATTGTATTTTCCCTATTCACGCAAATAACTTTGTCAGTTTTCAAGCTACGATAGTTTCGTATACCTCATTTTAATCAACAAGAAACGCACTTTCTTTTGATATGCCACTTATTCAAAAGCCTTAAATTCATAAAACTGATAAAATTTGCACATCAATACAATTTTGTTACAGAGTACATTTCTTGGCACAATGTATTTTCCCTATTCAGGCAAATAGTTTTCAAGCTACGACAGTTTCGTATACCTCATTTTAATCCATAAGAAACGCACTTTCTTTTAATATATCACTTATTTAAAAGTCTTAAGTTCATAAAATTGATAAAATTTGCACATCATTACAATTTTGGCACAGAGTACATTTCTTGGCACAATGTATTTTCCCTATTCACAAAAATAACTTTGTCAGTTTTCAAGCTACGATAGTTTCGTATAACTCATTTTAATCCATAAGAAACGCACTTTCTTTTGATATGTCACTTATTCAAAAGTCTTAAGTTCATAAAATTGATAAAATTTGCACATCATTACAATTTGCATATCATTACAGTATTGGCACAGAGCACATTTCTTAGTATATTGTATTTTCCATATTCACGCAAATAACTTTGTCGGTTTTCAAGCTACGACAGTTTCATATACCTCATTTTAATCAGTAAGAAACGCACTTTCTTTTGATATGTCACTTATTCAAAAATCTTATGTTCATAAATTTGTCAAATTTAGATGTCATTACAATTTTGGCACCGAGCACATTTCTTAGTATATTGCATTTTCCCTATTCACGCAAATACCTTTGTCAGTTTTCAAGCAACGACAGCGTTGTACACCTTATTTTAATCAATAAGAAACGTACTTTCTTTTGATATATCACTTATTCGAAAATCTTAAGTTCATAATATTGATAATATTTTCACATCATTACAATTTTGGCACGGAGTACTTTTCTTAGTATAATGTATTTTCCGTATTCACGCAAACAACTTTGTCAGTTTTCAAGCTACGACAGTTTCGTATACCTCATTTGAATCCATAATAAATGCACTTTCTTTTGATATATCACTTATTCAAAAACCAAAATTCATAAAATTGATGAAATTTGCATATCATTACAATTTTGGCACAGAGTACCTTTCTTAGTATATTGTATTTTCCCTATTCACGCAAATAACTTTGTCAGTTTTCAAGCTACGATACTTTCGTATACCTCATTTTGATCAATAACAAACGCACTTTCTTTTGATATGCCACTTATTCAAAAGCCTTAATTTCATAAAACTGATAAAATTTGCACATCATTACAATTTTGTTACAGAGTACATTTCTTGGCACAATGTATTTCCATATTCAGGCAAATAGTTTTCAAGCTACGATAGTTTCGTATACCTCATTTTAATCCATAAGAAACGCACATTTATTCAAAAGTCTTAAGTTCTTAAAATTGATAAAATTTGCACATCATTACAATTTTGGCGCAGAGTACATTTCTTGGCACAATGTATATTCAATATTCACGAAAATAACTTTGTCAGTTTTCAAGCTACGATAGTTTCGTATACCTCATTTTAATCCATAAGAAACGCACTTTCTTTTGATATATCACGTATTCAAAAGTCTTAAGTTCATAAAATTGATAAAATTTGCACATCATTACAATTTTGGCACAGAGTACATTTCTTTGCACAATGCATTTTCCCTATTCACGCAAATAACTTTGTCAGCTATCAAGCTACGACAGTTTCGTATACCTCATTTTAATCCATAAGAAATGATCTTTGTTTTGATATATCACTTATTCAAAAGTGTTAAGTTCATAAAATTTATCAAATTTGCATATCATTACAGTATTGGCACAGAGCACATTTCTTAGTATATTGTATTTTCCATATTCACGCAAATAACTTTGTCAGTTTTTAAGCTACTCGTATACCTCATTTTTATCCACAAGAAACGCACTTTCTTTTGATATATCACTTATTCAAAAATTTTAAGTTCATAAAATTTATAAATTTTGCATATCATTACAATTTTGGCACGGAGTACATTTCTTAGTATATTGTATTTTACCTATTTACGCAAATAACTTTGTCAGTTTTCAAGCTACGATAGTTTCGTATACCTCATTTTAATCAATAAGAAACGCACTTTCTTTTGATATGTCACTTATTCAAAAATCTTAAGTTCATAAAATTTAAAAAATTTGCACATCGTTACAGTTTTGACACAGAGTACATTTCTTAGTATATTGTATTTTCCCTATTCACGCAAATAACTTTGTCAGTTTTCAAACTACAACAGTTTCGTTCACCACATTTTAATCCACAAGAAACGCGCATTCTTTTGATATATCTCTTATTCAAAAATCTTAAGTTCATAAAATTGATCAAATTTGCATATCGTTACAATTTTGGCACCGAGCACATTTCTTAGTATATTGCATTTTCCCTATTCACGCAAATAACTTTGTCAGTTTTCAAGCTACGACAGTTTCATATACCTCATTTTAATCAATAAGAAACGCACTTTCTTTTGATAAGTCACTTATTCAAAAATCTTAAGTTCATAAATTTGTGAAATTTAGATGTCATTACAATTTTGGCACCGAGCACGTTTCTTAGTATATTGCATTTTCCCTATTCACGCAAATAACTTTGTCAGTTTTCAAGCAACGACAGCGTCGTATACCTCATTTTAATCAATAAGAAACGTACTTTCTTTTGATATATCACTTATTCGAAAATCTTAATTTCATAAAATTTATAAAATTTGCGTATCATTACAACTTTGGCACAGAGTACTTTTCTTAGTATAATGTATCTTCCGTATTCACGCAAATAACGTTGTCAGTTTTCAAGCTACGATACTTTCGTATACCTCATTCTAATTCACAAGAAACGCACTTTCTTTTGATATATCACTTATTCAAAAATCTTAAGTTCATAATATTGATAGTATTTTCACATCATTACAATTTTGGCACGGAGTACTTTTCTTAGTATAATGTATTTTCCGTATTCACGCAAATAACTTTGTCAGTTTTCAAGCTACGACGGTTTCGTATACCTCATTTGAATCCATAATAAATGCACTTTCTTTTGATATATCACTTATTCAAAATTCTTAAGTCCATAAATTGGATAAAATTTGCATATCATTACAATTTTGGCACAGAGTACATTTCTTAGTATATTGTATTTTCCCTATTCATGCAAATAACTTTGTCAGTTTTCAAGCTACGATAGTTTCGTATACCTCATTTTAATCCATAAGAAACGCACTTTCTTTTGATATATCACTTATTTAAAAGTCTTAAGTTCATAAAATTGACAAAATTTGCACATCATTACAATTTTGGCACAGATTACATTTCTTGGCACAATGTATTTTCCCTATTCATAGAAATAACTTTGTCAGTTTTCAAGCTACGATAGTTTCGTATAACTCATTTTAATCCATAAGAAACGCACTTTCTTTTGATATATCACTTATTCAAAAGTCTTAAGTTCATAAAATTGATAAAATTTGCACATCATTACAATTTTGGCACAGAGTACATTTCTTTGCACAATGCATTTTCCCTATTCAGGCAAATAGTTTTCAAGCTACGACAGTTTCGTATACCTCATTTTAATCCATAAGAAATGCACTTTCTTTTGATATATCATTTATTCAAAAGTCTTAAGTTCATAAAATTGATAAAATTTGCACATCATTACAATTTTGGCACGGAGTACCTTTCTTGGCACAATGTATTTTCTCTATTCACGAAAATAACTTTGTCAGTTTTCAAGCTACGATAGTTTCGTATACCTCATTTTAATCCACAAGAAACGCACTTTCTTTTGATATATCACTTATTTAAAAGTCTTAAGTTCATAAAATTGATAAAATTTGCACATCATTACAATTTTGGCACAGAGTACATTTCTTTGCACAATGCATTTTCCCTATCCACGCAAAGAACTTTGTCAGTTTTCAAGCTACGACAGTGTCGTATACCTCATTTTAATGTATAAGAAACGCAATTTTTTTTTTGATATATCACTTATTCAAAAATCTTAAGTTCATAAAATTGATAAAATTTGCTATGACAGTGTCGTCATTTTAATCCATGAGAAACGCACTTTTTTTGTGCTGTAGCTAGTTCCGTATTCTGTTTTTGATCGGTATAAAAGAATTTGAAATCAATAAACTTTTGTCGAATTTCGAAGAATAGTTGCTGGAAAGTGTTTGGGTTTGTGGTGGATTTCTTTTGATCGTTTAGAGAGACGTCAATTGTGAGTGGGTCGATTGTACAATTGGGTTTAATTGATGCGGGTATTACTGGTTGATTGAAGGGTATATTATTGTCTATACAGAAATTAATGATACGGGTTAATGTATACGGGATTTGGGAAACATTTTTTGTCGGTATGCTTTAGTTAAAAGATTTGAGAGAGGATATCTGTCCTTGAAAAGAATTGATTTGAATAATTTAGCTGTATAATAGTCGCGATATTGTTCTATTGACATAGTATCAGCTTCATAGATTAAGTTCCTGATAGGCGAGGTCCTAAATGCGCCTAGTGATAAACGTAAACCTTAATTAAAAATGCTTTTTTTTGTTTAATGTACTTTTAGGTGAATAGCCGTATAGGAAAAGTGCGTACGAAATTTTTGAAATAATGATAGATTTAAATATTTGAATTAAAGACGAAGTATTACAGCCAAATTTTTTGGAGGAGAGACATTTGATGATATTAAGTTTTTATACCCTACCCTGGATTTGTGCTGATGTTTGTAACATACAAAAATATTCGTCCTAGACCCACCTTAAAGTATACCAATCGGCATAGAATCGTTTTCTGAGTCGATTAAGCTATGTCCGTCCGTCCGTCTGGCTGGCTGTCCATGTAAACCTTGTGCGCAAGGTACAGGTCGCAATTTTCAAGATAATTGGATGATTTGGCACGCACGTTTTATTTGAGGACGAAGGACGAAGCCTATTGAAAATGGTTAAAATCGGTCCATTATTTCACCTAGCCCCCATAGAACAGAACCCCCCGAAAAGGGCTTCTGAGCTCATAATTATGTTAAATATACAGATATATCGATAAAATACGGCACAACTAAGTTTTATAGAAGTCTTGATAACCCTGCCAAATTTCATAAAGATCGGACCCCATTTGACCCTAGCTCCCATACAAAGTCCCCTTCAGAATATTACTTGAATGTCCCAAATTAACTTATAAACACAAATATAGCGAAGAACTTCAGCACAATAAAATATTATGTAAATATAAATATATTCACAAAATTTTATCGGGCTTGGTCCATAGTTGCTCCTAGCCCACATATAAAGCCTCTTTCAGAAAATTAGTTTTTCATCCATAAATTGCTTAAATGTATCGGAACAAGGGAATATTGAAGATAAATGCGATATTATGAAAAATAAATCACATTTAATATTCATAACTGGTGTAGGGTATCATATGGTCGGCCACGCTCGACTATACTTTCTTACTTTTGTTAAATATACAGATATATCGATAAAATACGGCACAACTAAGTTTTATAGAAGTCTTGATAACCCTGCCAAATTTCATAAAGATCGGGCCCCATTTGACCCTAGCTCCCATACAAAGTCCCCTTCAGAATATTACTTGAATGTCCCAAATTAACTTATAAACACAAATATCGCGATGAAATTCAGCACAATAAAATATTATTTAAATATAAATATATTCACAAAATTTTATCGGGCTTGGTCCATAGTTGCCCCTAGCCCCCATATAAAGCCTCTTTCAGAAAATTAGTTTTTCATCCATAAGTTGCTTAAATGTATCGGAACAAGGGAATATTGAAGATAAATGCGATATTATGAAAAATAAATCACATTTAATATTCATAACTGGTGTAGGGTATCATATGGTCGGCCACGCCCGACTATACTTTCTTTCCATCTGTAGCGATTATTCAATATCACTCCTAATATTCTTAGGATATTGACTGATACTATAGTTGTATTATTTGTAAGAATGGAGGGAGTACAATTATGTTTTCGACATATATGCAAGTGTTTGCATTTGTCTAAAGATAATTGAGCTCCTGAGGAAAGGCATCAGCTTTGAATATCTAAAACAACACTATTAAAATCTATGTTATGGTTCTTTTTTCTATCAAGTTTCTTCACTATCACGAAATCGTCGGCGTATGCTACGAAATCAAGTTCCTTGTGTAGTGAGATTATATCAGATAATTTATTGAAGGCAATTAGAAATAAAACTACGGATAGAGGTGATCCCTGCGGAATTCCGTTATATAATGGTCTAGATTGGGAATAATAGGAATTATTTATAACTATAATTTTTCTATTTGTAAGATAGTTCTTTATGTAATAAAAAAATTTGGGGCCTATTTTCCATTCAATTAGTTGGTTCAATATCGTATGCAATCCAATCTTGTCGAAGGCTTTGGCAAAATCTAGAGAAATTATAGATAAATGATTTTTATTTTTAAAGTTTGGCTAATTTTAAAGTCTAAATAAAGTAGTGGGTCAGAAATAGATTTTCCTTTTATGAATCCATATTGGTGTTCGTTAATTAATTTATAGGTGGTGACAAACCACCATAGTCTTCCTGCTATAATTTTATCTAGTACTTTAGAGCAACATGGATTGAGGGAGATTGGCCAGTAACTTGGAATTAAAGTTTTATCTCCATTGGGTTTCAATATAGGAACATAGTTGATAAAAATATTGTTATATAATAGGATTAATCTTGAAAGTACACTGTTTGGTAAATTTAAGATCGTTGGATACGAAATACGGTCTAATCCAGGAGTGTTCCCTTTTAACTTGTTTAGAGCAATTTTAAGTTCCGTCATATTAATGTCGTCCTCTATTGCACAGTGGGGCAGAATGGAAATTTTTTGGAAATAAATCTGGCATTTCTAAACGGCTGATCCGATCGGGATAAAATTTAGCATGAGCGTAGCCAAGGAGTATTCGAGTTTAAGTTTTGAAGATGAACCCTGCAGATGCCCCAGGGACGGCTGTGGCGGCTCAAAGTGGGGTACCTACGACATGTAAAATTTTTAAACTCGTGCCATTTTTTTGTTTTTCACCCAAATACAAAGATTTTTATATTTTGTGAAAGCGCTCGACGAGATCTTGAAAAAAGATGCTTGGACATACTACTTATCTCTTATAATATCCGAGTTATAGGCATTTAAAAATTTAGTGATACAAAATTTACCATACCTTGGTCCGCCTTTTTTTGAATACCGGGCGTAATTTTGGACCAAATGGACTCAATTTTTTCTTGTTAGTTAGACAACAAAATTTCCAATAATATACAAAAAATTTCAGATCAATATCATTTACAGATCCAAAAATATACGTTTTTTAATTTAAAAATTCAAAAAATTTTAGATTTTTGGCGTTTTTTTGCCAAAAATGTGTCTTAACTCTTTTATTAATAAAATAAAATTTTCTTTAAGAACATATAACAATTTTATAGTTTTCTAAAAGGTATCTTTACGCAGAACGCTTTGGCGTAAAAAACTTGTCCTATTTTTTGAAAATGTTGCCACTGCGTCTTTCCGAATATGACCTATTTTTCATCAAAACTTCAACTTTGGGCGACATGTTCTAAAATCCCAAAGCTGGGATCAGAAAACTGAAAGCAGTTTTGGAAACCTCAATATGTTTTCTATTTACTCCAAAAGTATTTTCCCAGCCCTGAAAGAAATGTGGACCCTATGGGCAAAAAAGTAAAAAATCCCATTTTTGGGATTTTCATTCCTATTTTTGGGAATTGCGGGATGCCCTTTGACCATTTCAATTTTTTTTTTGCATATTCTTATTTGAAATGACAAATTTAACAAGCGTTGAAAATTTCATTGAGTTTTGTTCATAAATAAAGATTTTGTCATATATTACATATTTGTTTAATTTCTAAAACTATGATTTATATCAAAATTTAAATAGGATCGCAGATAGCTACAACAATTTAGTCCATATTTATCCCTTAATATCCTTTTTTAGTTAGATATGGAAATTCTCGACCCTTTACAAAAAATTTCAAGCCAATATCTCAATTACATTCAAAAATATGTTCATTTAAACCTGTGTCCTTTAATTTCATCTTTTTCATATTTTAGTATTAAGTATGACAGAACATATTTAAATCTTATATTTACCTATTTTCTATTTGTTTGCTTATCCTTATAATTGAAAGGTCCTATTATGCTTAAATTTTCAAAAATTTATAACTATTTTTTACCTAAATTTTTTCGACAGATCATTTCGATCTGTTTCGTTTATGATCATGTAGGTAAAAATATACAGGTAATGATAATTTCGATTCACTCACTAATAAGAAATATCAAGGACTGAATTACAGGTTATAGTAATATAGTCCTAAATGTTAATAGGTCGACAATTCGTAATTTTTTACTTTGGAATACCTGTATCGGAAATGACAAGAATTGGTATATAAGTAAACTTCTCAGATTTTAAGTACCATATTTAATAAATCTACAATGAAGATTACATTAAAGTACGAAGAGTTGTGTTCCGTTTTATGGAGTATATCTTCAAAAGGGCCAGAAAGAATTGAAGACATTTCAAATTATATAAAAACTACATATAGTAGAAAAGTAGACAAAACAGGCATATCAAAAATTGAAAACTTTTTAAAACTTTTTGATGTAAAAAGTAAGTCTGTGGATGGAAATCAAAAGAAATTTCGATTAAAATTTTGTAGTTGGATGGAAACTACTACGGAAATCTCAACTTACAACACATCAACAGGAGCGCCTTGAAAGTCATACGAAGACTTATGTTCCAGGTCAAAAAAAAGAGGGTCACACAAAAACTTTTTTCAATCTCAAATGAGGAAATTGCTGATACATTTAACGAAATGCTGAAAAAGGAAAACCAACCTATGGATGTCGTACATATTGCAACTATTCTTCCTAATGCATCACCAAGACGACTTAAGCGAATTGTGGAAAGTATACCAACTCCAACATCATAATCAAATTTTACTGAAGAGGAAGCAATAGCGCTTATGTTGGAACTGGGTCTCAGTCGAAATAAGTACCAAATATTAAGGAAAGCTCTGCATGAAAAAGGACACATACAAGGCGATCCAGGAAAAAAAACTATCCTACTAAATCAACAAAAAATAATGAAGAATTGAAAGAACTGAGAGCTGCGGAAAAAAGCAGAATCCAAGAAGAATTTAAAGTTCAGATGGGATTAAACATCGACAAACCACTTTCAAGTTGCGGTAGTACAAATGACGGTAATACGGCGAGAAGGTTTTTTCGTGATTTTGAAATTACTTCAAAAATAACTGGAATCGACAAGGAGTTGCTTCGAAGAGTTAACACTATTTTAATGGCACTGAATAGTAAACATAAAATTAATGGAAATCGATTTGGGGAATACACATCTGAAATTTCTAAATTACTTGTATCTCTGTATCCATGGAGGGAACTAACACCAACAGTACACAAAGTATTTTGTCATGGTCAAATAATAATTGAATCGAATATTCTTCCACTTGGAGAGTTAACAGAAGAAGCCCAGGAAGCGAGGAATCGAGATTTTAAGCATGTTCAACTATTCAGCTCAAGAAAATGCTCCAGGCAATCACAGAATGAATATATTTTTAATAGTTTACTTTTATCTTCTGATCCTGTTCTTTCAACTATGCGAAAAAGATGGATTTGTTATGAAACTCTATCATCTCAAAACAAGGAAGATTTAAAGGACTTATATTACCTTCTGGATATGTATACCGATATGACAGATTATTTTATAGAAAATAAGTAGTGTAAGGAATTAACTATATAAGTAGGTTGTAAGAATTAATTGTATTATGTTTAAGATAAACAGTTCAAATAAAAAAAGCTATTATACTAACTGATGAATTGTATTAAATTGTGTTTTATATTTCGGTGGGCGGGAAAGGTAATTTGTGTGGGGTGATTTAGGTGTTGTTGTGCGTGGCTCATAATAAAATTATAATTTTTTTATTGTATATACAATATTATAATAAAATATTTAACTAAATAATTTTTAAAAATTGTCCAAATATTTTATTCAACACCAAATGTATGTTCTGTCATAAAAATATGAAAAAGATGAAATTAAAGGACACAGGTTTAAATGAACATATTTTTGAATGTAATTGAGATATTGGCTTGAAATTTTTTGTAAAGGGTCGAGAATTTCCATATCTAACTAAAAAATGATATTAAGGGATAAATATGGACTAAATTGTTGTAGCTATCTGCGATCCTATTAAAATTTTGATATAAATCATAGTTTTAGAAATTAAACAAATATGTAATATATGACAAAATCTTTATTTATGAACAAAACTCAATGAAATTTTCAACGCTTGTTAAATTTGTCATTTCAAATAAGAATATGCAAAAAAAAAATTGAAAAGGTCAAAGGGCATCCCGCAATTCCCAAAAATAGGAATGAAAATCCCAAAAATGGGATTTTTTACTTTTTTGCCCATAGGGTCCACATTTCTTTCAGGGCTGGGAAAATACTTTTGGAGTAAATAGAAAACATATTGAGGTTTCCAAAACTGCTTTCAGTTTTCTGATCCCAGCTTTGGGATTTTAGAACATGTCGCCCAAAGTTGAAGTTTTGATGAAAAATAGGTCATATTCGGAAAGACGCAGTGGCAACATTTTCAAAAAATAGGACAAGTTTTTTACGCCAAAGCGTTCTGCGTAAAGATACCTTTTAGAAAACTATAAAATTGTTATATGTTCTTAAAGAAAATTTTATTTTATTAATAAAAGAGTTAAGACACATTTTTGGCAAAAAAACGGCAAAAATCTAAAATTTTTTGAATTTTTAAATTAAAAAACGTATATTTTTGGATCTGTAAATGATATTGATCTGAAATTTTTTGTATATTATTGGAAATTTTGTTGTCTAACTAAAAAATTGAGTCCATTTGGTCCAAAATTACGCCCGTTATTCAAAAAAAGGCGGACCAAGGTATGGTAAATTTTGTATCACTAAATTTTTAAATGCCTATAACTCGGATATTATAAGAGATAAGTAGTATGTCCAAGCATGTTTTTTCAAGATCTCGTCGAGCGCTTTCACAAAATATAAAAATCTTTGTATTTGGGTGAAAAACAAAAAAATGGCACGAGTTTAAAAATTTTACATGTCGTAGGTACCCTACTTTGAGCCGCCACAGCGCCGTCCCTGGGGCATCTGCAGGGTTCATCTTCAAAACTTAAACTCGAATGCTCCTTGGCTACGCTCACGCCAAATTTTATCCCGATCGGATCAGCCGTTTAGAAATGCCAGATTTATTTCCAAAAAATTTCCATTCTGCCCCACTGTGTATTGGAGAAGACCTGTTGTTTGAATTAAACATTATATTGGAAGAAATGAAACAATTTTTGGATTGCTGAAAGGTAGTTGAGAAATTATCGTCCTTTGATTGATTGGACCAATATTCACAGAAATTTTCCGCAATTGAAAATGGATCTATAATATTGGTTAGTGTGTTATTTAAGTCCTGTATACAATGTATTGTATATTTTGGTTTTAACCCGCAAAATTTGCGAATGTAGTTCGACATTTTTCCTGTATCGGTGTTGGGATTTATTTCCGATGTGAAATTGTACATTGATGTTCGTTTGGAAATTTTAATTTCCCTTTTGTATAGAGCATTTGCTCTTTTAAAGTTTAATTCGTTTGCTGTTGTGATATTTCTTTTAAATGTGTTCCATAAATGATTTTTTCTGTCTTTAGAAGTTCCAGATGGTTAGACCACCATGGAACAGTATTTTTGTGTTTGTACGGTTTGTTCTGCGGGATAATTTCATTGGCACTTTGTAAAATTATTTTGTGTATGTTGGCAGCTTCTATATTGATGTTAGTGCTTATTGTTCGTTTGTCACTGAATTTTTCAGATAGTATTTTATATTGATCCCATTTTGCCAATTTCAAATTGAAAGTGTTCCTAATCTTTGGTTGAGTGAAATTTTGTTGAAATAGGGAAGTGAAGGTCGCTACCTGATAAGGAAGTTTGAATGTTCCATTCGGCATATATAGATAATGGAGCTGATATAAGTGTTAAGTCGATATTTGTAAAAGTTCTAAGTGTAAAAAAATGTGTAGGACTGTTGTCGTTCATAATTGATAGTCTTGAGTCTAAGATGTATTTAGATAATGTTCTACCTCTTTTATTAGTTGTATTAGAACCCCAGTTGACATGCCAACTGTTTAAATTAGTTTAATTGAAACAGGCCTTATAATTTTGACATTTGCACCAATAAACACCCCAGAAGTTATAAATATTGGTTACCAGAAAACTAGAGTCAGAACTTACATACCTCCTCCAATGAGGGGTAGAGATTGCTTCCGTTTCGGGCATCTAGCAAAGTTTTGCAAAAATGACAAATTATGTATTCACTGCTGTAATCTTGATCAACTTGCCCAATTTTTCTTCAGCACAAAGAAATACAGGCAATAAAAACAAGTAAGAAAGTATAGTCGGGCGTGGCCGACCATATGATACCCTACACCAGTATGAATATTAAATGTGATTTATTTTTCATAATATCGCATTTATCTTCAATATTCCCTTGTTCCGATACATTTAAGCAATTTATGGATGAAAAACTAATTTTCTGAAAGAGGCTTTATATGGGGGACCAAGCCCGATAAAATTTTGTGAATATATTTATATTTACATAATATTTTATTGTGCTGAATTTCATCGCGATATTTGTGTTTATAAGTTAATTTGGGACATTCAAGTAATATTCTGAAGGGGACTTTGTATGGTAGCTTACTTAGTTGTGCCGTATTTTATCGATATATCTGTATATTTAACATAATTATGAGCTCAGAAGCCCTTTTCGGGGGGTTCTGTTTTATGGGGGCTAGGTGAAATAATGGACCGATTTTAACCATTTTCAATAGGCTTCGTCCTTGGGTCAAATAAAACGTGCGTGCCAAATTTCATCCAAATATCTTGAAAATTGCGACCTGTACCTCGCGCACAAAGTTTACATGGCCAGCCAGCCAGACGGACGGGCGGACATAGCTTAATCGACTCAGAAAACGATTCTAAGCCGATTGGTATACTTTAAGGTGGGTCTAGGACGAATATTTTTGTATGTTACAAACATCAGCACAAATCCAATATACCCTCCCCACTAAAGTGGTGTAGGGTATAACTATAGAAAAAGTAGACAATAAAACTGCTCTTCTAAAATATAAAGAGAGACATTCAAACAACACAAGTTACTCACATATTACCAAATCCAACATCACCAACGACAATACAAAAGAAACACCAACTACATCAAAATCAAGCTCAACCGATTTACCCAGCCTCAACAACGACGTAACAAACAAAAATTCAACAACAGAAAACAATGTAAAGAGGATGAGAAAATAAAAACAATCCCTTCCCCAAATAAAACAAATGCAGCAAAAATAGTCAAAATCTTACCAAAACAACATCAAGACGTACTAGAAGTCAAATTAAGAGTAAAGCCAAGAAACCCAAAATCAACAAAGAGAATGGAGAGAGTGAGGAAACAGACAGCAACTTTATGGAAGAATAAAATAAAAAAATAACTCATTAAGGACCGTCGGTGATGGAATGGTTCCGGCACCGAGCGGACTTTTTCGCGGGATTCTTGTCTGATTGATATTGATTACAGTACTGGTCTGATTACTTATTCCTAGGTATATTTAACTGGGCCAGTATTGATAATCACCTTTATTTACTGACTAAGTGTCTTACGGTCGCACTTTCTTTTGATATATCACTTATTCAAAAATCTTAAATTCATAAAATTGATACAATTTGCATATCATTACAATTTTGGCACAGAGTACATTTCTTAGTATATTGTATTTTCCCTATTTACGCAAATAACTGTGTCAGTTTTGAAGCTACGACAGTTTCGTATACCTCATTTTAATCAATAAGAAACACACTTTCTTTTGATATGCCAACACATGAAACACAAATGATATGAAACACACTTTATTTTGATATATCACTTATTCAAAAATCTTAAGTTCATAAAATTTATCAAATTTGCATATCATTACAATTTTGGTACAGAGTACATTTCTTGGCACAATGTATTTTCCCTTTTCGGGTAAATAGTTTTCAAGAAACGCACCTTCTTTTGATATATCACTTATTCAAAAATCTTAAGTTCATAAAATTGATAAAATTTGCATATCATTACAATTTTGGCACAGAGTACATTTCTTGGCACAATGTATTTTCTCTATTCACGCAAATAACTTTGTCAGTTTTCAAGCTACGACAGTTTCGTATACCTCATTTTAATCCATAAGAAACGCACTTTCTTTTGATATATCTCTTATTCAAAAATCTTAAGTTCATAAAATTGATAAAATTGGCACAAAGTACATTTCTTAGTAAATGGTATTTTTCCTATTCACGCAAATAACTTTGTCAGTTTACAAGCTACGACAGTTTCGTATACCTCATTTTAATCCACAAGAAACGCACTTTCTTTTGATATATCACTTATTCAAAAATCTTAGGTTAGGTTAAGTTGATAGGAGGATGTATGCTACATCAAATCTGCAGAAATACACCTAGGCCACTATCGGGCCTGTTGTGCTCTCCAATTCATGAATAAAAAAGAAAAAAAAATTGTTCACTGAATGTATTGTTTTTCCATATTCAGAAACTCAGTTTCCTGGACGTAATTCCTAAGAATCTTCCAATCAGTGTTGGTTAAGAATGTTATTACCGGAATAACATCACTTCCAAGATACTTGTATCTAACTTCGACGACAGTGACAAAGAAAGTGCTCCAGAGTTTCACTGTCCTCTCCACATGCTCTACATTCGTCTTTTTTGTATAGATGTCCACGTAATCCTGTCCACTCAGAATACGTACCATCATACTATCCTCAGTCTTGCTTATTTTGAGGAGATTTCTCGTCTTGCTCTCATCAGGGTCACCCCATAGAATCTTTGTGGTTCTACCCATCGTTTCATTATTCCAAGAGGCCTTATGGGATTCTCTCATCCATATTTTTAATTCAGCTTTTGTTGCGTCGAATAGTTTTGCGTTTGGCAGGTAAACTACATCGAGCTCCCTTCCCTTTAAAGCTATTATATTCGCCCTTTCGTTACCGACTACTCCCGAGTGGGCTGGTACCCATATGATGTGAACCTTACCTCTGGGAGAGCATTCAGTTAAATTCTATCGCCTGATATCGCCCTAATTGCCTTCTGGCTGTCGGTAAATATATTAAGCGCTGTGGGCGCCATATTTATTCTAATCCAATTTACGCATTCCGTTATTGCTCGTACTTCTGCCTGGAAGCTTGTTTTATGATTTGGTAAACGGTGATATATTTCTGTTTCT
Organism: Lucilia sericata; assembly: GCF_015586225.1. Classification (NCBI taxonomy): domain Eukaryota; kingdom Metazoa; phylum Arthropoda; class Insecta; order Diptera; family Calliphoridae; genus Lucilia; species Lucilia sericata. The sequence goes on along the minus strand of NW_023994124.1, from coordinate 93,627 downwards.
GGGTCTTCAATATAGAATCCCAGCACCACTTTGTCCCCCAATTTAGAACCATCCGTGTAATAACGGATTCTTACTGGTATTTGCTCTAATGTTTCGCTTGACCAAGACATTCTATCTGGAATCAGCGTTTTAAAGTTTCCGACATATTTCTACGAACAGGCCGATGATTGTGTATAACCTTCCAATGTGTCCAGTATACATTGATGACGTGACCTATAACCGCTTTTGGTCAGTTCGCCTAAAATAAAGAGCCGTTCGGCTATAAGCGCCGCCTTATATCTTACATATGTATCAATGGGTGGAATATCTAGCAACGTTTCCAGAGCCTTGGTTGAAGTAGTACACATGGCACCACTTATACCTAAGCAGCATGTACGCTGAACTCCCTGTAGTAGTTTGATATTGCACTTTTTGTCTAAAGCAGTCCACCAGATTATTGAAGCATAAGCTAGAATTGGTCTAATTACACTTTTATAAAGCCAATTTGTCATAGTAGGACTAAGACCCCATTTCATGCCTATAGTTCTCCGACATATCGCCCATCACCGATGTGCCTTGTTGATCCTATCCTCTATGTGGTGTCTCCATTTTAATTTCCGGTCAAGTATTACACCTAAGTACTTAACTTTGTCTGTCACCGGTATCTTCTTGCCCAGGAAGCAAGGTTCAGTATACGTAGAAATTTTTGTCTTACTTGCGAAAAGACAGATTTCCGTTTTTGCCGGGTTAACATTGAGGGCTCCTTTTTCCTGATAGTTATATCGTACATCTCGCAGCTAATCCATCTGTTCCTTAGCATGTAGTTGATCCAGTTACGGAGCACCCGGTCAACATGAAACTGGTCTAGGGATTGGATAAGGATATCAGTGTGCACGTTATTGAAAGCGCCTTCGATGTAAATACCGCCAGTGTATACAGTTTGCTATCGAAAGATTCACCTATGTAGTGGACGACTTCGTTTAAAGCGGTTTCCACCGATCGTCCCTTTACAAAAGCATGCTGCATATATTTAAGGTCTACTGCTTTTAACCATACTAAGGTATACTGCTTTTAACCATACTATCGACTAACCGTTCCAAGGTTTTAAGTAGGAAGGACGTAAGACTTATCGGTCGATAGGTGTCCCTGGTTTGGGTATAAATATTACCCTTGCATCCTGCCATGTAACTGGGGTATATGTTAATTTTAAGCATGGTATACTGGTTAAAACCATACTATCGACTAACCGTTCCAAGGTTTTAAGTAGGAAGGACGTAAGACCTATCGGTCGATAGGACTTTGGTGTCGCATAGCTAGGTTTCCCTGGTTTGGGTATAAATATTACCCTTGCATACTGCCATTTAACTGGGGTATATGTCAATTTTAAGCATGCAGTAAATATCTGTGAGAGATGTACGGAAACCAGTCCCGCCTCCATCTGCAAAAGTGCCGGGAAAATTCCATCCGGCCCTGCAGCTTTATAGGAAGCAAAGCTCTTGATTGCCCCTTTAACCATGTCAGATGTAATAACAATTTCCGTGTTACCCTCCCCTTCCACCAATATCGGTTCATCTATGTTATTCGATATACCGGGTGGGAAATGAGAGTCTATTAGGAGTTTCATTGTCTCCTCCATATTCTCAAGCCTCCTGCCCGTATCATCGATCATAGATTCCGGTTGGACATGAGTTTTGGATAGGAATTTTTATATTTTCGATACGTCATTTACGCTATCTACCTGTTCACAGAAATGTTTCCAGGAGTCTCGTTTGGCTTTTTGAACGATTTTCTTATATTCACCAAGTTTATTTATGCCCGGTTAAATAGTTTGCGAAGAGTCTTAGCAAGGTTCCGGATCTCCCCGGTTACCCAGGGTTTCTCCTGAGCAGATCTCCGCTCCCGCAGAGGGCAGCTGTCCTCGAACGATTCAAGCAGGGCACTTGTGAACGTTTCCACTTTGGCATCTATATCCTCTTTATTTCGACATTGAAAAGTCTTCTGACTTAAACGGTTTTTAGTAAGGTCCCGAACATTGTCCAATTAGTTTTAGACTTATTCCGAAACTTTATCGGCTTTGGTGGTGGCCGTAGTATTTTGAATCTTATGTACCGATGGTCAGAAAAGGAGTGCTCGTCCAAAACTCTCCAATACTGAATTTCGTTTATAAGCTCTTCTGAACATATAGTTATATCTAATACTTCTTCTCTGATTCTATTGACGTAGGTAGCTTTATTACCTAAGTTCAATGTTATCAAGTCTTTAGTATTAAGGAAATCCATGAGGGCTTGTCCCCTGCGATTGGTGTTTGTACTACCCCAAGCTACATGGTGGGAGTTGCCATTACAACCTATTACAATATTCTTATTTTTCCTTTGTGCATCTTCAACCAGTTTCATCAGATCCGACGTTGGTGGTAGTGTCGGGGAATCGAAAGGCAGGTAAAACATAAGTTCTTGTGACATAAGATACATGTTCTCGGGCGAGACCCTGTATCAGCGTAGAAAAGTTGGAAATTTACGTGATTTAATCCAGAAACCTTGTTGCGAATCGTCCACGGTTCCTGGATTAAAGCTATATGTATTTTACCTGTGTTAATTTTAGCCATCAGAGCGTTGGTAGCTGTCTCGCTCCGATGGAGGTTTATTTGGATAACCTCAATCATGGTCATCCATTAAACTGTCTTCCAGCGAGTTGGTGATCACCTCCTCGCTCTTTAGATTTTACTCCGCCGGGTAGCCTGAAATGGCTATTTATGCAGTGGGTACTGTCGATGGCACTGCGGTGTCCTTATCAGGCATAGGAATAGCAGTATTTTTAATTGACACCTTCCCAATTCTGGAGAGCACTGCCGTTCTGTCTTCTGGCAGGTGAGTGATTCTCTCGCTTTTAGGATTTGCCTTCTCAACATTGCCAGTACTTGCTAATGATGCTTTGGGTACTGTCTTAGGTGTTTTAGTGTTTTGACAGCCCTTTCAATCGGCGCCTTCCCAATTTTGGCAACTACGCTTTCTTCTGGCGAGTTAATGGTAACTTCCTCGATTTTAGGATTTGACTCCTCAACGTTAGGTTTTTAAGTGTCCTTTTCGAGGCTTGTTGTGACAGCCCTTCCAATCGGCACCTTCCCAATTTTGAATATGACAGCTTTAGAGGCGAAGTAAGCCCTACCTTTAATCTTGGCAAGACTAGCCATGGATTTCTGGTCGATACCTATTACAAATAAAGTTCCCTCAGGTTCTTCTTTCCTGTAAAAGACATCCCATTTTTCCACGGCAGCTCAGCATTTTGACCTCCAAGAATTTCCAGTATACGTTCATTAGCCAGTTTACTGCCCCATCCTTTTATGTAGACAGTGGACTTTAAGAGCACCGAAAGCTCGCTCTACTTTACCAGTCCCAGCCTAGCGCCGTCCCAGGAAGGAGGGATACTTTCCACCAAGTTCTTTAGGGTGCTAACACATTGGTGAGATGCCAACCTCATCAACATCACTTCCATGCTGAACTCGCAGCTCTCGCTCTCTATTGGTTGTTCAAAAATCTTAAGTTCATAAAATTTATTAAATTTGCACATCATTACAATTTTGGCACAGAGTACATTTCTTTGCACAATGTATTTTTCCTATTCACGCAAATAATTTTGTCAGTTCTCAAGCTATGATAGTTTCGTATACCTCATCTTAATCCACAAGAAACGCACTTTCTTTTGATTTGAAAATTGATAAAATTTGCATATAATTACAATTTTGGCACAGAGTACATTTCTTGGCACAATGTATTTTCCCTATTCACGCAAATAGCTTTGTCAGTTTTCAAGCTACGACATTTTTTTCATTTTAATCCATAAGAAACGCACTTTCTTTTGATATATCACTTATTCAAAAATCATAAGTTAAAAAAATTGATAAAATTTGCATATCATTACAATATTGGCACAGAGTACATTTCTTAGTATATTGTATTTTGCCTATTCACGCAAATAACTTTGTCAGTTTTCAAGCTACGACAGTTTCGTATACTTCATTTTAATCCATAAGAAACGCACTTTCTTTTGATATGTCACTTATTCAAAAATCTTAAGTTCATAAAATTAAACAAATTTGCATATCATTACAATTTTGATACAGAGTACATTTCTTGGCACAATGTATTTTCCCTATTCACGCAAATAGCTTTGTCAGTTTTCAAGCTACGACATTTTTTTCATTTTAATCCATAAGAAACGCACTTTCTTCTGATATATCACTCATTCAAAAATCTTAAGTTCATAAAATTGATAAAATTTGCACATCTTTACAATTTTGGCACAGAGTACATTTCTTGGCACAATATATTTTTCCTACTGACGCAAATAACTTTGTCAGTTTTCAAGCTACGATAGTTTCGTATACCCCATTTTAATGCATAAGAAACGCACTTTCTTTTGATGTACCACTTGTTCAAAAATCTTAAGTTCATAAAATTGATCAAATTTGCACATCATTACAATTTTGGCGCAGAGTACATTTCTTAGTATATTGTATTTTCCCTATTCACGCAAATAACTTCGTCAGTTTTCAGGCTACGACAGTTTCGTATACCTCATTTTAATCCATAAGAAACGCACTTTTGATATATCACTTATTTGCATATCATTACAAAATTGGCACATAGTACATTTCTTAGTATATTATATTTTCCCTATTCACGCAAATAACTTTGTCAGTTTTCAAGCTACGACAGTTTCGTATACCTCATTTTAATCAATAAGACACGCACTTTCTTTTGATATGTCACTTATTCAAAAATCTTAAGTTCATAAAATTGATAAAATTTGCACATCTTTACAATTTTGACACAGAGTACATTTCTTGGCACAATGTATTATCCCTATTCACGCAAATAACTTTATCAGTTTTCAAGCTACGATAGTTTCGTAACCTCATTTTTATTCACAAGAAACGCACTTTCCTTTTGATATATCACTTACTAGCTGCGTTGCCCGGGTTTTTTCAAAAAGTAAAGAGAATATTTTTCTAGCTGTAATGACGTTTTTTGAAATATATACCAAAATGTATCTTATAACGATAAAATAGTTATTTTATTTTTCTGCCTTTTTTTAATCCTTAAGTCAGTTTCTGGACCAAAAGTCCTTAAAATTTTAGAAATTGAAAAAGAGCTTAAAATATAAAATTTGTAGAAAAATTAACAATTTTTTTTTTTTGAGAAATTGTACTGAAATCTGCATTTTCAATCACTGCTCAGTGGTTTCTATGACACCGAAAGTGGCGATTAATTCATGGGAGCCGTAATTAATTTTTTTTTGATTTTTTTTTTCAAATTGTAAAATATACATAAAAAGACATATTCTGAAAAAAGATACACTGAAAAAAATTTTTTTTACGATTTTATAAACATTTTTATTTTTCGGAAAATTATGGTTTGTTTCAGAATTTTCTCCGCAATTTTAAATGGAAAGTGATTTTTGTAAAAAATGTGAAGCAAACGAATGCTTATATTGTCTTCTTTCTAAAAATTAAAAAAATAAATATATATTTTGCATCAATATGAACATAAGTTTAATTTAAAATCTGAATTTGGGTTTTGAAGTATTTCGAGAATTTTACAACCTTTTTAAAAAAGTATCGAAATAAATTTTTATAATTTTTTTTGTTTATCAACAATTGTCATGCACTTAAAAAGAAACTATATTAAACAAAAAAATTTAAAAAAATGTTTGTCTGTTTAGGAACGTTTTTTCAATTTTGTGGAAAATGGGCTTAATTCACAAATTTTATTGTAAATTTAAAATAGAAAGCTATAAATGATTAAATAAAATTTAAAATTAAAATATATTTAATATATATCTATATATATAAAAATGAAGGTGTGTTTGTATGTATGTATGTATGTATGTATGTATGTATGTATGTATGTATGTATGTATGTTTGTTTGTGCTTTATAGACTGCTAAACGGCTGAACCGATTTTCCTAAAATTTTCACAGTTTCTTCCTGTATGTCTGGAAGGAACTATAGGCTACTTTTTATGTTGAAATTTCATGTGGGCGACGTGCCACGCCCATATCAAGAAAATATTAAATTAGTATATCTGAGATAATATAATAGTTAGAGTCTTCAAATTTTGTCGGAGCAACTTCAGTATCAATATAATTATTTAAGACCAAAAGTGGGCGGATTAGCATTAGGGGCGTGGCACCTTCCATATAAATTAAATACAAGAATTCGTTTATCTTGGAAACTATTACAGTTAGAATATTAAAAATTTGCACGAGTAACTTTAATATCCATGTAAACATATTGGGAAATAAATTGGCGGACTACCCATGAGGGGAGCAGTACCTCCCATATTAACAAAATACAAAAATTGGTTTATCTGGGAAACTAATAGAACTAAATTCTTCAAATTTTGCACTAAGAACTTAAATATTGTATATGTATGTATGTATGTATGTATGTATGTATGTATGTATGTATGTATGTATGTATGTATGTATGTATGTATGTATGTATGTATGTATGTATGTATGTATGTATGTATGTATGTATGTATGTATGTATGTATGTATGTATATATGTTTGTTTGTGCTTTACAGAATGCTAAACGGCTGGACCAATTTTCATGAAATTTTCACAGTTTCTTCCTGTATTTCTGGAAGGAACTATAGGCTACTTTTTATGTTGAAACTAGCTAAAACCCGGCGTGCTTTGCTACTCCTGTCGATATAAAAAATTTTCAAAATATATTGATATGCATTTTTTGTTTATAAAAATTTTTTTAATATTTGTTTGTCACTATCCAAAAACATAAAGTAATAAGACAAAGAAAGTTCGATATTTAAAGTATTTTATTAATTAATGATATTTATGTACATATATTATTTCTTAATAATTATTTCTTACAAGGAGGATTTTATTTCATTGATGCGCCAGGAGGAACCGGAGAAAACTTTCTCATCTCATTAATTTTAGCTAAAGTTCGATCGGAAAAGAATATTGCCTTAGCCATTGCGTCATCAGGTATTGCAGCAACACTTTTAGATTATGCACTCAAATTACCGTTGAAAACACAATTTTCTGAAGATTATACATGTAATGTTAAGAAAAATTCTTCAATGGGTAAAATCCTGCAAACATATAAAATAATAGTGTGGAATAAATGCACCATGGCCCACAAAAAATCCTTAGAAGCGCTTGATCGCACTTTAAAGGACATGACAAGTAATTCTAATTTATTTGGAGGTGCATTAATTCTTTTAGCGGGTGATTTTCGCCAGACACTTCCTGTGATACCTGGTTCAACACCGGCTGATGAACTCAATGTTTGCCTAAAATCATCATATCTCTGGCAACATGTTCACACGTTAAAATTAACAACAAAACAATTGCTGGATTTAGGAAATGGAAAAATGACAATTGAGCCAACCACAAATTGTGTAAAGTTTCCCTCTAACTTTTGTAGGATCACACAATCAAAGAAAGAGTTAATATATTGTGTTTTTCCAAATCTTCAACGTAATTTCAAAAATAGGCAGTGGTTATGTGAGCGTGCTTTACTGGCACCCAAAAACATTGACGTTAATTGTATCAATAATATTATTTTGAATAGAATCGATGGTAATTTAAAAACATATATATCCATCGATACTGTTACAAATAATGATGATGTCGTCAATGTATCCCCACGAATTGAAGTTGAAAATTGGCGTTCCACTTATTTTATTGCGAAATATTGATCCACCACGTCTTTGTAATGGTACTCGATTAACAGTTAAAAAATTAATGAACAACTTAATCGAAGCAACGATTACAACTGGCCAATATAAAGGAACGGATGTCTTACTACCTCGGATCTCAATGACAACATCGGAAATGCCATTCGACTTTAAACGGTTGCAATTTCCTACACGTTTGGCATTCGCGATGACAATAAACAAATTTCAGGGTTTCGAAAATCCATGCTTCTCACATGGTCAGCTTTATGTTGCATGCTCGCGAGTTGAGAAACCTTCAGATTTGTATATCTACGCGCCTGAGGGGAAAACGAAAAATATTGTATATCCCAAGGCTTTAGAATAGGAAATAATTATTAAGAAAAATTTTAATTGTAAATATTAAGTCAATTATATTTTCGTAATTTTGTAATATTTTGTAAATTTATGCTAATGAATAGGAATAAGAAGTAATTATTAAGAAATAATATATGTACATAAATATCATTAATTAATAAAATACTTTAAATATCGAACTTTCTTTGTCTTATTACTTTATGTTTTTGGATAGTGACAAACAAATATTAATAAAATTTTTATAAACAAAAAATGTATATGAATATATTTTGAAAATTTTTTATTTTATATCGACAGGAGTAGCAAAGCACGCCGGGTTTTAGCTAGTATAATATAATAATAATATATATATTATTAAAAAGATAAATAAAAAATAATATAATACATATATAAATATTTCTACATAATTGATTTAAACTCCTTTTTGTCCTTACGACAAAATTTCATGAATTCTAAAATTTGTATAAAGTGTTAATAAAAAACAATATTTTAATTTTTTTATGCATTTTGTTTGTATTTAAGAAGAAAATTATATATCATACATTAATTGTTTTAACAATCTGCATCATAATCTTCCTTATCTGTATCATTATGTTCATTCTCACCTTCATCATCATATTCTTCACTATTATTACTCTCACTATCATGTATTTCTTGAGAAATAATAGGCGATAACAAAAGCTGTAGTTCGAAACTTGATAATTTTTGGTTTTCTTTCCGCTCATTTTTTTATTTATACTACACTGAAAATAATCCATGCTTAACTTTACGAAAAAAAAAATTCGTAACTACTTTTTTCGTAATATATACGAAAATTTCGTGTATAATACGAAATTTTGTTTAATCAACCCCTTTTCTAATTTTACGAAAGTACGAAAACCTGTCGTAATATCTTTTTTCGTATATATTAAGGAACTTTGTTTTCTTTTACAAAAATAATTTCGTTAAGGCATGTAATATTTAACGAAAGTAACGATTTTTTTTCGTAACAAGATTTTTTAGTAATATACAAGAATTATTTTTGATTTCACAAAAAAATATTTTGTTACGATTTTTTTTTTTTTTTTTTTTGTTATTTTCGTAATTTTAAGGGTGTTAAATTAAACGTAATTTTTAACTTAATTTCCTGTAAAATTTTTTATGTTTTTTTAAAAAACATAAAAAATTTGTTTTTTTTAATTCGCAAACTTTTTCTAAATTTACAATAATTATTTTAAAAGAACTAAAATATTTATGGCTAAAAAAAAATCGTAAAATGAAAAAATTTTTTTTTCTAAAATTATATAAAATTATTTTGCATTTTACTAAAATATTTCGTACAATTTCGTATATATTACGAAAGAATGGATAAATTCAAACAAAGTATTTTGCAGTGTTGTAAGCGATACACACTTTTCCATCTATCATTACTAAAGATAATTCATGGTGAACTTTTATAGAATTTTCTCCGGCGAAACTAATGAGTCTATAAGATTTTTTTCATCCTCAACCCTTTTCTTTTCTAATTTTGAAACACTTGTTGTTTCCTTAATATACTCAATTTTTAAAGATCGGCAAAACCTCGTTGATGAAGAACGAGGATTTTTCCAAATTATTATATTATTATTAGACAGTTTGAGAGGTACAATGGACGTTATAAAAACTGCAGAGTCTCTTGAACTTGAATCTAAAAAAGCCTGTTTATAGGAACTATGTCCAGAACTTTCATCAAAACCCCACTTTGAATGCAATGTTACATCAGATAGTTTTTCTTTTTTTTAAATATAAACGCATTTTTTAATTTTAAAGATTCGTCCAACTGTGTGATTTAAAAGTCCCTGAAGAGTAACTTGTGCGGAAGTTTCACATATTTTTACTTCTTCTCGGTTGGGATAGCACTTTTGTTTTGCTTCTTGCACTTTCGTATACGAAGGAAATCTTTCCGGAGCAACTCTTCTTATAACATTATAGCTATGTCGAGAAAGTTTCGCTTCTATTAATACACATAAGCTGAGTCCGTAGTGAGCTGTCAAAGTTAAAAATTTTTTGCTATTTTTTTAAAAAGTGAAAAAAGTAAAATTGTTCATTAAACGAGTCCGTAATTTCCAAATTTAACGTTAATAAAGTGTTATTTTAAGAATGGAACCTTCAACTTCGGGTATATAAGTGTATAAAAATAATGTAGTGTTTTTGAAAAATGTGTGAAAATATTTTTGACGATTTTTTTAAAAAAGGTCTAAAATTGGCCTATTTTTTATGTTTCTATAACTTCTAAGTTAATTAAGGTTGGGTTTTGAGTCATATATTTTCTGAAAGTATGGAATCTTAGCTTGATAATACAAGAAAGAAAATTTGTGGTTTTGTTGCTTCATTTTTTGCTATTAAAATTTTTCTTTTTGAAGTCGTGTTTTTTTCAAAATCATGTATTTAACAAAACTAACGTGTATTTTGTTTTGTTGTAGTCATTCGTTCAATGTTAACTATTGTTGTTATTGTTGTCGGAGAATTTTAATTTCAATAGAGATAAGTGCGTGAACAAGTTTCAGTCATCTTCATTCACGAGAGTGTTAAAAAAAAAAAACATTATAACAAAAATTTATAACAAAAAATGGCTTGCTAATAATTTTAACAAATGAAACTGATTGTTTTGTATTAAAATCAGTATTATAGATTAAATAGCCATTCTGAAAATATCATGTTTAAGAATTCAGAAAAATAAATCCCGGTTCACGAGCTCATCTCTATTATGATTGTTATTATTTTGTCTTTTAATATTAATGTTTGTTGTTTTCAAAGAAATGTTTATAGCAGTGTTCGAAAAGAAACAGTACCTTATTCGTACGGTAACTTTAATTATCACATACCCTTCGTTTTTTAGAGTATGTGGTCGTGTGCATAAACAATATACACTACCTATCGGTTTCGTGTTGCGTACACAAACACAATGAATAAGTTTCGGTACTTCGTACACTAACTCTAGCTCGATTCGTTTGCGTAGTGTGCGCTATGTTTTGGGTATTTTTAGCGGAGGTTTTAGAGGATTTTAGCATACTTATTAGTTCTCTCACGTAGTGTACACTCTTTTACCGTTCACGTAGTGTACACTCTTTTACCGCACACGTAGAGGACATTTGTAGCGATCATGTGCGTTATTATGTGGGAAATGTGTGAAGTATTTTATTTGTTTTGTACAATTATAGTGTACTCATACAAGCTGATTTAGTTTTACTTGCATGTTTAGAAATATGTACATATGTATGTACATGTTCGTTTATTTGTTTTGATTAATATTTATCCATATATTTATTTTTATAATATTTGATTTTATTAAAAAAGTTGTAGTAGGTAGATTGATAGGAGGATGTATACTACATCAAATCCGAAGAAATACACCTAGTCCACTATCGGACCTGTTGTGCGCTCCTTATCATGAAAAGAAAAGGGAACTGAATGAATTATTTTTCAGTGTTCCTGAACGTAAATCTTATCAGTGTTAGTCAGGAATGTTATTTCCGGAATAACAACGCTTCTAAGATACTTGGATCTAACTTTGACGAATGCCTGGCAGTGGCAAAGAAAGTGCTCCAGGGTTTCACTGTCCTCTCCACATGCTCTACATTCGTCTGAATTTTGCAATTTTGCATAGATGTGCTCGTAATCGTGTGTGTGTCCACTCAGAATACGTAAAATCATACTAACTTCAGACTTGCTCATTTTGAGGATATTTTTCGTCTTGCTCTCATCAGGGTCACCCCATAGGATCTTCGTGGTTCTACCCACTGTTTCATTATTCCAAGAGGCCTTATGGGATTCTCTCACCCATATTTTTAGTTCAGCTTTTGTTGCGTCGAATGGTTTCGCGTTTGTCAGGTTAACTTCCTCGAGCTCCTTACCCTTTAAAGCTATTAGATTCGCCCTTTCGTTACCGACTACTCCCGAGTGGGCTGGTACCCATATGATGTGAACCTTACCTCTGGGAGAGTATTCAGTTAAAGATTTCTTACAATCCAATACGGTCTTAGATTTAGTTCTATCGCCTGATATCGCCCTAATTGCCTTCTGGCTATCGGTAAATATATTAAGCGCTGTGGGCGCCATATTTATTCTAATCCAATTTACGCATTCCGTTATTGCTCGTACTTCTGCCTGGAAGCTTGTGTTATGATTTGGTAAACGGTGGTATATTTCTGTTTCTGTGTCTTCAATATAGAATCCCAGCCCCACTTTGTCCCCCAATTTAGAACCATCCGTGTAATAACGGATTCTTACTGGTATTTGCTCTAATGTTCCGCTTGACCAAGACATTCTATCTGGAATCAGCGTTTTAAAGTTTCGACATATTTCTACGATCAGGCCGATGATTGTGTATAACCTTCCAATGTGTCCAGTATACATTGACCTATAACCGCTTTTGGTCAGTTCGCCTAAAATAAAGAGCCGTTCGGCTGTAAGCGCCGCCTTATATCTTAAATATGTTTCAATGGGTGGAATATCTAGCAACGTTTCCAGAGACTTGGCTGAAGTAGTACACATGGCACCACTTATATCCAAGCAGCATGTACGCTGAACTCCCTGTAGTAGTTTGATATTGCACTTTTTGTCCAAAGCAGTCCACCAGATTATTGAAGCATAAGCTAGAATTGGTCTAATTACACTTTTATAAAGCCAATTTTTCATAGTAGGACTAAGACCCCATTTCATGCCTATAGTTTTCCTACATATCGCCCAGCACCGATGTGCCTTGTTGATCCTATCCTCTATGTGGTGTCTCCATTTTAATTTCCGATCAAGGATTAACCTAAGTACTTAACTTTGTCTGTCACCGGTGTCTTCTTGCCCAGGAAGCAAGGTTCAGTACACGTAGAAATTTTTGTCTTTCTTGTGAAAAGACAGATTTCCGTTTTTGCCGGGTTAACATTGAGGCCTCTCGGTTGAGCCCAGCTCAAGGCCGTATTCAGAGCCTCCTCAGCTCTTCTACACAAGTAATTTGGATCCTTTCCCTTTAAAAGTATTACGACATCGTCTGCATAGCAGACAGGTCTAAGTCCTTTCTCGGTTAGGGTCCTTAGGAGGCTATTAATAGTGGTAACCCAGAGTAAAGGTGACAAAATGCCACCCTGTGGTATACCACGAAATACCTTTTTCCTGATAGTTATATTGAACATCTCGCAGCTTATCCGTCTGTTCCTTATCATGTGGTTGATCCAGTTAAGGAGCACCCGGTCAACATAAAACTGGTCTAGGGATGGAATAAGAGTATCAGTGTGCACGTTATTGAAGGCGCCTTCGATGTAAATGCATACCGCCAGTGTATATGGTTTGCAGCTTTATAGGGAGCGAAGCTCTTGATTGCCCCTTTAACCATATCAGATGTCATTACAATTTTCGTGTTAGCTTCCCCTTCCTCCATATCGGTTCATCTATGTTATTTGATATACCGGGTGGGAAATGAGAGTTCATTAGGAGTTTCATTGTCTCCTCCATATCCTCCAGCCTCCTGACCGTATCATCGACCATAGATTCCGGTTGGACATGAATTTTGGATAGGAATTTTTTATCTTCGATACGTCATTTACGCTGTCTACCTCTTCACAGAAAAGTTTCCAGGAGTCTCGCTTGGCTTTAGGAACAATTTTCTTATATTCACCAAGTTTACTACGATACTCATCCCAGTATACTGCGGTCTTCTTACGCCGCGCCCGGTTAAATAGGTTCCGGATCTCCCCGGTAACCCAGGGTTTCTGCTGGGCAGATCTTCGCTCTCACAGGGGGCAGCTGTCCTCGAACGATTCAACCAAGGCACTTGTGAGCATTTCTACTTTGGCGTCTATATCTTCTTTATTTCGACATTGAAAATTGTCCTGACATAAACGATTCTTTAGTAAAGAACCGAACATTGTCCAATTAGTTTAAGACTTATTCCGAAACTTTATCGGCTTTGATGGCGGCCGTAGTATTTTGAATCTTATGTACCGATGGTCAGAAAAGGAGTGCTCGTCCGAAACTCTCCAATCCTGAATTTTGTTTATAAGCTCTTCTGAACATATAGTTATATCTAATACTTCTTCTCTGATTCTATTGACGAAGGTAGCTTTATTACCTAAGTCCGATGTGATCAAGTCTTTAGTATTAAGGAAATCCATAAGGGCTTGTCCCCTGCGATTGGTGTTTGTACTACCCCAAGCTACATGCTGGGAGTTGGCATCACAACCTATTACAATTTTCTTATTTTTCCTTTGTGCCTCTTCGACCAGTTTCATCAGCTCCGACGTTGGTGGTAGTGTCGGAGAATCGAAAGGCAGGTAAAAAGATGCAACGTATATGTTGCCACGACCTTGCTTCAGAGAGGAGAAAACATAAATTCTTGTGACATAAGATACATGTTCTCGCTCGAGACCCTGTATCAGCGTAGAAAAGTTGGACATTTACGTGATTTAATCCAGAAACCTTGTTACGGATCGTCCAAGGTTCCTGGATTAAAGCTATATGTATCTTACCTGTGTTAATTTTAGCCGTCAGTGCATTGGTAGCCGTCTCGCTCCGATGGAGGTTTATTTGGATAACCTCAATCATTGTCATCCATTTAAACTGTCTTCCAGCGAGTTAGTGATCACATCCCAGCTCGTTGGATTTGACTCCTCCGGGTAACCTGATGTGGCTATTGATGCAGTGGGTACCATTGATGCCACTGCGGTGTCCTCATCAGGCATAGCAAGAGCAGACTTTTTAATCGACGCTTTCCCAATTTTGGACAGCACTGCCGTTCTGTCTTCTGCCGAGTGAGTGATTTCCTCCTCGCTTTTAGGATTTGACTCCTCAAAATTACCAGTACTTGCTAATGATGCTTTGGGTACCGTCTTAGGTGTTTTAGTGTCTTTATTGGAGCCGGTTTTGACATCCCTTTGGAAAGAGCAGATGCAACTTCTTTTGACGAGTTAGAGGTAGCTTCCTCGTTTTTAGGATTTGACTCCTTAACGTTATCAGTAGTTGCTACTGATGCTGTGGTCTTAGGTATTTTAGTGTCCTTTTCGAGGCTTGTTGTAACAGCCCTTCCAATCGGCACCTTCCCAATTTTGAATATGACAGCTTTAGAGGCGAAGTAAGCCCTACCTTTAATCTTGGCAAGACTAGCCATGGATTTCTGGTCGATACCTATTGCAAATAAAGTTCCCTCAGGTTCTTCTTTCCTGTAAAAGACATCCCATTTTTCTACGGCCAGCTCTGCATTTTGACCACCAAGAATTTCCAGTATACGTTCATTAGCCAGTTTACTGCCCCATCCTTTTATGTAGACAGAGGACTTTAAGAGCACCGGAAGCTCGCTATTCTTTGTCAGTCCCAGCTTAGCGCCGTTCCAGGGAGGAGGGATACTTTCCACCAAGTTCTTTAGGGTGCTAACACATTGGTGAGATGCCATCCTCATCAACATCACGCCCATGCTGAACTCGCAGCTCACGCTCTCTATTGGATGTTTGCCCTGTGACGCGAATGCATGGTCCACTATCTTATTGTTCACCAGATCTTCTACCTTACTCTGTTGGTCTACTGGAATTTTGCCTGTCGGATTGCCGGCATCGTAGACCGCATAGCAGATATCGTCCCAGTGCCTTCTTCTGGCAATTTTGGCGTAAGATGGCGGCTCTTTTCCTTTTCCACTGTCTAGCCTCTCTTTCCCCGCTTTTCGGGACTTCTTTTTAGATACTCGTACCTTCAAGTTTGATTTCGCCGACGTGCTCGTCTTCGGAATATCTATCTTGGCGTTGTCACCCTTACTCTCATGATTCTGACTTGAAGTTCCTTTGAGTGAAGTATGGCTTGGCTTCGACTGTGTATTAGAAGACGGGGAACTCTTTTTCTTCTTAGGTTCATTCTCAGTTGTCAACTATTCGGGAGACCTGATCCTCTTTGCCTCAGATCTTGTGAGAGAGTCCGATTTTTTCTTTGGAGTGTCGTTGGATTGACTAACTATGATTTCCTGAAGCATCTTTTTTTCAACTTCCTCCTCTGTGCTCCAGATAGTCTATTCTTAGTAATAGGTAGTTTAGCTATGCTATCACTCACCTCTTTCACCATTTGCTCTACTTCATCATTTTTGGGATTTGTTATAATGGTGTTGTTATTATCATCTGAGGATTCAGAGTCGGAACCCTCACCTATATTTAAAGGCTGAGGTAGCTTAGAGCTCTCTCCGAGTACATCCTTCTCTTTCACCCCTATGTTTTTGCCAATGGCATGCTGTACACTTGACGCATTGTCCGCCACGGAGGCCAAGGTACCCACCTCCGTAGTGGTATTTTGCTACCGATTGCACAGTGCAGGGCAGAATCGAAATTTTTTGGAAATAAATCTGGCATTTCTAAACGGCTGATCCGATCGGGATAAAATTTGGCGTGAGCGTAGCCAAGGAGTATTCGAGTTTAAGTTTTGAAGATGAACCCTGCAGATGCCCCAGGGACGGCGCTGTTGCGGCTCAAATTAGGGTACCTATGACATGTAAAATTTTTAAACTCGTGCCATTTTTTTGTTTTTATTTTTATATTTTCTGAAAGCGCTCGACGAGATCTTGAAAAAACATGCTTGGGCATACTACTTATCTCTTATAATATCCGAGTCATAGGCATTTAAAAATTTAGTGATACAAAATTTACCATACCTTGGTCCGCCTTTTTT
This sequence comes from Lucilia sericata, assembly GCF_015586225.1. Taxonomy (NCBI): domain Eukaryota; kingdom Metazoa; phylum Arthropoda; class Insecta; order Diptera; family Calliphoridae; genus Lucilia; species Lucilia sericata. Next base: position 76,938 of record NW_023994124.1, on the reverse strand, counting down.
TGAATACCGGGCGTAATTTTGGACCAAATGGATTCAATTTTTTCTTGTTAGTTAGACAACAAAATTTCCAATAATAAACAAAAAATTTCAGATCAATATCATTTACAGATCCAAAAATATACGTTTTTTAATTTAAAATTCAAAAAATTTTAGATTTTTGCCGTTTTTTTTTGCCAAAAATGTGTCTTAACTCTTTTATTAATAAAATAAAATTTTCTTTAAGAACATATAACAATTTTATAGTTTTCTAAAAGGTATCTTTACGCAGAACGCTTTGGCGTAAAAAACTTGTCCTATTTTTTGAAAATGTTGCCACTGCGTCCTTCCGAATATGACCTATTTTTTATCAAAACTTCAACTTTGGGCGACATGTTCTAAAATCCCAAAGCTGGGATCAGAAAACTGAAAGCAGTTTTGGAAACCTCAATATGTTTTCTATTTACTCCAAAAGTATTTTCCCAGCCCTGAAAGAAATGTGGACCCTATGGGCAAAAAAGAAAAAATCCCAGTTTTGGGATTTTCATTCCTATTTTTGGGAATTGCGGGATGCCCTTTGACCTTTTTAATTTTTTTTTGCATTTTCTTATTTAAAATGACAAATTTAACAAGCGTTGAAAATTTCATTGAGTTTTGTTCATAAATAAAGATTTTGTCATATATTACATATTTGTTTAATTTTTAAAACTATGATTTATATCAAAATTTTAATAGTGTCGCAAATAGCTACAAGAATTTAGTCCATATTTATCCCTTAATATCTTTTTTAGTTATATATGGAAATTCTCGATTTTTTACAAAAATTTTCAAGCCAATATCTCAATTACATTCAAAAATATGTTAATTTAATTTCATATCCTTTAATTTCATATTTTTCATATTTTAGTATTAAATATGACAGAACATATTTAAATCTTATATTTACCTATTTTCTATTTGTTTGCTTATCCTTATAATTGAAAGGTCCTATTATGCTTAAATTTTCAGAAATTTATAACTATTTTTTACCTAAATTTTTTCGACAGATCATTTCGTTCTGTTTCGTTTATGATCATATAGGTAAAAATATACAGGTAATGATAATTTCGATTCATTCACTAATAAGAAATATCAATGACTGAATTACAGGTATAGTAATATAGTCCTAAATGTTAATAGGTAGACAATTGGATTTTTTTTACTTTGGAATACCTGTATCGGAAATGACAAGAATTGGTATATAAGTAAACTTCTCAGATTTTAAGTACCATGAAGATTACATTAAAGTACGAAGAGTTGTGTTCCGTTTTATGGAGTGTATCTTCAAAAGGGCCAGAAAGAATTGAAGACATTTCAAATTATATAAAAACTACATATAGTAGAAAAGTAGATAAAACAGGCATATCAAAAATTGAAAACTTTTTGATGTAAAAAGTAAGTCTGTGGATGGAAATCAAAAGAAATTTCGATTAAAATTTTGTAGTTGGATGGAAACTACTACGGAAATCTCAACTTACAACACATCAACAGGAGCGCCTTGCAAGTCATACGAAGACTTATGTTCAAGGTAAAAAAAGAGGGTCACACAAAAACTTTTTTCAATCTCAAATGAGGAAATTGCTGATACATTTAACGAAATGCTGAAAAAGGAAAACCAACCTATGGATGCCGTACATATTGCAACTATTCTTCCTAATGCATCACCAAAACGACCAGGAAGCGAGGAATCGAGATTTTAAGCATGTTCAACTATTCAGCTCAAGAAAATGCTCCAGGCAATCACAGAATGAAGATATTTTTAATAGTTTACTTCTATCTTCTGATCCTGTTCTTTCAACTATGCGAAAAAGATGGATTTGTTATGAAACTCTATCATCTCAAAACAAGGAAGATTTAAAGGACTTATATTACCTTCTGGATATGTATACCGATATGACAGATTATTTTATAGAAAATAAGTAGTGTTAGGAATTAACTATATAAGTAGGTTGTAAGAATTAATTGTATTATGTTTAAGATAAACAGTTCAAATAAAAAAAGCTATTATACACTGATGATATTGTATTAAATTGTGTTTTATATTTCGGTGGGCGGGAAAGGTGGTTTGTGTGGGGTGATTTAGGTGTTGTTGTGCGTGGCTCATAATAAAATTATAATTTTTTTATTGTATATACAATGTTATAGTCTTTAATAAAATAATTAACTAAATAATTTTTAAAAATTGTCCAAATATTTTATTCACACTAAATGTATGTTCTGTCATACTTAATACTAAAATATGAAAAAGATGAAATTAAAGGACACAGATTTAAATGAACATATTTTTGAATGTAATTGAGATATTGGCTTGAAATTTTTTGTAAAGGGTCGAGAATTTCTATATCTAACTAAAAAATGATATTAAGGGATAAATATGGACTAAATTATTGTAGCTATCTGCGACCCTATTAAAATTTTGATATAAATCATAGTTTTAGAAATTTAACAAATATGTAATATAAGACAAAATCTTTATTTATGAACAAAACTCAATGAAATTTTCAACGCTTGTTAAATTTGTCATTTCAAATAAGAAAATGCAAAAAACATGGAAAAGGTCAAAGGGCATCAAGCAATTCCCAAAAATAGGAATGAAAATCCCAAAAATGGGATTTTTTACATTTTTGCCCATAGGGTCCACATTTCTTACAGGGCTGGGAAAATGCTTTTGGAGTAAATATAACATATATTGAGGTTTCCAAAACTGCTTTCAGTTTTCTGATCCCAGCTTTGGGATTTTAGAACATGTCGCCCAAAGTTGAAGTTTTGATAAAAAATAGGTCATATTCGGAAGGACGCAGTGGCAACATTTTCAAAAAATAGGACAAGTTTTTTACGCCAAAGCGTTCTGTAAAGATACCTTTTAGAAAACTATAAAATTGTTATATGTTCTTAAAGAAAATTTTATTTTATTAATAAAAGAGTTAAGACACATTTTTGGCAAAAAAACTGCAAAAATCTAAAATTTTTTGAATTTTTAAATTAAAAAACGTATATTTTTGGATCTGTAAATGATATTGATCTGAAATTTTTTGTATATTATTGGAAATTTTGTTGTCTTACTAACAAGAAGAAATTGAGTCCATTTGGTCCAAAATTACGCCCGGTATTCAAAAAAAGGCGGACCAAGGTATGGTAAATTTTGTATCACTAAATTTTTAAATGCCTATAACTCAGATATTATAAGAGATAAGTAGTATGTCCAAGTATGTTTTTTCAAGATCTCGTCGAGCGCTTTCAGAAAATATAAAAATCTTTTGGCACGAATTTAAAAATGGCACGAGTTTAAAGATTTTACATGTCATAGGTACCCTACTTTGAGCCGCAACAGCGCCGTCTCTGGGGCATCTGCAGGGTTCATCTTCAAAACTTAAACTCGAATACTCCTTGGCTACGCTCACGCCAAATTTTATCCCGATCGGATCAGCCGTTTAGAAATGCCATATTTATTTCCAAAAAATTTCGATTCTGCCCCACTGTGTGTAGTTAGAATCTTCAAAATCTTTAAGTGGGTTTTTTATTTATACATATTGCTTTTGGGGTAGCGAAGCACACTGGGTTTAGCTAGTAATTAAATAAAATTAACTTTTAATTATATATAAAATAAGTTTTAAGAACCATGTTATTCATTGCAATAAATTAATAAATAAATAAACTGTGAACAAAAATTAACTTTTATAATTGAATTTTAGGTAATGTATTATAGTTATTTTTTAATTTTTTAAATAAAGTACATTAAATTATACAAAAATATTGATTTAATCTTGTTCTACGTAAAGGAATCACCAGTATAGCAGAGTCATCTATGTTTGGAAGTCAAGATAGCTACTTTGCTTAGTAAGGACAACAACAAATGTAAAGCAACCGAGTGTAAAGCCGCCCTAAGAATAAAACTCCATTCAATACACAACACAGACAACAACCGAAAATACTGGGAAATTAGACTAGTAGGTACACTGTGGAATAAAATTTGGAGTACAAAAATTATAAGAAAAATCCATATACTGCGGTCTTCTTACGCCGCGCCCGGTTAAATAGGTTCCGGATCTCCCCGGTAACCCAGGGTTTCTGCTGGGCAGATCTTCGCTCTCACAGGGGGCAGCTGTCCTCGAACGATTCAACCAAGGCACTTGTGAGCATTTCTACTTTGGCGTCTATATCTTCTTTATTTCGACATTGAAAATTGTCCTGACATAAACGATTCTTTAGTAAAGAACCGAACATTGTCCAATTAGTTTAAGACTTATTCCGAAACTTTATCGGCTTTGATGGCGGCCGTAGTATTTTGAATCTTATGTACCGATGGTCAGAAAAGGAGTGCTCGTCCGAAACTCTCCAATCCTGAATTTTGTTTATAAGCTCTTCTGAACATATAGTTATATCTAATACTTCTTCTCTGATTCTATTGACGAAGGTAGCTTTATTACCTAAGTCCGATGTGATCAAGTCTTTAGTATTAAGGAAATCCATAAGGGCTTGTCCCCTGCGATTGGTGTTTGTACTACCCCAAGCTACATGCTGGGAGTTGGCATCACAACCTATTACAATTTTCTTATTTTTCCTTTGTGCCTCTTCGACCAGTTTCATCAGCTCCGACGTTGGTGGTAGTGTCGGAGAATCGAAAGGCAGGTAAAAAGATGCAACGTATATGTTGCCACGACCTTGCTTCAGAGAGGAGAAAACATAAATTCTTGTGACATAAGATACATGTTCTCGCTCGAGACCCTGTATCAGCGTAGAAAAGTTGGACATTTACGTGATTTAATCCAGAAACCTTGTTACGGATCGTCCAAGGTTCCTGGATTAAAGCTATATGTATCTTACCTGTGTTAATTTTAGCCGTCAGTGCATTGGTAGCCGTCTCGCTCCGATGGAGGTTTATTTGGATAACCTCAATCATTGTCATCCATTTAAACTGTCTTCCAGCGAGTTAGTGATCACATCCCAGCTCGTTGGATTTGACTCCTCCGGGTAACCTGATGTGGCTATTGATGCAGTGGGTACCATTGATGCCACTGCGGTGTCCTCATCAGGCATAGCAAGAGCAGACTTTTTAATCGACGCTTTCCCAATTTTGGACAGCACTGCCGTTCTGTCTTCTGCCGAGTGAGTGATTTCCTCCTCGCTTTTAGGATTTGACTCCTCAAAATTACCAGTACTTGCTAATGATGCTTTGGGTACCGTCTTAGGTGTTTTAGTGTCTTTATTGGAGCCGGTTTTGACATCCCTTTGGAAAGAGCAGATGCAACTTCTTTTGACGAGTTAGAGGTAGCTTCCTCGTTTTTAGGATTTGACTCCTTAACGTTATCAGTAGTTGCTACTGATGCTGTGGTCTTAGGTATTTTAGTGTCCTTTTCGAGGCTTGTTGTAACAGCCCTTCCAATCGGCACCTTCCCAATTTTGAATATGACAGCTTTAGAGGCGAAGTAAGCCCTACCTTTAATCTTGGCAAGACTAGCCATGGATTTCTGGTCGATACCTATTGCAAATAAAGTTCCCTCAGGTTCTTCTTTCCTGTAAAAGACATCCCATTTTTCTACGGCCAGCTCTGCATTTTGACCACCAAGAATTTCCAGTATACGTTCATTAGCCAGTTTACTGCCCCATCCTTTTATGTAGACAGAGGACTTTAAGAGCACCGGAAGCTCGCTATTCTTTGTCAGTCCCAGCTTAGCGCCGTTCCAGGGAGGAGGGATACTTTCCACCAAGTTCTTTAGGGTGCTAACACATTGGTGAGATGCCATCCTCATCAACATCACGCCCATGCTGAACTCGCAGCTCACGCTCTCTATTGGATGTTTGCCCTGTGACGCGAATGCATGGTCCACTATCTTATTGTTCACCAGATCTTCTACCTTACTCTGTTGGTCTACTGGAATTTTGCCTGTCGGATTGCCGGCATCGTAGACCGCATAGCAGATATCGTCCCAGTGCCTTCTTCTGGCAATTTTGGCGTAAGATGGCGGCTCTTTTCCTTTTCCACTGTCTAGCCTCTCTTTCCCCGCTTTTCGGGACTTCTTTTTAGATACTCGTACCTTCAAGTTTGATTTCGCCGACGTGCTCGTCTTCGGAATATCTATCTTGGCGTTGTCACCCTTACTCTCATGATTCTGACTTGAAGTTCCTTTGAGTGAAGTATGGCTTGGCTTCGACTGTGTATTAGAAGACGGGGAACTCTTTTTCTTCTTAGGTTCATTCTCAGTTGTCAACTATTCGGGAGACCTGATCCTCTTTGCCTCAGATCTTGTGAGAGAGTCCGATTTTTTCTTTGGAGTGTCGTTGGATTGACTAACTATGATTTCCTGAAGCATCTTTTTTTCAACTTCCTCCTCTGTGCTCCAGATAGTCTATTCTTAGTAATAGGTAGTTTAGCTATGCTATCACTCACCTCTTTCACCATTTGCTCTACTTCATCATTTTTGGGATTTGTTATAATGGTGTTGTTATTATCATCTGAGGATTCAGAGTCGGAACCCTCACCTATATTTAAAGGCTGAGGTAGCTTAGAGCTCTCTCCGAGTACATCCTTCTCTTTCACCCCTATGTTTTTGCCAATGGCATGCTGTACACTTGACGCATTGTCCGCCACGGAGGCCAAGGTACCCACCTCCGTAGTGGTATTTTGCTACCGATTGCACAGTGCAGGGCAGAATCGAAATTTTTTGGAAATAAATCTGGCATTTCTAAACGGCTGATCCGATCGGGATAAAATTTGGCGTGAGCGTAGCCAAGGAGTATTCGAGTTTAAGTTTTGAAGATGAACCCTGCAGATGCCCCAGGGACGGCGCTGTTGCGGCTCAAATTAGGGTACCTATGACATGTAAAATTTTTAAACTCGTGCCATTTTTTTGTTTTTATTTTTATATTTTCTGAAAGCGCTCGACGAGATCTTGAAAAAACATGCTTGGGCATACTACTTATCTCTTATAATATCCGAGTCATAGGCATTTAAAAATTTAGTGATACAAAATTTACCATACCTTGGTCCGCCTTTTTTTGAATACCGGGCGTAATTTTGGACCAAATGGATTCAATTTTTTCTTGTTAGTTAGACAACAAAATTTCCAATAATAAACAAAAAATTTCAGATCAATATCATTTACAGATCCAAAAATATACGTTTTTTAATTTAAAATTCAAAAAATTTTAGATTTTTGCCGTTTTTTTTTGCCAAAAATGTGTCTTAACTCTTTTATTAATAAAATAAAATTTTCTTTAAGAACATATAACAATTTTATAGTTTTCTAAAAGGTATCTTTACGCAGAACGCTTTGGCGTAAAAAACTTGTCCTATTTTTTGAAAATGTTGCCACTGCGTCCTTCCGAATATGACCTATTTTTTATCAAAACTTCAACTTTGGGCGACATGTTCTAAAATCCCAAAGCTGGGATCAGAAAACTGAAAGCAGTTTTGGAAACCTCAATATGTTTTCTATTTACTCCAAAAGTATTTTCCCAGCCCTGAAAGAAATGTGGACCCTATGGGCAAAAAAGAAAAAATCCCAGTTTTGGGATTTTCATTCCTATTTTTGGGAATTGCGGGATGCCCTTTGACCTTTTTAATTTTTTTTTGCATTTTCTTATTTAAAATGACAAATTTAACAAGCGTTGAAAATTTCATTGAGTTTTGTTCATAAATAAAGATTTTGTCATATATTACATATTTGTTTAATTTTTAAAACTATGATTTATATCAAAATTTTAATAGTGTCGCAAATAGCTACAAGAATTTAGTCCATATTTATCCCTTAATATCTTTTTTAGTTATATATGGAAATTCTCGATTTTTTACAAAAATTTTCAAGCCAATATCTCAATTACATTCAAAAATATGTTAATTTAATTTCATATCCTTTAATTTCATATTTTTCATATTTTAGTATTAAATATGACAGAACATATTTAAATCTTATATTTACCTATTTTCTATTTGTTTGCTTATCCTTATAATTGAAAGGTCCTATTATGCTTAAATTTTCAGAAATTTATAACTATTTTTTACCTATATTTTTTCGACAGATCATTTCGTTCTGTTTCGTTTATGATCATATAGGTAAAAATATACAGGTAATGATAATTTCGATTCATTCACTAATAAGAAATATCAATGACTGAATTACAGGTATAGTAATATAGTCCTAAATGTTAATAGGTAGACAATTGGATTTTTTTTACTTTGGAATACCTGTATCGGAAATGACAAGAATTGGTATATAAGTAAACTTCTCAGATTTTAAGTACCATGAAGATTACATTAAAGTACGAAGAGTTGTGTTCCGTTTTATGGAGTGTATCTTCAAAAGGGCCAGAAAGAATTGAAGACATTTCAAATTATATAAAAACTACATATAGTAGAAAAGTAGATAAAACAGGCATATCAAAAATTGAAAACTTTTTGATGTAAAAAGTAAGTCTGTGGATGGAAATCAAAAGAAATTTCGATTAAAATTTTGTAGTTGGATGGAAACTACTACGGAAATCTCAACTTACAACACATCAACAGGAGCGCCTTGCAAGTCATACGAAGACTTATGTTCAAGGTAAAAAAAGAGGGTCACACAAAAACTTTTTTCAATCTCAAATGAGGAAATTGCTGATACATTTAACGAAATGCTGAAAAAGGAAAACCAACCTATGGATGCCGTACATATTGCAACTATTCTTCCTAATGCATCACCAAAACGACCAGGAAGCGAGGAATCGAGATTTTAAGCATGTTCAACTATTCAGCTCAAGAAAATGCTCCAGGCAATCACAGAATGAAGATATTTTTAATAGTTTACTTCTATCTTCTGATCCTGTTCTTTCAACTATGCGAAAAAGATGGATTTGTTATGAAACTCTATCATCTCAAAACAAGGAAGATTTAAAGGACTTATATTACCTTCTGGATATGTATACCGATATGACAGATTATTTTATAGAAAATAAGTAGTGTTAGGAATTAACTATATAAGTAGGTTGTAAGAATTAATTGTATTATGTTTAAGATAAACAGTTCAAATAAAAAAAGCTATTATACACTGATGATATTGTATTAAATTGTGTTTTATATTTCGGTGGGCGGGAAAGGTGGTTTGTGTGGGGTGATTTAGGTGTTGTTGTGCGTGGCTCATAATAAAATTATAATTTTTTTATTGTATATACAATGTTATAGTCTTTAATAAAATAATTAACTAAATAATTTTTAAAAATTGTCCAAATATTTTATTCACACTAAATGTATGTTCTGTCATACTTAATACTAAAATATGAAAAAGATGAAATTAAAGGACACAGATTTAAATGAACATATTTTTGAATGTAATTGAGATATTGGCTTGAAATTTTTTGTAAAGGGTCGAGAATTTCTATATCTAACTAAAAAATGATATTAAGGGATAAATATGGACTAAATTATTGTAGCTATCTGCGACCCTATTAAAATTTTGATATAAATCATAGTTTTAGAAATTTAACAAATATGTAATATAAGACAAAATCTTTATTTATGAACAAAACTCAATGAAATTTTCAACGCTTGTTAAATTTGTCATTTCAAATAAGAAAATGCAAAAAACATGGAAAAGGTCAAAGGGCATCAAGCAATTCCCAAAAATAGGAATGAAAATCCCAAAAATGGGATTTTTTACATTTTTGCCCATAGGGTCCACATTTCTTACAGGGCTGGGAAAATGCTTTTGGAGTAAATATAACATATATTGAGGTTTCCAAAACTGCTTTCAGTTTTCTGATCCCAGCTTTGGGATTTTAGAACATGTCGCCCAAAGTTGAAGTTTTGATAAAAAATAGGTCATATTCGGAAGGACGCAGTGGCAACATTTTCAAAAAATAGGACAAGTTTTTTACGCCAAAGCGTTCTGTAAAGATACCTTTTAGAAAACTATAAAATTGTTATATGTTCTTAAAGAAAATTTTATTTTATTAATAAAAGAGTTAAGACACATTTTTGGCAAAAAAACTGCAAAAATCTAAAATTTTTTGAATTTTTAAATTAAAAAACGTATATTTTTGGATCTGTAAATGATATTGATCTGAAATTTTTTGTATATTATTGGAAATTTTGTTGTCTTACTAACAAGAAGAAATTGAGTCCATTTGGTCCAAAATTACGCCCGGTATTCAAAAAAAGGCGGACCAAGGTATGGTAAATTTTGTATCACTAAATTTTTAAATGCCTATAACTCAGATATTATAAGAGATAAGTAGTATGTCCAAGTATGTTTTTTCAAGATCTCGTCGAGCGCTTTCAGAAAATATAAAAATCTTTTGGCACGAATTTAAAAATGGCACGAGTTTAAAGATTTTACATGTCATAGGTACCCTACTTTGAGCCGCAACAGCGCCGTCTCTGGGGCATCTGCAGGGTTCATCTTCAAAACTTAAACTCGAATACTCCTTGGCTACGCTCACGCCAAATTTTATCCCGATCGGATCAGCCGTTTAGAAATGCCATATTTATTTCCAAAAAATTTCGATTCTGCCCCACTGTGTGTAGTTAGAATCTTCAAAATCTTTAAGTGGGTTTTTTATTTATACATATTGCTTTTGGGGTAGCGAAGCACACTGGGTTTAGCTAGTAATTAAATAAAATTAACTTTTAATTATATATAAAATAAGTTTTAAGAACCATGTTATTCATTGCAATAAATTAATAAATAAATAAACTGTGAACAAAAATTAACTTTTATAATTGAATTTTAGGTAATGTATTATAGTTATTTTTTAATTTTTTAAATAAAGTACATTAAATTATACAAAAATATTGATTTAATCTTGTTCTACGTAAAGGAATCACCAGTATAGCAGAGTCATCTATGTTTGGAAGTCAAGATAGCTACTTTGCTTAGTAAGGACAACAACAAATGTAAAGCAACCGAGTGTAAAGCCGCCCTAAGAATAAAACTCCATTCAATACACAACACAGACAACAACCGAAAATACTGGGAAATTAGACTAGTAGGTACACTGTGGAATAAAATTTGGAGTACAAAAATTATAAGAAAAATCCATGGTAAGATTTTAAGCAATATAGTTTTTAGCGATACTGGTGACATTTTAATGACCTATACGACCTTTAAAAGTCACGTGATATATCGAAAGTCACCTTGACTAGGTGAACGTGATAAGAAAACAAGTCAGATTTCTATATTCGGCTGTGCCGAATCTTATATACCCTTCACCAAGTATGTTTAAAAAAAACAGTCTTATTTATTTTTAGAATTTAATTTAATTTTATAAAATTTCAATTAATTTTTGTATTTTATTATAATTTTCTAATCTTATATACCTTTCACCAAGTATGTTAAAAAAACAGTTTCATTTATTTTTAGAATTTAATTTAATTTTATAAAATTTCAATTAATTTTTGTATTTTATTATAATTTTACATTTTATATCTGCATCAAAGTAAGTAAAAACAACAATAACAAATAAATACATCATTTGTAGTACAAGCTGCATTTTGAATCGACTTGTATCTCTGGACACATATCACACAAACAAATATAAACTGTATTAGCGCAGAAAGAAATATTAACCGTTGTATAGTACTACCATAGATTTTATAATTTTTTTTTTTTTATTTTACAGTGAAAAAAGGAAATTAATATTAAACTTGGAATTCAGTAAAAATAGAATTTATATTATAATGAAAACTAGAAATTAAATTCTATAAGAGCTATTATAAAACATTTAAGTCGAAAAAGTGTGTTTTGAGTTTTAAGCTCTCAAAGCTTAAACATATTTTACATCTAAATGTGTATGCTATGTACATTATTTTTTATAACTTTTGAAGAGATCGACAGATCTGAATCAAATTTTCACACTGTATAAGTTAAATCCAAACAAGTGCAAACAAGTTTTGTAAAAGAACTAAATTATACGAAAAAATCTCACCAAGTTTAATCTTTTTATATCTACTCAGTAAAAAATAGTGCTTCCTCGGAAGCAGATTTGTAAGGCAGAGAGCAGTTGTTACTGCTAGCACTTCTTATGAAAGAATATATGAGTTTTATATGGTGTGGCTCTGCCTAAGGAATCCAAAATGTGCATATTTCATACTGTTGAAATTGCGCTGATGTCAGTGAATTAATATTGATTAATATTGACACTGGACATTGATTTAAATTTAGAAAGATGCAAAAATTAAGTGATTTTAGAGCTGTTGAGAAGCAAATTTCTACACCACAAACAATAATTGCTGAATATATGCCTTCCAAAATCTTTTTTGTAAGGCAATAATTTTAAGATGCAATAAAGGAAGGAGTTAAAGATGCAGTAGTTATATTTATTGCTTCCAAATCAAAAATATTTTTTGCTGGGTAAGTACTTGTTTACAGAAAACTTTCAAAAATTTTACAAGCAGTTTTTTGCTTAATAAGATTACAATATTCCTTGTGCACCAAAACAAGCAATATTGTGATGCAACAAACTTTGAGAAATTTAAGGAAAAAGATGAACACGTTTCTATACCTAAAAACTATATGTGTACACTATGTAAATTTTAGCAGTATTTATGTTTGATATTTTTAAAAATGCTAGAACATTGAAAATATTATGAGAACATTAGAAAAGACTTAACATTACTGTCGAATATTCTTCAAAACTCAAAGTTTATTGAATTTTGAGCAATAATATTCCGTATTTTTCGAATTTTACATAAATATGTATTAATATTATAAATTTTTTAATATATTTCATCTTAAAATATTACAATATTTTTAATTTTTTATAAAAATTTTAAGCTTTTCATATTCTCCGATTTTTTTTGACGATTTTTTAAAACCAAAATGACGATTATTTAAAAATTTATCGGGAAATTGACGATTTTTTCAAAATTCATCTGGCAGCCCTGAGTACTACCACCCTCAAACTGTATTACCACCATCAAACAAATATGAGCTGTATTACCAACATATTACTGCTTTATCTCCTTGTTGTTATTTTTTATGCTTTTATTTATAATTTGTTAAGGAAATTTTCAGAGGTAGTCTCAGATTTTTGCCCATATCTCAGTTCTCAGTTGTTCTCGAAAGCATGTCTGACAGAATTATTGAAGATTTGGATCCCGAAGATATCCGGGGTCTTCAGAAAGTTGATTTCAACAGACAGACGGACAGACAGACAGAAGGACATGGCTTAATCGACTCCGCTATCTATAAGGATCCAGAATATATATACTTTATAGGGTCGGAAAATTATATTGTGGAAATTACAAACGGAATGACAAACTTATATATACCCTTCTCACGAAGGTGAAGAGTATAAAAAAACTAACCTAACAATAATTGTTTTGTATATGTATGTGTACAAAAAAGTCGAGTCAGTAACCCCCTGCGAATAAAGATATGTTATTTACATTTTCCAAAATATAAAAATAAAATTTTTGCCACGCCTAGAAATAATTCCCTTTTGGTTTTTTATATATTACGTCGCCATTTTAAATCCGACCGTAACATATAATATATCAATATTCATGGCTTGACTGTAGCTATATCTCATTTTTAGACAATTTTTTAATTCGACGTCATATTCTGTGAGCGACTTCTAATACCCCGGATCCTTCTCCGAAATCCAAAATTGTGGCCATACTGGAATAAAGTACATTAAATTATATGAAATACTAGCTATACCCAGTGTGTTTTGCTACCCTAAAAGGAATATGTATAAATAAATATCCCACTTAACGATTTTAAAGATCCTTACTACAATAGTTTTCCAGATTTATAATATGTTACATATGAGAGATGTCAAGCAAATTATTGCAAGTTCGCAAGTTTCTATCTATCGCCAATTTCTATCTATCTATAAAAAAATTGAATAATATAAGAGTTTGAAAGTCCGCCCGTTATGCTCTAAATGTTCACTTGAATTTCAAAGTCCTTCATGTCAAATTTGAAGATTCTAGCTCTAATAGTTTCTCAGATATACGAATCAAGTTCTATTAGTTTCCCAGATAAACGAAATTTTATATTTATTGCATATGGGAGGTGCCAAGTTCCCCATTGAAAGTCCGCACGTTATGCTCTAAATGTTTACATGAATTTCAAAGTTCTTCATGTAAAATTTGAAGATTCTAGCTCTAATAGTTTCTCAGATATACGAATTTTTCTATTTGATTCATATGGGGTTTCAAGACCCCCCAGGTGAAAGTCCGCTTTTTTCCTCCAAAATGTTCAGATGAATATTTAAGTTCTTCGTGCAAAATTTTAAGAATTTAGTTCCATTAGTTTTCCAGATAAACTAATTTTTGTCTTTAATTAATATGGGAGGTAGTCCGCCAATTTATTACCCAAAATGTTTAGATGGATGTTAAAGTTATTCGTGCAAAATTTGAAGATTCTAACTGTAATAGTTTCCAAGATAAACGTATTTTTGTATTTAATTTATATGGGATGTGCCACGCCCCCTAATGCTAGTCCGCCTACTTTTTGTCCTAAATAATTATATTGACACTAAAGTTGCTCCGACAAAATTTGAGGACTCTAACTCTTATATTATCTAAAATATACGGATTTAATATTTTCTTAATATGGGCGTGGATCCTCGCCCACTTGGAATTTCAAAATAAAAAGTAGCCTATTACCTATTCCAGACATAAAATCGGTTCAGCCGTTTAGTAGTCTATAACGTTCAAACATACAAACAAACACACATTCATTTTTATATATATATAGATTAGCTTTTAAAATGTGCACTTTTATGGATAAACAGGTAAAATAGCTATTTAAAAATACCTGTGTAGTCCTAATTACAAACAATTAATTTGGTAGGGATATTGTCGAAAACATTTTTTTTTTCAAAATAATTTACAATTAAAAATTGCATCCTATCAATTATCAATTTTATTAATTAACTAGCTATACCCAGTGTGCTTTGCTACTCTAAAAGCAATTTAAATAAAAAATAACTTAACGATTTTGAAGATTCTAACCACAATAGTTTTAACCATATACAATTAGTTACATATGAGAGATGCCACGCAAATTATTGCAAGTTCGTCATTTTCCCGAACGTTAATTAAGATTTTAATGTAATATATGAAAAATTTTAATAATCTAATAGTTTACCAGATATACGAAATTTTGTATTTAATTCATATGGGAGGTGCCAAGCCCACCATTGAAAGTCCGCCCGTTATTCTCTAAATGTTTACATGAATGACAAAGTTCTTCATGTAAAATGTTAAGATTCTAGCTCTTATAGTTTCTCAGATGTACAAATATTCTTTTTAATTCATATGGGGGCTCCAAGCCCACATATGAAAGTCCAAAATATTCAGATGAATATTAAAGTTCTTCTTGCAAAATTTGAAGAATCTAAAATTTTAAGATTCTAGTTCTAATAGTTTCCCAGATGTACGAATTTTTTTATTTAATTCATGCCCCAAGCCCCTCCAGATGAAAGTCCGCCCATTTTTTCTCCAAAATGATCTGATATATAATAATATTTTACAAAAAGTTCAGATGAATATTAAAGTTCTTCGTGAAAAATTTTAAGAATTTAGTTCTATTAGTTTACCAAATAAATGAATTTTTGTATTTAATTCATATGGAAGGTACCGCTCCCCTCATTGGTAGTCCGCAAATTTATAACCCAAAATGTTTACATGGATGTTAAAGTTCTTCGTGCAAAATTTTAAGATTCTAATTGTAATAGTTTCCAAGAAAAAATCATTTTTCTAATTAATTTATATGGGAGGTGCCACGCCCTATGCTGCTAGTCCGCATACTTTTTGTCCTAAATAATCATATTGACACTAAAGTGGCTCCTACAAAATTTGAGGACTCTAACTGTTATATTATCTCAGATATACTGATTTAATATATTCTTAGTAGGGGCGTGGCTCCTCGCCCACTCCAAATTTCAAAATAAAAAGTAGCATATAACCTCTTCCAGACATACAGTAATACACTGTGAAAATTTCAAGGAAATTGGTTCAGCCGTTTAGTAGTCTATAAACTTCAAATATACAAACATACAAACATATAAACATACAAATATACAAACATACAAACACACATTCTTTTTTATATATGTATATACTAGCTTACCCAGTGTGCTTTGCTACACTAAAAACCATATTCCAATGTACAATTTTTTCTAGTTTTATATATTCCCAGATACACGATTTTTAGTATTTAATTTATATGGAAGGTGCCACGCCCAGTATTTCTAGTCGACTTATTCTTAAACCAAATGTTCATATTGATGCTAAAGCTACTTGTACAACAGTTCAGGTCCCCTACCTGTTGTAGTTCATATAGGTGTCAAGTTGTTCTTGCAAAATTTGATGATTCTATCTCTAATAGTTTCCCAGATATACGAAATTTTGTATTTTATTCATATGGGGTCAAGCACCCTAATGCTTATCCGCCAATTTATTACACGATTGTTCACACGGATGTCTGAGTTTATCTTGCTAAATTTGAGGATTCTATCTTTATTAGATTCTCAGATATACGAATTATTGTACTTAATTCACTTGGGGGTATCTCGCCCCCTTTGAGGACTCTAGCTGTAGCAGTTTCTGAAATAGACTACTTTTAATATTTACTTTGTTTGTGGGCGTGGCACTTTGCCTACTTGAAATATAAAAATAAAAAGTTGCCTTTAGTTAATTCCAGGCATACACAAAGATACTGTGATTTCAAGAAAATCGGTCCAGCAGTTTAGCAGTCTATAGACTTCAAACAAACAAACCCACAAATAAACACACATTCATTTTTATATATATAGATAGATAACAAAATCACGTTGGTGCATAAAAACTAAACATTTTATTTCGATGAAAATTAAAGAGTTATAAGTTTTATAAAAATATTTCCTGTTTTTTTTTTCTCCATACTACTTGCCGGTTTCTTGTTTTTTTTTTTTTAACAATTTCGAATAATGTTTTTTACTAATTTTTATGAAATGTGATACATTTATTAAATGATAAATTAAACTTTCTTTTAAATAGTTACATATTTTTAAAGTAGTTCTTGAAATAGTTAAAACTAATAAAAAAGAATAGTTGGGAATGGCCGGCCGTATGATACCAGTTATGAGTATATCTAAAATGTGATTTCTTTTTGAAGCTAGGATCAATTATGGACCGATCCTATCAAAATTTGGTGGAGTGACTTATGTATGTTCATATAGGAGTTCCAATTCCCTATTCGGGGGGTGCGGTTGTATGAGAGCTAGGGACCAATTTAATCCATTCCCAAAAAACTTCGTCATACATATTTTCATCAAATTATTTGGAAAATTGCCACTTGTAGTTTGATTACAAGGTTTATATGGACGACCAGTGGGATGGACATAGCTAGGTTAGGTTATAATGGTCCCGTTGTGATACCTTGTAACGGATCCTGCGAAAAACAAAACCTATGGGACATTATATGTCCGTGATTGATGTGGTATTAAACCATACAAACGCAGCGAGCTCTTAATTGAGCTCTCTGGTTTATTTGCCAACCAGGGTTGGCAAATATAATTTTCAAATTGTACAAAACAGCATTAACAATTGTACTTTTTTGATTCCATTTGTACCAAATCACTTTCAAAATTAATAGTTCATTTGAATTAGCCCATAGATTAGGCATTAGACTAGTCAATAAACAAGTCCATTTGGTCACCAGATTGGTATATAGACTAGACAGTCAATAGCCTCCCTATATAAAGTACACAATAGGCAACTCTATAGACTAGACATTAGACATTATAGTAGAGTATTGACTTGTCTATATATTAGAATGTTATATATTAGTCCAAAGGCAAATTCATAGAATAGTCTATAAACTAGATAATAGAATAGTCTCAGACTAGACTCTAAAGACTAGATAATAGGACAGTCGGTAAATAACGCAAAGACTAATTCAGAGACTAGTCCCTAGATTAGTTTATAGACCAGACGATAGAAAATTCATTAGACTAGTCCAAAGTACTACCTACATTTGAACTTTGTGTCAGAAGTACAATTTTATATTATTAATTCAATATGGAAATAAATTTAAAGTTGTACAAAATGGATCATTGGAGTACCAATGTACTTTTAAGGATTGAATTGTATCAAAAAAAGTACAATTGTACCAATTTTGCCAACCCTGTTTCCAACACACGTACGTAACTTCCAAACTAAGAGAATAAGAGCTTGGAAGTTTTTGATGGAGTTACACATAGAGAAATCTGTGTTGTTAAACATAATGATAAGTTCTTGTTTGCCGAAAGTTATTTTTGCATATGAGAATGTTTGATATTTAATATTTATTTTAATTTTAAAATATCTCAAGAAAAATTATCATTAAATACGTAGAAAAATTTATTTGAATAATTTTTTCTGAGTAATTGTAAAAAATAATGGGAATTTTAATAAAGGTGAATCAACGACATAAACTCCTAAACAAATATTAATTCCTGATATACAAGCCTATTTACAACATTATTCTGTAAATATTTTCAATTAATTGACATTTATAGCACTGTATATGAGCGCAAAAGTTCTTGGAGGACATTTTTATACACCTAATGATCCATTATTTGTTTCATTTTTTAAAATCTTCCATTATTTCTTTACTTTTATTTACATGGAGTATAAAGATTAATTTTGTATCTAAAATTGCAAATAAATGCATTTCCGAGAGCAATGTTCAAAAATAATAGGTCGTGTTTAATTTTTTTCCAATCTTATTCATAAAAAATCCAGATTTATTTTTTTTTGTTATTTATAATACAATAAAGTCTGAATTTGGGTTTTGAAGGTTTTCGAGAATTTTCCAATTTTTAAAAAAATAAATTTTTATAATTTTTTTGTTTATCAACAATTGTCATACACTTAAAAAGAAACCATATTAAACAAAAGAAATAAAAAAAAACGTTTGTCTGTTTGGGAACGTTTTTTCAATTTTGTGGAAAATAGGCTTAATTTACAAATTTTATTGTAAATTTAAAATAGAGAGCTATAAATGATTAAATAAAATTTAAAATTAAAATATAGTGAATATATTATTAAAAATATAAATAAAAAATAATAAATACATATATAAATATTTTTACATAATTGATTTAAACTCCTATTTGTCCTTACGACAAAATTTCATGAATTCTAAAATAATTTTTTTATGCATTTTGTTTGTATTTAAGAAAAAAATTATATATTATACATTAACCCCCTTATTCACAAACAACATTTTTATTTTATAAAAAGTTTATAAAACAAAATTTCCATACAAAATCTAATTTATAAACTGTTTATAAAATAAACATTTTGTTTGTGAATAAGGGGGTAATTGTTTTAACAATCTGCATCATAATCTTCCTCATCTGTATCATTATGTTCATCCTCATCTTCATCATCATAATCTTCACTATCATTACTCTCACTATCATGTATTTCTTGAGAAATAATAGGCGATAGAAAAAGCTGTAGTTCGAAATTCGATAATTTTTGGTTTTCTTTCCTCTCATTTTGTTTATTTATACTAGATATGAATGGATCTGAACTGAGAAAAAATCTATTTAGAATATCTTCATTCGACTTTTCTCGGCTGCATTTGCGTAATTTTTAAAATCCTTATTTCATATTTTATGATTTCGGGACCATGAATTAAAAATTTATGTATTGTAGGAGTCATACAAAAGCATGGATATTTTTCAACAAAGTATTTGCAGTGTTATGAGCAAAATTGCGAAAATTCTCTAGGTGGATTTCGTGACCACAGGAAATAACAACTAATAATGTTCGCAATTTTTTTATTAAGGCCAAATCAACTTTCGTTATTTCTGCTGATATTTCTGCATTTTTAAAAAACGTCTTGCTGTATTTCCGTCGTTAAAATTTCCGGAACCTGGCTTTGGCTGATCCACAATTAATCCAGTTCTTTCCCGAAATTCTTTTTGAACTCGTGATTTTGTTTCTGCAACTATTTTCTTATCCTCATCCGACCTTGCTTGCCACTTTTTTATTAATATTTTATAGGATAAGTGGAGGAGACACTCAAAAAATTTTATCCACCCGTGAAGTATTGAAAGCCCAATCTCCAAAGTATCACTGTTTACTTCCCTAACAATCATTGTGTCAATTAAGTTAAACATCTTACTCGTATTGATTGAGTTAAACATCATTTCCGTCTATAAGATTTTTTTCATCATCATTCTTTTCTAGCTTTGAAACGCTTGTTGTTTCCTTAATATACTCAATTTTTAAAGGTCGGCAAAATCTCGTTGATAAAGGACGAGGATTTTTCCAAATTTTTATATTATTATTAGCCAGTTTGAGAGGTACAATGGACGTTATAAAAACTGCAGAGTCTCTTGAACTTGAATCTTAAAAAGCCTGTTTATAGGAACTATGTCCAGAACTTCCATCAAAACCCCACTTTTTATTTAAAATATCAACGCATTTGGGAATTTTAAATATTCGTTCAACTGTGTGATTTAAAAGTCCCTGAAGAGTAACTTGTGCGGAAGTTTCACATATTTTTACTTCTTCTAGGTTAGGATAGCACTTTTGATTTGCTTCTTGCACTTTCGTATAAGAAGGAAATCTTTCCGGAGCAGCTCTTCTCATAACATTATAGCTATGTCGAGAAAGTTTCGCTTCTATTAATACACATAAAATCTACATCCCTATGTAAATCTTCAGGCATCCATCTTGTCAGCTGACTCCGTAGCTGTCAAAGTTAAAAATTTTTTGCAATTTTTTTAAAAAGTGAAAAAAGTAAAATTTTGCCTTAAACGAGTCCGTAATTTCCAAATTTAACGTTAATAAAGTGTTTTTGAAAATAAGTGTGAAAATATTTTTGACGATTTTTTTAAAATTGACCTATTTTTATGTTTCGTGGACCATAACTTCTAAGTTAGTTAAGGTTGGGTTTTGAATCATATATTTTCTGAAAGTATGGAATCTTAGCTTGCTAATACAAGAAAGAAAATTAGAGGTTTTGTTGCTCCATTTTTTGCTATTAAAATTTTTCTGTTTGTCGTGTTTTTTCAAAGTCAAGTATTTAAAAAAACTAACGTGTATTTTGTTTTGCTGTAGTCATTCGTTCAGTGTTTACTATTGTTGTTATTGTTGTCGGAGAATTTTAATTTCAATAGAACAAGTTTCAGTCTTCTTCATTATGAGAGTGTGTATGAACGTACTGTTCGAATGAATGTTTGTAAGACATTAATAGTTTGTTTAAAATTAAAGATCTTAAGAGCTAAATACAAAAATCTTAAAACTAACTAGAACTATGATAAGACATCTTGTGCACATGTGTACTTTCAGTATTATCAGTGTAATGTTTCTATCTTAGCATGGGGTAATAACTGCATCAGTGATATAAATATATTTCATGCCTCATTATTAACTCTAACATATATTTATTGTTTATGCGTTACATAAACAACAGAATTAATGTACATCTTAGAACTAGAGTTCTTAACACTGCTACGGCTTGTCTAAAAACAAAGCGATAATACATGTTTATTTGTAGTACAAACAAATGAATGTAACATTTTTTAAAGACCTAACCCATGCACTTGAACTTATAATTTATGATCTTTTTTTTATATTACTTAAACAAAATTAAACATAAATAAATGCGTGTTCAATTCTGAACATTCTGCCGGGCCCCCAATGGCAATGGTGTAGAAAAATCTATCTTAACTACTTCTCTTTGTTTACAACATTTGTTTTTCAGAACTAGACCAATGAATATAAATATAATTATAATAATTAAAATTAGAGATGTGTGTCCAGATAACATGTGAAAATGAAGCCGTTTTAGATCGATTTTGGTATCCTTTATATTAAGCACTTCCTTCATTAGATGGTTGATATCTTTGGCGTTATTTATAATAGTAACATCAAACGGTTTTACCAACTTAGCTTCTATTTTGTCTGGATCTACACCCCATGTTGATGCCTGAATATCTGAATTTACTGCAGATTCTAAGTGTCGAGAAGCTGACAGAGTTATTCCTAGTACACCTTTTGTTGGTAAATTAACCCAGCTTCGATTATTTGGACCACAATCTACTGTTAAGACTAGATTGTCGAATACGGTAAATATCCATTGATTTTCTGTAGAAAGCTGCTTCTACACACTTTTCCTTGGGACAGCTTCAAATTCACATTCAGCATGCCGGGATTGTTTTAGCGCTGATACTTCACAAGACCGCTCTATGGCAGGCTTCCAGGGCATATTTCCAAAACAGTTGTTCTGATCTTGAAGACTCCTCCCACACTTATTTAATTTTGGTTGTGACATTAGGAAGTACATATTAGTACCCTTCGCCTTCATTCCATGATATACTTCTTTTAGTTCAGTACCAGTTGCCTTTCCAGGAAGAACTAAATTATTCGGCAACACGTTTTCTATGTGCAATAGTTCTTTTTGTAGTTGGGATGGTGTAAGAAGTTCAGTATTTATATGACCGTGATTGATGTTAATCAGCATATTTATTATAGAAGATTGTATCTTCTGACACTCATCAATCATTAAATTTAATTGGGTGGTCAATACGGAAAACAGCAATGTTAAACGCTCTTCACTCGTTTCATTATTCGTTTGATCGTAGAATAACTTTAATTAGCCGTACATTTGTTTGAAGTTGTTATTGACATCTTCTGTTGTCATTTTCAGCACATTTACTGTCGAATCAATGACGGATGTTTGTTGTTTTATTAATTTATTTAAGTCGTCTTGGTTACTGAAAATGTTTTTCATGTTTTCCTCCATCTGCTTCCGATCGTCTGCGTCCATCATTCCAAAGAGAACATGATAAATAGATCCTACGAACTCAAAGGGAGCTCTTTTCTTGCGGCTTTTATTTATGAGAAGTTCGTTATTTTGACCAAGTAACTTATATCTCCTTTCCATCACTGAAATCACCATTTCACAGGAGTGCTTAAATATATTTAATTTCGGACATTCTTCTCTTACTTTCCCCATCAGTTTACCCATCCTCTCCAGTTCTTGGTAATACAAGAATAAATCATAGTAAACTACTAAATTCCACTTCGAATTTATGGCGTTTAGTTGTCCAACCTTATCCAGATACAGTGCTGTATTTGCTGATAAGTTGCTTATGGAGACCAATTTGTTCATGTTAATTGGTAGTGCTTTGACTGGGTTCATTATCATCAACATCAACAATATAAATTGTAACCAACATTGTTTTTTCTTTAATGGCTTCGTCGTTGTTGCACAGCTCATTGCTGGTGCCGAATTCTGTTCTTCTGTATCCGTAGCTACTAATGGACACAATTTGCTAATAGGTCTTTTCGGCGAGCTACTTATTTGCAAGTTTCAATGTTACAACTCTTACTTTGTTATCTTTGCCGCTATGTACTTCTGTAATTCTCGTCCTCATATGTAAGTTTGGCTTCACCGATTGTCCTTTTTAAATAATATTTAACTGACTTGACGCCAGCTTCCCAAATACCTCCAAAGTGAGGAGCTGCCGGGGGAATAAAATGCCACTGAATTTTCTGCATCGCCACTATAGGAATAATTGACTCATTATTCCGAACAGCAGCTTTAAAATCTTTATCCAATTTTTTATTTGCGCCAACAAAGTTCATTCCATTATCTGAATAAATATCCGAACTAACACCTCTCCTTCCAAAAAATCTCTTTAATGCTGCTAATAATGCTTCTGATGTCAGATCGCTAACTGCTTCTAGATGGATCGCCTTTGTCGTCATGCACACAAACACAGCAACATTTTTTAAAGACCTAACCCATGCACTTGAACTTATAATTTATGATCTTTTTTTTATATTACTTAAACAAAATTAAACATAAATAAATGCGTGTTCAATTCTGAACATTCTGCCGGGCCCCCAATGGCAATGGTGTAGAAAAATCTATCTTAACTACTTTTCTTTGTTTACAACATTTGTTTTTCAGAACTAGACCAATGAATATAAATATAATTATAATAATTAAAATTAGAGATGTGTGTCCAGATAACATGTGAAAATGAAGCCGTTTTAGATCGATTTTGGTATCCTTTATATTAAGCACTTCCTTCATTAGATGGTTGATATCTTTGGCGTTATTTATAATAGTAACATCAAACGGTTTTACCAACTTAGCTTCTATTTTGTCTGGATCTACACCCCATGTTGATGCCTGAATATCTGAATTTACTGCAGATTCTAAGTGTCGAGAAGCTGACAGAGTTATTCCTAGTACACCTTTTGTTGGTAAATTAACCCAGCTTCGATTATTTGGACCACAATCTACTGTTAAGACTAGATTGTCGAATACGGTAAATATCCATTGATTTTCTGTAGAAAGCTGCTTCTACACACTTTTCCTTGGGACAGCTTCAAATTCACATTCAGCATGCCGGGATTGTTTTAGCGCTGATACTTCACAAGACCGCTCTATGGCAGGCTTCCAGGGCATATTTCCAAAACAGTTGTTCTGATCTTGAAGACTCCTCCCACACTTATTTAATTTTGGTTGTGACATTAGGAAGTACATATTAGTACCCTTCGCCTTCATTCCATGATATACTTCTTTTAGTTCAGTACCAGTTGCCTTTCCAGGAAGAACTAAATTATTCGGCAACACGTTTTCTATGTGCAATAGTTCTTTTTGTAGTTGGGATGGTGTAAGAAGTTCAGTATTTATATGACCGTGATTGATGTTAATCAGCATATTTATTATAGAAGATTGTATCTTCTGACACTCATCAATCATTAAATTTAATTGGGTGGTCAATACGGAAAACAGCAATGTTAAACGCTCTTCACTCGTTTCATTATTCGTTTGATCGTAGAATAACTTTAATTAGCCGTACATTTGTTTGAAGTTGTTATTGACATCTTCTGTTGTCATTTTCAGCACATTTACTGTCGAATCAATGACGGATGTTTGATGTTTTATTAATTTATTTAAGTCATCTTGGTTACTGAAAATGTTTTTCATGTTTTCCTCCATCTGCTTCCGATCGTCTGCGTCCATCATTCCAAAGAGAACATGATAAATACATCCTACGAACTCAAAGGGAGCTCTTTTCTTGCGGCTTTTATTTATGAGAAGTTCGTTATTTTGACCAAGTAACTTATATCTCCTTTCCATCACTGAAATCACCATTTCACAGGAGTGCTTAAATATATTTAATTTCGGACATTCTTCTCTTACTTTCCCCATCAGTTTACCAATCCTCTCCAGTTCTTGGTAATACAAGAATAAATCATAGTAAACTACTAAATTCCACTTCGAATTTATGGCGTTTAGTTGTCCAACCTTATCCAGATACAGTGCTGTATTTGCTGATAAGTTGCTTATGGAGACCAATTTGTTCATGTTAATTGGTAGTGCTTTGACTGGGTTCATTATCATCAACATCAACAATATAAATTGTAACCAACATTGTTTTTTCTTTAATGGCTTCGTCGTTGTTGCACAGCTCATTGCTGGTGCCGAATTCTGTTCTTCTGTATCCGTAGCTACTAATGGACACAATTTGCTAATAGGTCTTTTCGGCGAGCTACTTATTTGCAAGTTTCAATGTTACAACTCTTACTTTGTTATCTTTGCCGCTATGTACTTCTGTAATTCTCGTCCTCATATGTAAGTTTGGCTTCACCGATTGTCCTTTTTAAATAATATTTAACTGACTTGATGCCAGCTTCCCAAATACCTCCAAAGTGAGGAGCTGCCGGGGGAATAAAATGCCACTGAATTTTCTGCATCGCCACTATAGGAATAATTGACTCATTATTCCGAACAGCAGCTTTAAAATCTTTATCCAATTTTTTATTTGCGCCAACAAAGTTCATTCCATTATCTGAATAAATATCCGAACTAACACCTCTCCTTCCAAAAAATCTCTTTAATGCTGCTAATAATGCTTCTGATGTCAGATCGCTAACTGCTTCTAGATGGATCGCCTTTGTCAGAAAGATATTGAGTGGCGTACGATTTTTTGTGCAGCTTATTTTTAAACCTTATAATAGATGCCACCACTCTTTGCAGTTTCGAAAAACTCGAAAATTTATTAGTAAGCTCTATTATCAGAGAATCTTTATTTGAAGTTGTAGTTATCATCACCTTTACCGTTTCTGCTTCTTTTTTAGGCCAGAACTCAGACGCCAATTTTAACCATTCTGGACCATTCCACCACATTATATGTGCCTTTAGTTTAAAAGCACTTATTCCACGAGATGCTACGTCTGCAGGATTATCTTTGCTGCTCACATGTCTCCACTTAGCGTCTGGAATCATATTTATTATTTCAGCAACGCGATTTCTAACGAATTTGTCCTTGTTGGTTTTGTTTACTATCCAGGCTAATTAATTGTAGCTGAAACTTTATTCAGTAGTTTTGCTAACAGATGCACAGCACACAGCTCTAGCTTCGGTAAAGTTTTCCTATTTTATTTTATTGGATTTACTTTAGTTTTTGCAGCAACAAGTGTTATTGACTATCCAATTTTTAAATAAACTACTGCATACGCTTTTCTGATGCGTCCGCAAATCCATGTAGCTCGAACTTTTCAGATATGTTTATCTGTAACCACCTTGGTACACGAATTTCTTGTAGTTCGGGCAGATCTGTTGTAAACTCCTGCCAATCTTCCCTTAATTGAGCTGGTAATTCTTCGTCCCATGTACATTGTAATAGCCACAATTTCTGTACGATTAATTTTGCGACATTTGGACAGCTATCTGCGATATAAAATAGCGCCCGTACTGCTAAAAATGGTGTAGAATAGTGTCTTTTTTGTTTTCTCTCCATAGGATATGTTGGTAGTTTTGATGTTTTGGCACAACTTTAACCTGGCGATACATTTTTTCTACGTCTGTTGTGACAACGAATTTCTACAGCCTCCATTTGACAAGAATATCAAATATTTCATTTTGTAGCCTTGGGCCGGTATACATGATGTCATTTAGGCTTCTTCCATTTGATGTCTTCGGGGATGCGTCGAATACTACTCTCAATTTTGTAGTCAGACAGCTTTCTCTAATTACCGCCTGATGAGGTAAATAATATTTACCGCTGTTTGTTACCATTACTTCATCCATATGACCAAGCTGTATGTACTCGTTTATAAATTTATGATAATCTTCCTTCAACTTCAGATTTGACTCCAGCTTTCTTTCTAGTGAAAGAAGTCTTGCTATCGCTTGCTTCTTAGAGTCTCCAAGTTTATTTTCTTCCTTCTTTATTGGCAGGTTAACTACAATTCTGTTGTCGTTGTCAACTTCGGTTGTTTCATTGAAGAGGTCTAAACATATTTTGTCTTCTTCGTAGTCTTCGGAAATGTTATGTAGTTCTTCCAGCTCCCAAAAACGCTCCAAATTTGTAACTGCAGATAAAACCTTCCTACGATTAGTCTTCTTATTCACCATGCCTGATAAAATCCACCCAAATATTGTGGATTGCGCCAAAATACCATCTTTTTGTATATTCCATCTTCAATTATGTTAGTTATGATATTCATGCCAATCACGATGTCAATTCTATCCGATTCATTTAGTGATGGATCAGCTAACACAAAGTTGTTCCATTCGTCAATATTGAATTTAAACGAATGATCTGGTTGTGCTCCCGTCAGTTGTGGTTAAATCAGCGCCTCTATTTCTATGGACTAGTTGCTTAAAAATCGTGGTTTCATTGTTAATTTTATTTTCGATTTTGAAACTCCAACCACTACACCTCCAAGACCATGTATTTCGGTTTTGCTTTTAATTCGGGGAAGCGCCAATATTTGCGAATACCGTGATACCGTTGTCACTTGGAAACAATGATCAATTAATGCTCGCAGCATTATATATTCGCTATGCAGGGACTTCACCTTCACTTGTGCTGTAGCAAGTAACACATTTGCTGGTGAATGTGTACTCATTGAACTAGCAGTATTATTTGCTGCAGTTCCTGTTGATTTTACAAAATTTATATGTAAAAGTGCATTATGCATTCTTCCACATACATGGAATTTTGTTTTCGTGAAACATCTCTTATCCATCCTATGGTTTAGGCAGATATTACAAATTTTTGCTTGTCGAACCCAGGAAATCTGGTTTTCTACCGTTAATCCCATGAAATTTTTCCACTCACGGATTTTATGGCCGCCTCTTCTACAATAGTTGCAGTAACTGTTCTCTGTTGAAAGCACCGTTGCTCGATAATGATCCAATGCTTCACATTGCAATTCAATAAATTGCATCACATCTTTGAGAATTTGAATATCTTTTGATTTTCGAGTGCTTTGTTCATATAAAATCAGCCCTTCTTTATCGAGCTTTCTAATTATAATTCTCGCTATTATTGGGCCAGCACCATCCAAACTAACTCCCATCGCTTTTAATGCTTGAATGCTTTCATTCGTAATATTCAGCAAGTTTCTTAAGCTGCTGCCCGACATTATGTTGGTACTGGGCTGATCCAATATTCTATCCACTAGTTTTGTGAACAAAATTCTTTTATTACCAAATCTTTGATTTAAAATCTCCCGGGCAGCTTCATAATTGTTTTCCGTTATAGGAAGGTTTTGTATAATTTTCAGAGCTTCTCCTCTGACGTGAGTTTTTAACCTCACTAGCTTCTCCACAGCTGGAAGTTTGCTCATATGCACAAATCGATTGAACATATTTTGAAACGAGCACCATTCTTCCATTCTTCCATATCACCATTGAATATTGATATTTTTATTGTTTTCAATACCACCGCTTTCTTCTCTTCTTGCATTGCGGAAATTTTAATGCTTCTCCATATAGCTTGTCAATCAACTCCAACTCTTCATCAATGTCATCTTTTACGGAGTGATTGACCACTAATTCACGGTGGATTTGTTTTATATCCACCATGATTTTTTCCCAAGAGCTTTTTTTGTGCTCGAGTATTAGAATGTTTTCTGCTTCAATGTCAGATAAACATTCTTCTAATTTTTGTATTTTTCTACGAAATTGAATGAGCAATTTGGACGTATTTTCTTGCTCTCCTGGAGCATTCTCTGGCTCTCTTGGAGCTCTTTCTAACTCTTTTTTAGAGTTTTCCGCAAGGTTGGGTTTTAACTGATGCAAAAATTCTTGCATCATAAATCTCACTTGCTCCATCACGTCATTTTTTATAGAAATCCTAATTGATTCTAATGATTTCTGATGGCTGGATTCCATTTGGCTATCTTCTACGTTTTCTGTTTTTTTGGGCGCCAATACAGCTTCTGCAGAAGTTTGGCCATACTTCTGCATCGCAGTTCTGTTTAATAAGATCAACTCCATTTCGGAAGAACTTTTTATCAAAATAGTCCTCTGTTGTCTCTCCAAGCTTATTGAGAACAGTGTCGTTCTCATAAAATTTTTTTTCTTTGATATTGTGCAATTGATGCACTACGGATCTCTGTGCCTTCAATCTTCGCCAAAATTGCAGCCTACTGATCTGTGATCTGCTTTTGAGATTCGTATAAATTTTGTCTCTGTGCCATTTTTAATGTTTTTTATATATTTTTAATTATTTAAGTCGACTTTTTCTTTTTGAATTTTTATTTATTTATTTATTTTTTTTAATCTTATTGCGCTGGTTTTATTTATCGAAGGACCATGTTTGAACGTACTGTTCGAATGAATGTTTGTAAGACATTAAGAGTTTATTTAAAATTAAAGATCTTAAGAGCTAAATACAAAAATCTTAAAACTAACTAGAACTATGATAAGACATCTTGTGCATATGTGTACTTTCAGTCTTATCAGTGTAATGTTTCTATCTTTGCATGGGGTAATAACTGCATCAGTGATATAAATATATGTCATGCCTTATTATTAACTCTAACATATATTTATTGTTTATGCGTTACATAAACAACAGAATTAATGTACATCTTAGAACTAGAGTTCTTATCACTGCTACGGCTTGTCCTAAAAACAAAGCGATAATACATATTTATTTGTAGTACAAACAAATGAATATAACATTTTTTATGACCTAACCCATGCACTTGAACTTATAATTTATGATCTTTTTTTTATATTACTTAAACAAAATTAAACATAAATAAATGCGTGTTCAATTCTGAACTGAGTGTTAAATTAAAAAAAAAGCATTATAACAAAAATGTATAACAAAAAATGGCTTGCTAATAATTTTAACAAAGGAAACTGATTGTTTTGTATTAAAATCAGTATTATAGATTAAATAGCCATTCTGAAAATATTATGTTTAAGAATTCAGAAAAATAAATCCCGGTTCACGAGCTCATCTCTATTATGATTGTTATTATTTTGTCTTTTAATATTAATGTTTGTTGTTTTTAAAGAAATGTTTATAGCAGTGTTCGAAAAGAAACAGCACCTTATTCGTACGGTAACTTAAATGACCACATACCCTTCGTTTTTTTAGAGTATGTGGTCGTGTACATAAACAATATACACTACCCTGCCAGCAATTTTGCAGTCGGCTACGAGAAAAATTCACTTCTAGTTTACTTTTACAGACTGACTATAAGCTATCTACAATGTAATGCAGAGCTGTCCCGAAATTTTGTATTTGGCAACGTAAAGAACCGACTATTATTATGATTTTATTTGTTAACTTTAGTAGACTGACTATAAACGAACAACAATGTAATGCAGAAATGTTCGAAAATTTGGTATTTATTAACGTAAACAACCGACTTTTAAAGACTAGCTACAAGCTAACTATCATATAATGCGGGAGTACCCCAAAATTATCTGGAGAGCATTTTGTTTCGACATGTTTTCTCATGTTTCTTTATTATTTGGAATTTTGTTTTACATTTTTGTCATTTTCTTGTATACGTTGTGAAATTAGAGTAAGTAAATTGGAAAAATTAATTACAAAAGGTTAAATATTTCAAAACTCGGTCCCTAAATTCTAAATTCTGCTGATTAATACTGTAAATATAATACATTAACAGTTAACATTACACATAACATTTTAAAATTTATTTTAGATTTGGATCAATGGGAATCATGGAAATAATAAACAAATCATTCCTAATTTTATCGATACCGGTGTTATTATTAGTTACCCTGCAGAAAACTGATGTCTATTAATTATAACGAGCTTATATCATAACTTGTATTAAAGCGAAATGTAATTTAGATAAATAGTAGTCAAATTATAATTATATTTAATTAAAATGTAATTAATTAATACAGTAGGGAATACAAAAGAAAACTATTACTTGACTTTTCTGCAACTAACTTTAAGTTAGTTAATAAAGAGTTACCTTTAAGCAAATTTTTTAGTAACTAACTTTAAGCTAGTTGAAAAGTCATGCAGAGTCGGACAATTGACTACTGCGTAGGACATCGCCATGTTAAAATAGTCACTTGGCTCCATTAAAAATAATCCAAGAATCAACCATAACTAGTTGATGAAAAAGTCGGCTTTTAATGCATTTAAAGTTAGTTGAGTTGCTGGTAGGGTTCGTACACTAACTCTAGCTCGATTCGATTGCGTAGTGTGCGCTATGTTTTGGGTATTTTTTATTTCGCTATGCTTAGAGGATTTTAGCTAACTTCTTAGTGCTCTTTTACCGTACAAGTAGTGTACACTCTTTTACCGTACACGTAGTGTACACTCTTTTACCGTACACGTAGAGGACATTTGTGGCGATCAGGTGCGTTATTATGAAATATGTGAAGTATTTTATTTGTTTTGTACATTTATAGTGTACTCACACAAACTGATTCAGTGTTATTTGCTTGTTTAGAAATATGTACATATGTATGTACATATTCGTTTATTTGTTTTGATTAATATTTATCCATATATTTATTTTTATAATATTTAATTGTATTAAAAAAATTGTATATTAACTTTTTATTCAATATAAGTTATAAAATATTATATTTTAATTTATTTTAAAAATTTATAAATATTTAATATTTCTGAAATATACCGTTTCTTGAATTTATTGATTGATATAAATTGTATTACGGAAACATCTTCCTTCTGGGAAGGGAATATCGTAGGAATACTCTATAAAACTATCACATGTCTAAATCTGGATTATCTACTTCATATTTAGAACAAACTAAGGGTTATATGAATCAGAACAGTAACTTACATATTACATTAAAAAAATGTAACACGTGTTCTTTTATAAAAATAATAAATTTATGTTTTTTGGATTTTTTAAGAAAACTAATTCATAAAGAAAACAGGTAGGAATGTCCAATTTGAATGGAAATAATGATGTTTACATTCATATTAAAAATATTTGTATCTTCCGAGAAAAATATGTGTAAATGTTAAATGACTATTTCGCGTATTTTTGGATTTTCTTGGAAATTGTGCAATATTTACTTTACATATTTATGTAAAATATGAACAAAAATTTAATATGCATATTGCGAAAATGCACGTCATTTTCTTAGTTGAATGGCCTCATACTACTTTCAAATCAAATATTTTACAATTTTATTTTCTAGTTTATTATTTTTATACAAAATCTA
Organism: Lucilia sericata; assembly: GCF_015586225.1. Lineage (NCBI taxonomy): Eukaryota > Metazoa > Arthropoda > Insecta > Diptera > Calliphoridae > Lucilia > Lucilia sericata. The sequence goes on along the minus strand of NW_023994124.1, from coordinate 44,506 downwards.
TTTAATATTATCTTATTTAATAGTTAATTACCAAACATGTATGTTTGTATGTAAATATACTTATTTATTGTATAGGAACATCATAATCTACAGAAGTTTGTAAATTTTAGCGAATTTTAAAATTATTATTTTGTATATAAAACGATCCCATCCTCGACAATTTTTTAGAAATAGGACTTACACCACTTTCAAAATTAACGGTTTGTTTGGAATTTAGAACAATAATAAAGTTTTTTGCCTGTAGTGTAACCTTATACTATATAGAATATTTCTTTCTACAATAGTTTTAAAATAACAGTAATACAATTTTTTTATTTAAAATTATTAAAATACTTTATTAAGATACAATATACACAAATTCATTTCAAAATATTATAAACTATATATGACGGTAAATTAATTTATTTTTCATAATTAAATACACCATTTACTTTTACCATCAAAATGTTTTCTACATTAAATGATGTCAATCGATTACGCTGATCTGATAATATGAATTTTAAAGCAGAAAAAAGTCGTTCTACACTAACTAGAGTAGATGGAACTCCCAATATTATTTCGGCTAAAGTTGTTAACTTCACACACTTGTTAACGACTTCAGACGTATTTTCTATAAAAAAAATATAGAAAAAGTAAACAGTAGTTAATATATTTTCATCAAATTAATTAAGTTTGATTATGCATTAATCCATAGATAATAATTATTTTTAATTACTTGCCTTTAATTGAATTTATTCTTTTATATAAACTGGATATATATTTCTTTGCATTTTCTTTGTGCTCTCCAAATCGAGGATCCAAACATATAGCTGCATTAAATTGGTCGATGTCAAAGAGTTTACTTTTTCTCTTATTTATAGAATTTATAAATAATTCCGGCATCGCAAAATTTTCAAGTTCCAATAATATAAAAATGTATAATTCGCTTAAACATAACTGCACAGTTTGTAGTTTACTTGTAGCATTATAAATGAGTTGAAACACTTGTGTAAATTCTTTTGCAAAATTCCATTCATCAGGACTCAGATGTATACTCAAATTTTCAATGCTTAGTGGATCTATACATCTTTTATTTCCAACAGCCTTTTAATCATACCAAATGTTGAATTCCATCTCATTATGCAGTCTATTATTGGTTTTTTCTGTTCAATTTTTTTAAAATATTGGCATACGTTGGACTTCTTAATCTTTTTATTACAGATCTGCAGGTTTCCAGTTTTGTTTTAATCTCAGGTGTTTTTAAGACATCTTGCACACAAAGTTGGAGTGTATGTTCTCCGCAGAGAATACAAGTTATATTGAAGGATGAAAACTGCGTTTGAATTAATTCCATTGTATCTTCATCACAGTGTTCTTCATTAACATGATCAAACTCATCTTCCTCCTGGGAATATTGTAGTTCTGCATTTAAATCTTTCACTGTTTTAATCATATTCGCTCCATTATCGGTTGTTATTGTTAAAATCTGATTTATATCAATGTCATACTCCTTTTTATACCCTCCACCAGTGGAAGTATATATATTCTGGGTCGTTATGAGTCGATTTAGCTATGTCCGTCTGTCTGTCTGTGTAAAACACGCTCACGTAAAAACTAAGCAAAGAAAAATAACCAAATTCACCCAAAATATTTATTATTATCCTAAGCAGTTTGGTATTGAAAATCAGCAAAATCGGTTCACCACGTAAAAGGTTATGAGTAAAAATTTCAGACTACCTCGAAAAAATTACGTTTTTTTCCTAATTCTTTTGAAGTTTTCTCAGAAACTACCAAAGATATTTCGATGAATTTTGTCACACATTATTTTTTCGGGGCAGTGATCAATTATGTACAAAATCTTTACAATCGATCCAATATTTCCCATAGCCCCCATACAAAGGTATATATTCCCGGAAATTAGTTTATAGTTAATAACTCCCTCAAATATATCGGTATCAACACAAAGTTTTGTACAAGCAAATATAATATGAATAGAAATCATACTATCAAACGTAGATCTCAATCGGTCCACAATTGGTCATAGCTCCCATATAAGGTCCTCTTCCGAAAATCACCTAAACGCACATATTTCATTGATGAATAAAGCTATTGTGATAAAATTCGAGTTGAATACATACCAATCATTTATCAAATTGTTTACGGATCGGTCCATTATTGGTCATAGCTCCCATATAAGGCCCACTTCCGAAAGTCATTTAAAAGCTCATATTTCATTGTCAAATAAAGCTATCTTGATAAAATTCGACACAAATATGTTTAGTCTAAATATGAATCACTCTACGAAATTTTTTCCGGATAGGCCCATAATTGGTCATAGCTCCCATATAAGGTCCACTACCGAAAATCACTTAAACGCATATATTTCATTGAATTATAAAGCTATAGGGATAAAATTTGACACGAATATGTTTTGCATACATACAAATCATTCTACCAAGTTTTTTAAGAATCGGTCCATTATTGGTCATAGCTCCTATATAAGGCCCACTTCCGAAAATCACTTTAAAACACATATTTCATTGTCAAATAAAGTTATCGTAATAAAATTCGACAAAAATATATTTTGTCTAAATATGAATTACTTTACTACAGTTTTTCCGCATAAGCCCATAATTGGTCATAGCTCCTATATAAGGTCCACTTCCGAAAATCAGTTAAAGGCAAATATTTCATTGAAGCTATCAGGATAAAATTCGACATAAATATGTTATGTGTACATTCAAATCATTCCACCAAATTTTTTTTGGATCGGTCCATTATTGGTCATAGCTCCCATATAAGGCCCACTTCCGAAAATCACTTAAAAGCACATATCTTATTGCCAAATAAAGCTATCTTGATAAAATTTTACACAAATATATTTTGTCTTTATATGAGTCACTCTACGAAATTTTTTCTGGATAGGCTCATAATTGGTCATAGCTCCCATATAAGGTCCACTTCCGAAAATCAATTAAACGCATATATTTCAATTAATTCTAAAGCTATAAGGATAAAATTCGACACAAATATGTTTTGTGTGCATATAAATCATTCTACTACATTTTTCCCGAATCGGCCCATATAGCACATATTTCATTGTCAAATAAAGTTATTCTTAATAAAATTCGACACAAATATGTTTTGTCTTTATATGAATCACTCTACGAAATTTTTTCCGGATAGGCTCCCATAGAGGGTCCACTTACGAAAATCACTTAAACGCATATATTTCTTTGAATAATAAAGCTATCGGGATAAGGTACGACTTGAATATGTTTTGTGAGCACATGAATCACTCTACCGAATTTTTTCCGGATTGGTCCATATATGGTAATATCTTCTATATAAGGTCCACTTCAAAAAAATCACTTAAACGCACATATTTCATTATCAAATAAAGATATCTTGATTTCTGTAAGGTCATAGCTCCTATACATATTAGAGGTCTGCATCGAATAACTTATCTTATCGGTCGATAATTGGTCACAACTCCCATGTAAGGACCATTTTCGAAAATTACTCAAATGCACATTGAAAAACAAAGTTATCGGGATGAAATTCGACATAAATGTGTATTTTGTATATATAAATCATTCTACGAAATTTTTTCCGGATCGGTCCATAAGTTGTCTTAGGTCTTATATAAGGTATACTTCTGAAAATCTCTTAATACCACTCAATTCTAGTCCTACCACTAAATTAGTCATATAGGTGTATTTATTCGGATTTGGTGTATTAAAAATTCTCTTCCTCAAACATTGTATGTTGCCAAATTTCTTGAAAATCATGTTTTTTTATATTTAGCCTAGAAATTTGGTGTTATAGCAGTTATTGAAAAAGTGAACATAAAAATGTGCGTATCATCCACTCAATATCATATAGAGTTTTTTTATACCCTCCACCATCTGGCAACGCTATGCCTGAGTGAACGCGTTTTTTACATCAGCTGGTTAATTTTTATTTCTTTTATTATTTAAACTAAAAAGAAAAATGTATTAAATGTAAAAAGTTAATAACTCTGTAAAGAAGGTGCTTGGAATACCTTGAATTTTTTGCTGTCGTGATATTCTTTGCCTTATTTTCTTGGTGGTATTTTTTCCGGGTTATGGTTGCTGTTACATTGTTGTTGCTGCTGCTGTAATTTGTTATTGACTTTACAAGGAGAATACTTTACATTGCAATTAATAATACTCTATAAGAATTTTGTAAATTCTTATATGAATGATTTCACCTGAAATTTTATTTTGTGGTATACTTACGTTTTTGGTTCAAATTATTTCCTGTGGAGTCTGCTGTTGCATTATTGTTACTACTGTTGCTGTATATATTTTTGAAGACTTTTTTAACGCCATTTTGTGTATCTAATATACTTACATACATACATATAAATATAACAACAATTATACTTTTCTAATGGCTCCGGGTAAGAAAGTGCATAAGTGTGGCGTTTGTAATCTCTGCATTTTATGCGACATCTGTTCATTGTGGATACATGCATCTTGTGCAAAAATTTCTGATGAAGAAATGGCTAAAATTAATGAAGTCAAGTCCATGTCTTACATATGCTCGCCATGTAAGGGTAATATGTCTGCTGGTGCACAGTGGGGCAGAATCGAAATTTTTTGGAAATAAATCTGGCATTTCTAAACGGCTGATCCGATCGGGATAAAATTTGGCGTGAGCGTAGCCAAGGAGTATTCGAGTTTAAGTTTTGAAGATGAACCCTGCAGATGCCCCAGGGACGGCGCTGTGGCGGCTCAAAGTAGGGTACCTACGACATGAAAAATTTTAAACTCGTGCCATTTTTTTGTTTTTCACCCAAATACAAAAATTTTTATATTTTCTGAAAGCGCTCGACGAGATCTTGCTTGGACATACTACTTAACTCTTATAATATCCGAGTTATAGGCATTTAAAAATTTAGTGATACAAAATTTACCATACCTTGGTCCGCCTTTTTTTGAATACCGGGCGTAATTTTGGACCAAATGGACTCAATTTTTTAGTTAGACAACAAAATTTCCAATAATATACAAAAAATTTCAGATCAATATCATTTACAGATCCAAAAATATACGTTTTTTAATTTAAAAATTCAAAAAATTTTAGATTTTTGCCGTTTTTTTGCCAAAAATGTGTCTTAACTCTTTTATTAATAAAATAAAATTTTCTTTAAGAACATATAACAATTTTATAGTTTTCTAAAAGGTATCTTTACGCAGAACGCTTTGGCGTAAAAAACTTGTCCTATTTTTTGAAAATGTTGCCACTGCGTCCTTCCGAATATGACCTATTTTTTATCAAAACTTCAACTTTGGGCGACATGTTCTAAAATCCCAAAGCTGGGATCAGAAAACTGAAAGCAGTTTTGGAAACCTAAATATGTTTTCTATTTACTCCAAAAGTATTTTCCCAGCCCTGAAAGAAATGTGGACCCTATGGGCAAAAAAGTAAAAATCCCATTTTTGGGATTTTCATTCCTATTTTTGGGAATTGCGGGATGCCCTTTGACCTTTTCAATTTTTTTTATCATTTTCTTATTTGAAATGACAAATTTAACAAGCGTTGAACATTTCATTGAGTTTTGTTCATAAATAAAGATTTTGTCATATATTACATATTTGTTTAATTTCTAAAACTATGATTTATGTCAAAATTTTAATAGGGTCGCAGATAGCTACAACAATTTAGTCCATATTTATCCCTTAATATCCTTTTTTAGTTAGATATGGAAATTCTCGATTCTTTACAAGCCAATATCTCAATTACATTCAAAAATATGTTCATTTAAACCTGTGTCCTTTAATTTTATCTTTTTCATATTTTAGTATTAAATATGACAGAACATTTTTAAATCTTATATTTACCTATTTTCTATTTGTTTGCTTATCCTTATAATTGAAAGGTCCTATTATGCTTAAATTTTCAGAAATTTATAACTATTTTTTACCTAAATTTTTTCGACAGATCATTTCGTTCTGTTTCGTTTATGATCATATAGGTAAAAATATACAGGTAATGATAATTTCGATTCATTCACTAATAAGAAATATCAATGACTGAATTACAGGTTATAGTAATATAGTCCTAAATGTTAATAGGTAGACAATTCGTAATTTTTTACTTTGGAATACCAGTATCGGAAATGACAAGAATTGGTATATAAGTAAACTTCTCAGATTTTAAGTACCATATTTAATAAATCTACAATGAAGATTACATTAAAGTACGAAGAGTTGTGTTCCGTTTTATGGAGCGTATCTTCAAAAGGGCCAGAAAGAATTGAAGACATTTCAAATTATATAAAAACTACATATAGTAGAAAAGTAGACAAAACAGGCATATCAAAAATTGAAAACTTTTTAAAACTTTTTGATGTAAAAAGTAAGTCTGTGGATGGAAATCAAAAGAAATTTCGATTAAAATTTTGTAGTTGGATGGAAACTACTACGGAAATCTCAACTTACAACACATCAACAGGAGCGCCTTGCAAGTCATACGAAGACTTATGTTCAAGGTAAAAAAAAGAGGGTCACACAAAAACTTTTTTCAATCTCAAATGAGGAAATTGCTGATACATTTAACGAAATGCTGAAAAAGGAAAACCAACCTATGGATGCCGTACATATTGCAACTATTTTTCCTAATGCACAGTGGGGCAGAATCGAAATTTTTTGGAAATAAATCTGGCATTTCTAAACGGCTGATCCGATCGGGATAAAATTTGGCGTGAGCCAAGGAGTATTCGAGTTTAAGTTTTGAAGATGAACCCTGCAGATGCCCCAGGGACGGCGCTGTGGCGGCTCAAAGTAGGGTACCTACGACATGTAAAATTTTTAAACTCGTGCCATTTTTTTTGTTTTTATTTTTATATTTTCTGAAAGCGCTCGACGAGATCTTGAAAAAACATGCTTCGACATACTAGTTATCTCTTATAATATCCGAGTTATAGGCATTTCAGAATTTAGTGATACCAAATTTACCATACCTTGGTCCGCCTTTTTTTGAATACCGGGCGTAGTTTTGGACCAAATGGACTCAATTTTTTAGTTAGACAACAAAATTTCCAATAATATACAGAAAATTTCAGATCAATATCATTTACAGATCCAAAAATATACGTTTTTTAATTTAAAAATTCAAAAAATTTTAGATTTTTGCCGTTTTTTTTTGCCAAAAATGTGTCTTAACTCTTTTATTAATAAAATAAAATTTTCTTTAAGAACATATAACAATTTTATAGTTTTCTAAAAGGTATCTTTACGCAGAACGCTTTGGCGTAAAAAACTTGTCCTATTTTTTGAAAATGTTGCCACTGCGTCCTTCCGAATATGACCTATTTTTTATCAAAACTCCAACTTTGGCGACATGTTCTAAAATCCCAAAGCTGGGATCAGAAAACTGAAAGCAGTTTTGGAAACCTCAATATGTTTTATATTTACTCCAAAAGTATTTTCTCAGCCCTGAAAGAAATGTGGACCCTATGGGCAAAAATGTAAAAAATCCCATTTTTGGGATTTTCATTCCTATTTTTGGGAATTGCGGGATGCCCTTTGACCTTTTCAATTTTTTTTTGCATTTTCTTATTTGAAATGATAAATTTAACAAGCGTTGAAAATTTCATTGAGTTTTGTTCATAAATAAAGATTTTGTCTTATATTACATGTTTGTTAAATTTCTAAAACTATGATTTATATCAAAATTTTAATAGGGTCGCAGATAGCTACAACAATTTAGTCCATATTTATCCCTTAATATCATTTTTTAGTTAGATATGGAAATTCTCGACCCTTTACAAAAAATTTCAAGCCAATATCTCAATTACATTCAAAAATATGTTCATTTAAACCTGTGTCCTTTAATTTCATCTTTTTCATACATTTGGTGTTTAATAAAATATTTGGACAATTTTTAAAAATTATTTAGTTAATTATTTTATTAAAGACTATAACATTGTATATACAATAAAATAATGAAACGGTGGGTAGAACCACAAAGATTCTATGGGGTGACCCTGATGAGAGCAAGACGAGAAATCTTCTCAAAATGAGCAAGTCTGAGGTTAGTATGATGGTACGTATTCTCAGTGGACACACAGGATTACGAGCACATCTATACAAAATTGGACGTGCGAATTCAGACGAATGTAGAGCATGTGGAGAGGACAGTGAAACTCTGGAGCACTTTCTTTGCCATTGTCAGGCATTCGTCGAAGTTAGATCCAAGTATCTTGGAAGTGATGTTATTCCAGAAATAACATTCTTAACCAACACCGATTGGAAGATTCTTAGGAATTACGTCCAGGAAACTGAGTTTCTGAACATGGAAAAATAATACATTCAGTGAACAATTTTTTTTTTTTTTTTTTTTTTTTTTTTCTTGAATTGGAGCGCACAACAGGCCCGATAGTGGCCTAGGTGTATTTCTTCGGATTTGATGTAGTATACATCCTCCTATCAACCTACCTACCTACCTACATATACAATAAAAAAAATTATAATTTTATTATGAGCCACGCACAACAACACCTAAATCACCCCACACAAACCACCTTTCCCGCCCACCGAAATATAAAACACAATTTAATGCAATATCATCAGTTAGTATAATAGCTTTTTTTATTTGAACTGTTTATCTTAAGGTACGTTCACACCTATCAAATATTTAACGTTTTTTATCAAATATTTGTTGGCTGTAATGTGAACATAAAATATTTTTGAAGAGCAAACAAAATATCAGCTGTTTTTCGTGAAACATTTTTATTTGTCAACCTACAAATATTTTCTTAATGTGAACACAATGTGAACACCAAACATGAAACATTTTTGTTAAACGTTAAAGAAACTATTTAATAATATTTTTTACGATTTCATAGAAATTTCTGCCTAAAAACAAAAAATTAAATACATTTTTATTTCATAATGTGCTTAAAATGAGTATTTCTATTTTGACGTTTTGTTTGAAGAAACAAAGCCAAACACAATTCAATACAAATAGTAAATGTTTGTTTGCACGGTGTTCACATTACAACAAATAATTTCGTAAAGCAATTGACGGATAAAACAGTAAAAAAACAAGATTTTGTTTGCAGGCAAAGAGAAACATAACAACAAGAACAGCTAATGCGCAACCAAACCAAAAGCCAAAAATATATGTGTTTATATTTACTAAAAAGCTATATCATTGAATAATAACTTCTATATATTCTAAAATTTCATTTAATATTGTTTTTCATCAAAATTTTACCACAAAAAAATACAAATTACATTTCAATACCTTGTGCATGTGGAAAAGAGATAGATAGACTTGCATAAGGTATTGAAATTACATTTCAATACCTTGTGCAAGTGGAAAAGAGATAGATAGACTTGCATAAGGTATTGAAATTTCATTTTAATACCTTGTGCAAGTGGAAAAGAGATAGATAGACTTGCACAATGTATTGAAATTACATTTCAATACCTTGTGCAAGTGGAAAAGAGATAGATGGTGGATCTTTACTGTCATGTTGTTGCTATTTAGTATAGTCAATGTAGCGAAAAACCTTGGTTGTTTGGAACGGTTTATAGCGATTTCAAAAAAATCGCTATAAGCCCGGAAATAACCAAATTATAAATAATTTTCATTAAATTACATATCTATAAAATTGAAAATTATAGAGAATTGTTTATTATTAATATATTTTTATATCCATTAATATAATAAATAATTGTTTAAATAAATTGAGTAATAAATTAATTAAATAATTTCTTTCTAAACTATAGACTAGATTATAACCTATAGACTAGACTATAAACAATACTATAAACTAGAGTATAGACAAGACTATAGACTAAACTATAGCTTGACTATAGACTAGACCAGCGGTTCCCCCGGTTTTTACTTCGCGGACCCCTTGAGGAATTAAATTCGCGGACCCCCATACATATTTTGATATCTTATTGTTCTAAATATGTAATTGTTCATCCGAAAATTGTCATAGTCCATAAATCCCAAGGTCAAACAGATGTAGATATGTCATTTCTATAAAATATTCCCGTACATTGAGAGTAATTAATATTTCAGAGAAGTTTCAATTGCCTGTTTTTGAAGATAGAATGACTTCATTGTTGAAATGTTAACATGATGTTTAATTTTATGATCGTGAGATCTTTCACGTTCATTTTTCTTTAAGGTAACGAAAAGGTTTCTTCATCAAATATCGTCGACATGTGCTTAAAGAGTCACGTTGCAAAATTTTTTTGCGATTGCAGACGGGTAATCTGAGTATGTTAGCTAATTTTTCGGGAAAATAATATAAGAAAGTTGAACTTCTTCGATATTGTTGCGGAATGCGTTTATCCGCATAATATATGACTTGAACTCTTTGCGAAAGTACTGTGAATTTTACTGCATGGTTTTGACTATTTATGCATTTTCTGATGTTAATTTAATAATATTGGTCGACAAAATCAAGTTAAAATCTGTGTATCACGTCGGAATGGAATATTTATATTTAAAATTACCTGGATTAACGTATTGAAGACGAATAAAGAGTCACCTCTGTTTCGGAAATATATTATTTTAGTCCTTCCAAACAAGAACACTTTTGTTTACAATTTGACAAACTTAAATCTGCGATAAGCTTGTCCTTGAATTATGAAATGTGGCCTAACTTCATACTCCGAGATAACAGTATCTCTTATTTAATTGTAATTTGGGAACCGTTGGACTAGACTGCAAACTAGACTATAGATGCATATATTATATAGTATGTTGTTACCAACCAATAAATAACAAAACAAACAACAAAAATAATAATTATCATTAATTTACGCAATTGCTTGAAATTCAATTAAATGACACAACTTTGTCTCAGATTTATATTTTATAAAAAATAAAATAAAACCAGTCATATAAGCGACTATTTACATTTTTGTATGAGGTGATAACACTCTTTTTCAGAAAATAAACAAAGAACAGCTGTCATTGACGCTGTTTGATCTTACATTTGGTTTGCAAGATCAAATAATTATTTTACCAAAATGACGTAAATTATTTGACTTTTGGTGTTCACATTGATGAAACAATGAGAAAGTATTTATTTGCCAGCAAATCAATTTGTTTTATGAAAATCATCCGCATTGCTGTTTGTTAACATGAAATATTTTATGTTCAGATTCGACAAACAAAGTTTTTTCAATCGTGTTATATATTAATATTATACACTTTTATTATAAAAATTTAATTTTAAACCTAATAAAAATAGTTAAAATTAAAACAAATTGCCAAATTGTTTTTTTCTTGCATGAAAATATACGATATACTGTGGCTGCAAAACATGTGTGTGTTTGAACCAAATTATTTTTGCACTGTTTGATAAAACAATACCATCAAATATTTATTCAAGTCTGAACATGTAATAAATATTGCATTTGTTTGACGCAACTTTATAAATATATTATAACAAATATTTGGACCAAATATTTTACAGGTCTGAACGTAGCTTTAAACATAATACAATTAATTCTTACAACCTACTTATATAGTTAATTCCTTAACACTAACACTACTTATTTTCTATAAAATAATCTGTCATATCGGTATACATATCCAGAAGGTAATATAAGTCCTTTAAATCTTCCTTGTTTTGAGATGATAGAGTTTCATAACAAATCCATCTTTTTCGCATAGTTGAAAGAACAGGATCAGAAGATAGAAGTAAACTATTAAAAATATCTTCATTCTGTGATTGCCTGGAGCATTTTCTTGAGCTGAATAGTTGAACATGCTTAAAATCTCGATTCCTCGCTTCCTGGGCTTCTTTTGTTAACTCTCCAAGTGGAAGAATATTCGATTCAATTATTATTTGACCATGACACAATACTCTGTGTACTGTTGGTGTTACTTCCCTCCATGGATACAGAGATACAAGTAATTTAGAAATTTCAGATGTATATTCCCCAAATCGATTTCCATTAATTTTATGTTTACTATTCAGTGCCATTAAAATAGTGTTAACTCTTCGAAGCAACTCCTTGTCGATTCCAGTTATTTTTGAAGTAATTTCAAAATCACGAAAAAACCTTCTCGCCGTATTACCGTCATTTGTACTACCGCAACTTGGAAGTGGTTTGTCGATGTTTAATCCCATCTGAACTTTAAATTCTTCTTGGATTCTGCTTTTTTCCGCAGCTCTCAGTTCTTTCAATTCTTCATTATTTTTTGTTGATTTAGTAAGATTCTCTGGCACACTTCTATATTTGAGGTCGTATGCTATGTGTAAAAAGTAATTCAAAAATCGTATTCTGGCATGAAGTGGTGAAATTCCGAAAGACAGGACTTCTTCATTAATACTTCTGCTTTTGTTTATATTTGAGAATTGCGACTTTTTCTCATTACATATTGAGCATCTCCAGAAGGAAGAAGTGTCTGTTATGGCATTGCTGACCTTTCCATCAATCATTGTTAAGCTTAGCTGATATGATACGTTAATAGAGAATTCCTTTATTTTTATGCAAATGGGCTCCAGTGCATTTATTTCATCTTTTAAATATTCCACTAAATCTTTTGTTGTTTTCTTTGACTGCTTTATATATTCAAATCCAATGGGTCTACAAAAATTTTTTGAACCCGGAGTTGTATTGATCCATATATCTTCAAATGAATTTCCGATGCTTGACGATGATGGATTAAGGGAATATGAACGAATTCGTAATGGCACTAATGATGACATAAATACACTTTTGTAGTCTGCTAATGTCCGACTTCCACAAGCTTGTTTGTATTCTGGAAGTGCTGATAAACCGTCACATCCCCACTTACACATTAAGACAACATCACAGTTATGAATTTTCCTTAGTTGGTCTTCTGAAAAATCTGACACAATTCTTGATGCTGTGTTTTCGAGCAAAGATGATATATCAATACAAGCTTCCACATCATTAACAGCAATAGGTGATGGTAGGATAGTTTGTTTTTTTTCCTGGATCGCTTTGTATGATGGTAATATATTGTGTCCTTTTTCATGCAGAGTTTTCCTTAATATTTGGTACTTATTTCGACTGAGACCCAGTTCCAACATAAGCGCTATTGCTTCCTCTTCAGTAAAATTTGATTGTGATGTTGGAGTTGGTATACTTTCCACAATTCGCTTAAGTCGTTTTGGTGATGCATTAGGAAGAATAGTTGCAATATGTACGGCATCCATAGGTTGGTTTTCCTTTTTCAGCATTTCGTTAAATGTATCAGCAATTTCCTCATTTGAGATTGAAAAAAGTTTTTGTGTGACCCTCTTTTTTACCTTGAACATAAGTCTTCGTATGACTTGCAAGGCGCTCCTGTTGATGTGTTGTAAGTTGAGATTTCCGTAGTAGTTTCCATCCAACTACAAAATTTTAATCGAAATTTCTTTTGATTTCCATCCACAGACTTACTTTTTACATCAAAAAGTTTTCAATTTTTGATATGCCTGTTTTATCTACTTTTCTACTATATGTAGTTTTTATATATGTAATTTGAAATGTCTTCAATTCTTTCTGGCCCTTTTGAAGACACACTCCATAAAACGGAACACAACTCTTCGTACTTTAATGTAATCTTCATTGTAGATTATTAAATATGGTACTTAAAATCTGAGAAGTTTACTTATATACCAATTCTTGTCATTTCCGATACAGGTATTCCAAAGTAAAAAATTACGAATTGTCTACCTATTAACATTTAGGACTATATTACTATAACCTGTAATTCAGTCATTGATATTTCTTATTAGTGAATGAATCGAAATTATCATTACCTGTATATTTTTACCTATATGATCATAAACGAAACAGAACGAAATGATCTGTCGAAAAAATTTAGGTAAAAAATAGTTATAAATTTCTGAAAATTTAAGCATAATAGGACCTTTCAATTATAAGGATAAGCAAACAAATAGAAAATAGGTAAATATAAGATTTAAATATGTTCTGTCATATTTAATACTAAAATATGAAAAATATGAAATTAAAGGATATGAAATTAAATTAACATATTTTTGAATGTAATTGAGATATTGGCTTGAAAATTTTTGTAAAGAATCGAGAATTTCCATATCTAACTAAAAAAGGATATTAAGGGATAAATATGGACTAAATTGTTGTAGCTATCTGCGACCCTATTAAAATTTTGATATAAATCATAGTTTTAGAAATTAAACAAACATGTAATATATGACAAAATCTTTATTTATGAACAAAACTCAATGAAATTTTGAACGCTTGTTAAATTTGTCATTTCAAATAAAAAAGGTCAAAGGGCATCCCGCAATTCCCAAAAATAGGAATGAAAATCCCTAAACTGGATTTTTTTTATTTTTTGCCCATAGGGTCCACATTTCTTACAGGGCTGGGAAAATACTTTTGGAGTAAATATAAAATATATTGAGGTTTCCAAAACTGCTTTCAGTTTTCTGATCCCAGCTTTGGGATTTTAGAACATATCGCCCAAAGTTGAAGTTTTGATAAAAAAAATAGGTCATATTCGGAAGGACGCAGTGGCAACATTTTCAAAAAATAGGACAAGTTTTTTACGCCAAAGCGTTCTGCGTAAAGATACCTTTTAGAAAACTATAAAATTGTTATATGTTTTTAAAGAAAATTTTATTTTATTAATAAAAGAGTTAAGACACATTTTTGGCAAAAAAACGGCAAAAATCTAAAATTTTTTGAATTTTTAAATTAAAAAACGTATATTTTTGGATCTGTAAATGATATTGATCTGAAATTTTTTGTATATTATTGGAAATTTTGTTGTCTAACTAAAAAATTGAGTCCATTTGGTCCAAAATTACGCCCGGTATTCAAAAAAGGCGGACCAAGGTATGGTAAATTTTGTATCACTAAATTTTAAATGCCTATAACTCGGATATTATAAGAGATAAGTAGTATGTCCAAGCATGTTTTTTCAAGATCTCGTTGAGCGCTTTCAGAAAATATAAAAATAAATAAATGGCACGAGTTTAAAACTTAAACTCGAATACTCCTTGGCTACGCTCACGCCAAATTATCCCGATCGGATCAGCCGTTTAGAAATGCCAGATTTATTTCCAAAAAATTTCGATTCTGCCCCACTGTGGCAGTATCAGAAACAATACCATCCTTTACTTTGATGGGAGTTTGTGATTGATTTACCGAATCACTAATAGGTTTCGGAGCAGTAGCACAGTTATTGGAAAAAGTTATTGATGTACTTGGTGTGATTGAGTCGGAATCATCAACATTGGAAGTAGGACCAGGACTCTGGGAAAATTTGTTTTTGTTTCTAGACGATTTACGGCGTTTAAGCGAAGATTGTGGTGGGGAATTAAGAGAATTCAATTGTTTGAATTCCTCAAATAGGTTTCCATAGGCAGATACTTCATTAGATAATGCAGATAACTTATTTTGAATATTTAAAAACGTATTTTTAGTGCCTTGAAAAAAGCGATAATATTCAACACCAATTTTCTGACAGGCATTGCAGCACCAGTGTAAACCTTTAGTTTTACAGACAGCTTCAGCAACTAAACCGGACAATCCACTGCACTTGAAATGACACATTCCATGACAAAGCCAACAAACCAACATTCTCTCATCAACACATGATAGAGTGCAGTTTTTGTTGAGACATTTAAATTGATCACTCATGATAATTTCTTTAAGTGTATGCCGATAATGCCGTTTATTATTAAGAAATACAACACTTACAATAGATGACTTGGTAGCACTGATCAGAAATTGACAGAAGATATTCAGCTGATATGACTTTTGTCTACGAGTCAATATTTGTTTACGATCAAAATTGTTTAAGTTGAGTGAAATTTTAATGATAATTAAGAATGTTTGTGTATATGTTCGCAAAAAAATAAACTTCGAAGATTTTTTGATGAAAATTAAGTAAATAGAAATTATTTTCAGTCACCAGTATGGCTTGCAACAGTTCGTATATAAAAAATACTTAACTGTATATCAACCTAGCTTAACATGCATTTGTTTACGTTTTATTGTGTAAAAAAATATTTGTGGTGAAAAACAGAAAAAATTTAGAAAGCGCGAGTTCAATTTTTTTTCTTTAGAAATTTGTTTATAATAAAATAAACATAAAAATTTGAATATATTATCAAATTGTAAGATTTTATTACATAAAAGTAAAATATTATTGTATTTATGTATATAATTCTAAACTTTTCAGGCAAAACGAGTCTTGTTTGGAAATATTTTACCAAAGACAAATATTTGGCAAAATGCAAGCAATGTCCCAAAACCTTTAAATGTGTTGGATCATCGACATCATCATTAATTCACCACCTACGAAATGCACACAATTTAAATTCTGTAGATGAAGAATCTCCAAATACGTAAAAATTCCTAAATTAGATAATGGCCCGATTGAGAAATATGTGAAAACCTCGGCTACGTTTTCTTCATTAGAAGAAGTAATATGCAGAAGTGTAGCAGAAGATGGAATGTCTGTAAGGAGTTTCAAAAAATCAGTGGTGATTCAGGATTAAAAATGCCATCTAGCGAAGCTACAATATGGGGCCATATAGATAGCTATTATTTGTTGAAAAAAGCTGAAGTTGTAGCAGAAATTCAAGAAGTAATACAAAAAATGGACGCTTTTCTATAATAGTGGATGAATGGTCAGATATATCCTATTCTAAATACGTCAACGTTACATTAATATATTATAAGCCCAACAGTAGTTCATTTCTAAATATCAACTTTGGATTGGAAGAAATGAAAAGAAAAGACGGTGCAGCCGTGATGAAAAGATACGGCGAAGATATTCAAGCTGAATCTCAGTTGTGTATTAACCATGCCATTCACTTAGCTGTAGTTGATGCAATATATATTAAAAAAGGAATTCAAAGAAAGGTTGATTATAGCGATACAAAGAGTGATGAGGAGTATGAAGACGAAAGCAACCTAGATTTCGAAATCGAAGATGTATTCGAATTAAAGTTAGATATCAATAAGGCCATTACCCATGTACGTAAGTGTTGTACATTATTTAATAAATCAAACGAAAAACAGCAAATATTACAATCGTATGTAAAAATACAAGAAAGCAAAGAAATACGACTAGTTCACGATGTTAAACACCGATGGTGTTCAATGACAAAAATGATTGATCATTTTCTCCGTATTCACAAATGTGTTAACCACGCTTTAACAGATTTTGGTCTATCTAACTTTACAAATTTAGAAATAAAAGTTTAAAAAAACTTTTCATTAACCTTAAAGCCTCTGGACGTGGCAATAAAAGAACTTAGCAAAGACTCTGCAACACTTATAGAATTTGAAGGTATAATAAAGTTCTTGATAAACAATTTAACAAAAGTCAACAACTCTATAGCTAATGAGCTAATTGAAAGTTTAAAATCTAGACTCATTGACAGGCGCAATAAGACTTTGAATACTCTGATGTTATTTTTACACTCGGGAACGTATCCTACTAATAACAGCTTTTTAAAATATAGTAGAAAAAGTGAAACAAAAGAATTTGGAAATAGGCTATTTCGTAGAATGTTTCAACAAACACAAAACAATGAGTCTAATGAAGAAATTCGGATTGAAGAAACTTCAGACATTAATGAGAACTATCTTGTGAATGATTTAAATAAAACTATTAAAATTATAAAAGATGTAGAAAAAACAAAAAATGACGATAACGATTTAATGGATGACTTCCTATGCTTGGAAAAAACTAAAAAAGGACAGACAAATTGAATATGCTTTACTTTGCTCTACTATCAATATCTCCTTCATCAACACAAAGTGAAAGAATTTTTTCAGAGTCTAGCTTCATAAAAACTAAAGATAAGAATCGCCTTAAAGCAAAGCATTTAAACAATATCCTTTTTTTAAAATACTACTTTAGAAGATCTTATTAAAATCTATGTTATATAAAATATATTGAATTATATGAATCGAATCTCATATGTATAAATTTATGAATTTATTTTATATTATTTATATTTTCCTATTATTTTTGTGAATTGTTATTTTGATTTTTTTGATAATAAAATGTAATATCCTTTTGTTTCACAACTTAAAAGTGTATTTTTGAAGAAGATTGAAATACTGTTCGGTTAATCGATTAATTTCACATTATCCGATTATTAACCGGCTAAGTTAAAACCTCAAATAATTATTTGTCGAATAAACCGATTAAAGCAAAAACCCGATTAATTGAATACCCTAATAAATATGTTGTTGAATTTCAAAGAATAACTTACCTGTGACCATTTGTTTAATATCTCAGAAGTACATTTCGCATGTGACACAACGTGGAGCCGGTCATTTTTTGGTGCAACCAAATATAATTTAACCGTCTTGTCTATACCCGAGAAAAATTACGTACATCAATACCCAACATACCCGGGTATGTCATACAATTTATATGGCTATTTCATATTTTTATACATTTCTAGTGTATAATTCAGATAATTATTAAATCTAATTTAATAAAACGTCTGTATATATTTGATCATAAATCACAAAATGTTAGCAATTTTTATACCCTACACCACTTTAGTGGGGAGGGTATATTGGATTTGTGCTGATGTTTGTAACATACAAAAATATTCGTCCTAGACCCACCTTAAAGTATAACAATCGGCTCGATTAAGCTATGTCCGTCCGTCCGTCTGGCTGGCTGTCCATGTAAACCTTGTGCGCAAGGTACAGGTCGCAATTGGATGAAATTTGGCACGCACGTTTTATTTGACCCAAGGTTAAAATCGGTCCATTATTTCACCTAGCCCCCATAGAACAGAACCCCCCGAAAAGGGCTTTTGAGCTCATAATTATGTTAAATATACAGATATATCGATAAAATGCGGCACAACTAAGTTTTATTGAAGTCTGGATGACCCTGCCAAATTTCATAAAGATCGGGCCCCATTTGACCCTAGATCCCATACAAAGTCCACTTCAGAAAATTACTTGAATGTCCCAAATTAACTTATAAACACAAATATCGCGATGAAATTTAGCACAATAAAATATTATGTAAATATAAATATATTTACAAAATTTTATCGGGCTTGGTCCATATTTGCCCCTAGCCCCCATATAAAGCCTCTTTCAGAAAATTAGTTTTTCATCCATAAATTGCTTAAATGTATCGGAACAAGGGAATATTTAAGATAAATGCTTTATTATGAAAAATAAATCACATTTAATATTCATAACTGGTGTAGGGTATCATATGGTCGGCCACGCCCGACTATACTTTCTTACTTGTTTTTAAGTTTTCTTATTGCTTTCCTATTAACAAAAATATCATATGCAAAAAACCTAAAGACATTGCAAAATTTTGACTTCCAGAAGCTATTACTCAGTGACCGGGAAAGATAATTGAACAAAACTTTGTATATATTATTTATTAAGGTGTATATAATCGAAAATTTTGACTTCCAGAAGCTATTACTGAGTGACCGGGAAAGATAATTGAACAAAACTTTGTATATATTATTTATTAAGGTGTATATAATCGAATAGGATTAATGAAATTGTTTTTGCTTTCGTACGTAGGGAACTTTTTTTGCAAAAAAAGATTGCTAAATCTTTGTCAAAAATCAAAATTTTAAAATTTAAACTTAAATATTTTTGTTTATATGAGAATAAAATTATTACAATAAAAAATTAATTATTTCATCAAAATCGGCCCATATTTGTTAATGTTACAGGGTCCACAAATATTTCACATTCAAATTTAAGAATAAAGACACATGACTCTGTATTTGAAACTAAATTTGTTGTTTAGGTAATTTTTTTTTTCATTAGATACAAGAATATATATAATTCTAATAACAAAACATAAAATTTAAAATGAAACTTAATTTTTGTCCAATAACTGACATATAATTTTACATACCGGGGTATGTTGGGTATTGATACCCGAGGTAAAAATAGAAAATCGGTCATAAATCGGTTTGAAATATATATATGAAACAAATTTTTGGAAAATTAATAGTAAACATTACTCTGAAAGCATAGTCCAAATTACATTACTCTGAAAGCATAGTCAAGCCGATACGATATATAGATCTCGAGATATATCATATATAAAAATATAACAAGGTCTTACCAGAGATTCACAATACTTTCAGCTATTGTTGTAGATAAATTGAATTAATATGTTTTTACATAAGTATAAAACACTTCATATTAAAAAACATTTAAAATTCGTATTTATAACCACAACTAGCTATTTTTATTATAATTTTGTTTATGGGCGTAGCATCTCGCCCACTTAAAATTTCAAAACAAAAAGTAGCCTATTGTTCCTATCAGATATAGAGGAACACACAGTGAAAATTTCAAGAAGATCGGTTCAGTAGTTTAGCCTCCTATAAGGTACAAACAAACAAACATTGATTTTTATATATATGACTAGCTAAACCCAGTGTGCTTTGCTACCCTAAAAGCAATATAAATAAAAAATCTTCTTAATAATTTTGAAGATTCTAACTGTAATGTTTTCCAGAGATGCATTTTTTCCGAACGTTAATTAAGATTTTAATGTAATCGATGACAAATTAAAAAAAACCTAATATTTTGCCAGATATACGAAATTTTGTATTTAATTCATATAGGGGGTGCCAAGATCCCATTGAAAGTCCGCCCGTTATTCTCTAAATGTTCACATTAATGTCAAAGATCTTCATGTAGAATTTGAAGATTCTAGCTCTAATAGTTTCTCAGATATAAGAATTTTTCTATTTAATTCATATGGGAACTCACAGCCCCCAGATGAAAGTCCGCCCTTTTTTTTCCAAAATGTTCATATGTATAATAAAGTTCTTCTTGCAATATTTGAAAAATCTTGTTCTATTAGTTTCCCAGATAAGCGAAATTTTGTATTTAATTCATATGTGAGGTTCCAAGTCCCCCATTGAAAGTCCGCCCGTTATTCTCTGAATGTTCACATGAATGTCAAAGTTCTTTAATTAAAATTTGAAGATTGTAGCTCTAATAGTTTCTCAGATATAATAATTTTCCTATTTAATTTATATGGGGGCTCCAAGCCCCCCATGACGAAAGTCCGCTCTTTTTTCTCCAAAATGTTCAGATGAATATTTAAGTTCTTAGTGCAAAATTTGAAGAATTTAGTTCTATTAGTTTCCCAGATAAACCAATTTTTGTATTTTATTAATATGGGAGGTGCTGCTTCCCTCATGGGTAGTCCGCCAATTTATTTCCCAAAATGTTTACATGGATGCTAAAGTTACTCGTGCAAAAATGTTTACATGGATGCTAAAGTTACTCGTGCAAATTTTTAATATTCTTACTATAATAGTTTCCAAGATAAACGAATTTTTGTATTTAATTTAATCCGCCCACTTTTTGTCTTAAATAATTATATTGGTACTATATGTTGCTCCGACAAAATTTGAAGACTCTAACTATTATATTATCTCAGATATACTAATTTAATATTTTTTTAATATGGGCGTGGCACGTCGCCCACATGAAATTTCAACATAAAAAGTTCCTTCCAGACTACAGGAAGAAACTGTGAAAATTTCAGGAAAATCGTCCAGCCGTTTAGCCGTCTATAAAGCACAAACAAACAAACATACATACATACCATACATACACATACATACATACATACATACATACATACATACATACAGACATACATACATACATACATACATACATACATACTTACATACATACATACATACATACATACAAACAACAAACACAACAAACAAAAACATACATTCATACATACATACAGACATACATACATACATCATACATACATACATACATACATACCTACATAAATACATACATACATACTACATACATACATACATCATACATACATACATACATACATACATAATACATACATACATACATACATAACATACATACATACATACATAATACATACATACATACATACATACATAAATACATACAGACAGACATAGACATACATACATACATACAGACATACATACATACAGACATACATACAGACATACATACATACATACATACATACATACATACAGACATACATACATACATACATACATACATACATAACATACATACATACATACATACATACATACATACATACATACATACATACATACATACATACATACATACATACATACATACATACAAACACACTTTCATTTTTATATATATAGATATTTACATGTTTATATTATATTTAATATTTTGTGCAATCAAATTTTCTTAACTTTCAATCTTAGGCTGATGTCAGAGATCGCATCAAGCTTCACTTTTCACTCTGACATGATACATAGGAAAACACAAGGAAAAGTTTGTAGCGCACAGCTTCGCATTGCTTGTAGCGCCCACTCTGTAGTCAACCTTATTTATTAAAATAATTATTTGATAACACAAACACTTTAAAGGGAACCACAATGTGAAATAAGTAAACAAGTATTCTTTTAAATTTTTATACGCTCCACCACCATCAGTGTGTAACACCAAGCAATATTCATCTAAGACCCAACAAAGTATATATATTCTGGGTCCTCATGAAATTCTGAGTCGATTTAGCTATGTCTGTCTGTCTGTCTGTCTGTGTAAAACACGCTCACGTTAAAACTAAACAAAGGAAATCAACCAAATTCACCCAAAATATTTATTATTATCCTAAGCAGTTTAGTATTGAAAATCAGCAAAATCGGTTCACAACGTAAAAAGTTATGAATAAAAATCAGACTACCTCGAAAAAAAATACGTTTCTTTCATAATTCTTTTGAAGTTTTCTCAGAAACTACCAAAGATATTTCGATAAATTTTGTCAAATATTATTTTTTCAGGGCAGCGATTAATTATGTTGAAAATCTTTACAATCGATCCAATATTTCCCACAGCTCCCATACAAAGGTATATATTACCGGAAATTAGTTAATCATTAATAACTCCCTCAAATATATCGGTATCAACACAAAACTTTGTACATGCAAATATAATATGAACATAAATCATACTATCAACGTAGATCTCAGTCGGTCCACAATTGGTCATAGCTCCCATATAAGGTCCACTTCCGTTAATTACTTAAACGCACATATTTCATTGATGAATAAAGCTATTGTGATAAAATTCGAGTTAAATATGTCTTGTGTACATACAAATCATTCTAACAAATTTTTTACGGATCGGTCCTTTATTGGTCATAGCTCCCATATAAGGCCCACTTCCGAAAATCATTTAAAAGCTCATATTTCATTGTCAAATATAGCTATCTTCATAAAATTCGACACAAATATGTTTAGTCTAAATATGAATCACTCTACGAAATTTTTTCCGGATCGGCCCATAACACCGTACAACAAATTGGGAAAAATTGTTGCACACATGAGCAAGACCATATACGTTCGAAACTACATACTTGATATAGTTATACTACATTTTCGGTTTTTTATTTTCTGATCGTTTCTTCCTTTAAAAGGACTTTAAAGTTTGAAAGGAATAATAAGTATAATTATATTTAGCTAAAATTTGGTTTGGTGTAGTGGGTCAATATGGGTATCCACTGAAAGAGGAGAACAACAGTATTTTTACGAATAAAATAGTTTTAAAATGTTAGAATAAAAAAACCAAAAAAATGTCCTTTGAAAATTTAATCCTTTAATATCGTTATTTTTTATAGTCAGTTTTTTTAGAAAAAAATATATGACAAATTTATTAATATGGAGTTCCAGAATCCATAATTTCATGTTCTTATCTTTATTAGTTTTTTGTAAAAAAATTTTAAAGTTAATTTATATTCAAATTAAAAAATATGTTTGTTGAAAATATTTTGTAAATTTATTATTTATACCACTTGCTTATTGGAGTTGTTATCTCAATGTCTGTTAATTTTTTGTAATAACGTTAAATTGACAGTCTTCAAGCAGAATATCTACCATTTAAACGATAACCGGTTGAGATAACAGGCCTTAAAATATATAAAATTTTATTTCGAGTGATTATGACGGTTAAGTGATTAAAACATGCATGTTCCGAACTCTGAAATCCACTTTAGGATAATATGATAAGCGCAATATTATTATAAATATAAATTATAATAGTAAAATATGGCTTGAACTTCCATAATTGCCTTATAAACACGATATTTTTTTAAACAAATTGTCGCATTATTGTTGTCTGGTGCAGGCCTTTAATCTATATTTGACTCTAGCCCCTATATGAAGCCACTTTCAGAAAATTAGTTTTTCTTCAATATGTCGCAATTGAAATAAAATTCAACATAAATATTTTATTTGCTAAAGTAAATCACATTTGAAATAAACTCACAACTGGTCATATGGTCGGCCCAGTCCGGTTATACTTTCCTACTTTTTTAAATATATATGTATATCGTGGTTTACTAATTGCACATGATATACCTTCGCCCTTTTGTATTTTTAATGAAAACTATATCATAAACTACTTTGAAAACATTATTGGGAGGTCAAAGATATTTTTAAAAGATACATATATAGAATTTAGAATAACTATAGAGAGTTCGGAATAATTGTGTTAAATTAAAAAGTAATATATACTTCCCCAGAAGGTAGTTTTAACATGAAAGGATAAAAAATGCATGATTTCCTTAATCGATTTTTATCCTTTCATATTCTTCAAAGTTTCCACTTTTTTAACTTTTTATAATAGAGATAAAGAAACTCGGTTCCACAATATCAAATTTCTCATTTTTCTACATAATATTTTAACAAAAAAGGACTTTGAAATTTTAGAGGGGAAAATGTTATTAATTTATTTATTGAGATATTTAAAAAAAATTATAAAAATTAAACAAATTTAGCTATGAAGACCAAATTTCAGACTTTTGTACTCCATTCTAATGTCTTTATTATGAATATTTTTTGTTGAACAATTTTGTATAAAATTTCAAGGATAATAAAGGATAAACTTTTGTAAAGATATTTTTTACATATATTTATTCTTAAAAAATAAAACAAAATACGAGATATAAATACTGCAATTGTCCTCTTTAGTTTGATACCCATATTGTTATAATAGGGTGGCTAAAAATATTTTATAAAAATTTTTGAAAATTGTATGTACCTCAAATTTTAAAGTCCTTTAAAAAGGACAAACGATCAGAAAATGAAAAACTGAGTACGCAGTTATACCACATAAATTATGTGCTTTCGTATGTATATGGTTTGGTTCGTGTGTGAAAAATGGTGTTGGACGGTGTAATTGTTCATAGCTCCCATATAAAGTCCACTTCCGAAAATCACTGCTTAAAGATTAATTTATTTATTTATATTAATTCTTATAATAAATTTTTACTTTTAATTTAATTATATAATTTAGTTTGGTTCAATTTTATTTTGTCAAAACCATTTCCTTTTGCTATTAATGACAACATTATATAACTTATAAACAGTAAAGAAAAATTATAAGAATTGAAAAAAAGTTTAGAAATACTTTACTGTTTATCTATATATATATATAAATTTCAAGTGCGCGAGGCGCGACGCCCATAAACAAAATTATAAAAAATTGGAATATCTGAGAATGTAACAGTCCTCAAATTTTGCAGTTCCTAATTTTACATTCATATGAATATTTGAGGCAAAAATGGGCGGCTTAAGAAAATTGGCACGCTCCTTAAATATATGGTAAATAATTAAACTGAAATATCTGGAATACTTATGTTTGGTATACTAATATTTATGGGCGTGTCATCTCTCATACAAAGTTGATTATCTAGGAGATTATATAAACTAGGCTACTTTTTGTTTTGAAATTTCAAGTGGGCGAGATGCCACGCCCATACACAAAATTATAATAAGAATGGAATATTTGAGAATGTAGCGTAGTAAAAGTCGTTTGCAGTACCGAATTTTACATTTATATGAATATTTGAGACAAAAATGGGTGGCCAAATGAAATTGCCACGCCCCTTAAATATATGGTAAATAATTAAACTGAAATATCTGGGTAACCTACTAATATAGATATAATTCCGTAAACTTTGTGCATATATTTATTTCTATTTTATTTTATTCCAAAAATAGGCTAATATTAATTTATCTAGGAGACTATATAAACTAGAATCTTTAAATTTTGTTATATATATATATATATATATATATATATATATATATATATATAGATATATATATATATATATATATATATATATATATATATATATATATATATATATATATATATATATATATATATATATATATATATATATATATATATGTATATATATATATATATATATGTATATATATATATATATATATATATATATATATATATATATATACATATATATATATACAGCCGGGAGGAACCGGAAAAACTTTTCTCATCTCATTGATTTCAGCTAAAATTCGTTCACAAAAGAATATTGCCTTAGTCATTGAGTCATCAGGTATTGCAGCTACCCTTTTGATGGAGGCAGAACTGCGCATTCTGCACTCAAATTACCATTGAAAACACAATTTTCTGAAGATTATACATGTAATATTAAGAAAAATTCTTCAATGGGTAAAATCCTACAAACATGTAAAATAATAGTGTGGGATGAATGCACCATGGCCCACAAAAAATCATTAGAAGCGCTTGATTGCACTTTAAAGGACATGAGAAGTAATTCTAATTTATTTGTAGGTGCATTAATTCTTTTAGCGGGGGATTTCCGCCAGACACTTCCTGTGACACCTGGTTCAACACCGGCTGATGAACTCAATGCTTGCCTGAAATCATCATATCTCTGGCAATATGTTCACGCGTTAAAATTGACAACAAACATGCGTGTACAGTTGCAAAATGATGATTCAACTTCAGGTTTGGCAAAAAAATTGCTGGATTTAGGATATGGAAAAATGTCAATTGATCCAACCACAAATTGTGTAAAGTTTTCCTCTAACTTTTGCTGGATCACACAATCAAAGGAAGAACTAATAAATTGTGTTTTTCCAGATCTTCAGCGTAATTTCAAAAATAGGCAGTGGTTAAGTGAGCTTGCTTTACTGGAACCCAAAAACATTGACGTTAATTGCATCAATAATATTATTTTGAATACAATCGATTGTAATTTAAAAACATATAAATCCATCGATACTGTTACAAATAATGACGATGTCGTCAATTATCCTGTAGAATTTTTGAATACACTTGATTTACCAGGCTTTCCACCCCACGAATTGAAGTTGAAAATTGGCGTTCCAATTATTTTATTGCGAAATATTGATCCACCACGTCTTTGTAATGGTACTCGATTAACAGTTAAGAAATTAATGAACAACTTAATCGAAGCAAAATCCATGCTTCTCACATCAGATTTGTATATCTACGCGCCTGAGGGGAAAACGAAAAACATTGTATAACCCAAGGCTTTAGAATAGAAAATAATTATTAAGAAAAATTTTAATTGTAAATATTAAGTAAATTATATTTTAGTAATTTTGTAATATTTTGTACATTTATCCTAATGAATAGGAATAAGAAATAATTATTAAGAAATAATGTAAATATCAATAATCAATAAAATATTTTAAATACCAAACTTTCTCTGTCTTATTACTTTATGGTTTTGGATAGTGACAAACAAATATTAATAAAATTTTCCTAAATAAAAAATGTATATCAATCAGAGACAGTAACTGTTATAAGTTTTATTATAAAACTTAAAATTTAATAATTATTTTTTAAGCAAAATTTTTTTTCCTCAAAAATAAAACTTAATGTTAAGTTTTATTTTTTTGTTCAAAAATAAAACCTATTTCTTGATTTTTATTT
The DNA here is from genome assembly GCF_015586225.1 of Lucilia sericata. Classification (NCBI taxonomy): domain Eukaryota; kingdom Metazoa; phylum Arthropoda; class Insecta; order Diptera; family Calliphoridae; genus Lucilia; species Lucilia sericata. The sequence goes on along the minus strand of NW_023994124.1, from coordinate 16,727 downwards.
TTTGTTCAAGAAATAATTATTATTTTTGAGTTTTATTTTTTTTCATTGAAAATAAAAATCATTCAATCAAGTTTTATATTTTTGCTTGAAAAATAAAAGTTATTCTTGAGTTTTATATTATTTTCTTCAAAAATAAAACTTAATATGAAAATATATTCTTACAAATATGTAAATGAAATTTTGATTAAAATGTTATTATAACATTAGAAAGAAGGTAGTTGTGTTACATCCAGGCAAACCGAATGTATTGTCACCATCTAAACGTATCTAATAAACTTAATGTGAGTTTTTTTAAGGAGGTCTTAAGAAGATGGTTGTGTAACGATCTATTCGGAATTATTTATTACGATTAACTCACTTATTGGATTAACACAGTAACTACTATATTATGATATATCGAAACAATGTGAGCCATACAACAACCTGCCAATAGTGTAAACTGACAATTTTTGTTGTCAGATAATTTTATTGTCTCACAATTGTCTGGTAATGAAATTGTAAGGTTTCTTGCAATCGTCTAAACTGAAAATTTATCTGTTGCTAACAATTTTTCATTGTCTGTACATTGACAGATCCAACAACGTTGGTAGGTCTGACAACCGTGTATACATAGCTTATCTTTTTCAACTTTTCAAATGAGACCTAATTTTCGCCACATTTTACATGTTATTTCGGACTACTTAACTCTTAGGTATTATTTGATCACAATTGCTATATAATAAACATATTTATAAGAGTTTAAACTTTATTATGGAAGAACTTTTCAGAATATATTTCAGCATCCTTGCTTTTCCCGTTTGCACTATACAGTGCATCCAACAGACAGACGTTTGTACTTGACTACATCGTCTTAGAATATTATAAGTACCCAGAATATATGTATGTATGAACTTATGTGAATCTACGACTACTATGAGTTACAAACGAAATGACAAAATCAGATTACCCCAATATTGGTGGGTATAAAAAGAGATAATGTATCCATAAATGAGTGTTTATGCAATCCGAAAAAACCTTGATATAGGCATAAAAATCCTATATCATCCATATTGAAAATTTTATAAATATCAATATTATCATAGCTATGCGTTTTAGATAGTGAAGAGTTAAAATGCATACTCTCCTTTTTTTGAAAATTTCTTAAGAAAAGCTCAAAAACTACATATAATATTATAAAAAGCCATTTCTCTAAACATTTTGTAAAAGAAAATGTTTACTGGGATTTAGAAATTCACTAAAATATGTTAGTTAAAATGAAGAAAAATTCTTCATTACGAATAAAAATATTATTCATGAGAACTAAATTCATTAGTTAATTTGAAGAAAATTCTTCAAAAACAACTAACAAATTATTCAAATTAAATACCTCAATTAGTTATAATGAATAAAAAATATTAGTTAATTTAACTAAAATTTCTTCATATTTACCACCCCTAAACAACTAAACGATATTAGTAAATATGAAGAAATTTCTTCATATTAACTATTTACTAAAATACAAAAAATTAACGAAAAAATCTGTAATAAAAATTTCGTTGGCTGTATAATAACAAAATTTCTTCATATTTACACCCTATTTTGCAGTATTTAGATAAATTTTTGGTTCTGTGTACGAAACCAAATACACAGCGCAATGAAACAAAATCCCTACAAACATTTTCTATTGTAGAAGTTACACGTGTGAAACTTCCAAACGTGCTAAAAACTCGCCAGCGATATTGCGGAAGTATACGAATTTTTATCAGCAGTCGGGAAGAACTGATGCCGAGCTGGGGTAACGTCTATTCGTAACGTGGAAGATACTTCTGGAAGACCCGCAGAAGAAACTTCTAGATGACTCTTGGAAGTAAGGTATTACCAAAGACTCTTCTAGATGTGACGAGGAAGTCACTTCTTGGAGTGACTTCTTAGTTTCATTTAGTAGATTGTTTCATGATTCCAGCTATTATAGTTTGCCAGATATACAAATTGGTAAATTGTTTTTTTCTTGCATGAGAATATACCCTACAAACATTTTCTATTGCGGAACTTACCCGTGTGAAACTTCCAAACGAGCTAAAAGCTCGCCAGCGATGTTGCGGATGTATAAGAATTCTTGTCACCAGTCGGGAAGAACTGATGCCGAGCTGGGGAACGTCTAATAGTAACTTGGAAGATACTTCTGGAAGACCCGCAGAAGAAACTTCTAGATGACTCTTGGAAGTAAGGTATTGCCAAAGACTCTTCTAGATGTGACTAGGAAGTCACTTCTTGAAGTGACTACCTAGTATCCTCTAGAAGTGTTCCTATCTTATCTTCTAGAAGATGAGTTTTCTCTTCTTCTCGAAGAAAAGTATTCTCTTCTTCTTGAAGATGAGTATTCTCTTCTTCTAGAAGATGAGTATTCTCGTCTTCTAGAAGATGAGTTTTCTCTTCTTCTATTTGTATACTCACCAAAATAAAATCTATAAAAATAAATCTAAATAAAATGAAATTTTATAGTTTTTATTGAATTAATTGAAATTAAAATAGTAGAAAATATAATTGATTTAACAACTAATCTAAAAAAGTAATATATGTACATTAGACCGACTCACAAAAAATGGTGCTTGAGTTACCCCCCTCATAATATTTGCTGTTATGTAATATGATGTTACCCAAAATATTTTCGATTAAGTGTTGTCCATTCGTGAGCTGGACAGTTTTAAAGAAAATATCGTATGGGAACACGATTCTTCATGTTAAATTCAATATTTTATCCAGCTTCAAAAAATCTTTGTTATGTTTTATAATGGTTCCCAAAATATTTCTAGTCTATCGATGGCTGTTCGTGAGCGGAACCGGTTACAAAAAAGGCCCTTTTTAGTTATTTTGTTTTAAATTATACAGCATTTCTTAAACAATATATACAGTATGTGGTATCATTTGAAAGGTTTTTTGAAGCCAAGTCTAGTGGTGCGCAAAATTGTGCATATATTTCATTTTTTTTAGTAAAAACCTAACAATTTTAAATATTTTGGAATATGACAATTATAAGCAAACGGTTATTTATGATTAATACATCATTGGACGCGACTTTAAAATACCTTTTAAACGATACCCCGTATTGGATATTTTGTTTCAAAACAAACAAAAATTTAAAAAAAATAATTCCAAAATACCTTTTTTTAATTTGGTCCAGCGGTCACTTAAAATATTTTGGGAATCATCATAACACAAAGCAAGGTAAATTTTGGGAGGGGTAACAAAAACACGTTTTTGCTTTCCATACAGAGTGAGTCGGTCTAATGTACATATGTATCAAAAATTTAGAATTATTACGTTATAATAAGATAATTTTCAGGGAATCTGTATTAATATTCCAACTGCTGACTGGTATACTTCCAAAAATTGTAAAACGTTGGACTCTAAAATATTTTTGTAGTTCTTCATCAATTGTATGATTAATCCATCAAATTGTAAGAGTTATATTATGGAACGCATTAATCCTTCAACGAAATAAACCAAAATAATCTTATAATTAATATTGAATATACATACTTTTGTATTTATTGAAACTACCAGTTATACTTTAGGAAGCAATAAAATAGGATTCTCTCATGTCCAATACATTTACCACCAACATTTAAACGGTCAGATCCATTTTTTACATTTTCTGCAAATAATCGACATTTTAATGGAACCACGTGATGAAATAAGACATATATAACTTACCAGATCCCTTTTTTATATTTTAATTCGGTTAGAAGTATTTGAATGGGGGGTACAATATTAGCTACTGCTTTCTAAAAAATAAAATAATTAAAAATTAATTAATTTATTTATTTATTGTTTTGAATCAATAAAAACATTACCTTTCATGAACATTTTTTCAATAACTTGGAATTTGTAAAATGTGTGCTCTCGTCTGACAATTGTACAGAAGTGACTACAATCCACACTTCCAGATGAATAAAATACAACATTAATGTGAACACTCTTCAAAACTGTCTTCCAGAAGTGACATAAACATACAAATCAAGAAGATACAAATTAGGAAACAATGTATTTTGTTATTGTAAAATGTGTGTTCTCACCCAACTCTCATACAGAAGTCACTAAAACGTATACTTCCAGATGAAAAAAATTCAACAGGCATGGTTTTTTGTTTAAGCAAAATGGATGCACTCTTCTAACTATCATCCGGAAGTAACTTAAAAGTATATTTCTAGAAGACGAAAATTCGAAATCAATGTATTTTGTTTTTGTAAAATGTGCGTTCTCGTCTGACAATCGTCCAGAAGTGTTTCTGACGTGGCGTCTGGGGTGATGCGCAATAGTTTTCTCTTTTAAATGTTTGAAGGGTACGATATACTGTGGCTGCAAAACATGTGTGTGTTTGAACCAAATTATTTTTGCACACAATAGCTTCAAATATTTGTTCAAGTCTGAACATGAAATAAATATTGCGTTTGTTTGATGCAACTATAGAAATATTTTGTAACAAATATTTGGACCTGTGGAATTAAATGTAAAAAATGGATATTACAGTTTAAACTTTGTGGAAATGTATTGGGCATAAGAGAATCATATTTTTATCGCTTCCTAAAGTATAACAGGTAATTTCAAAATTACAAAAGTATATTCAATATTAATTATAATATTATTTTTGCTTATTTCGTTGAAGCATTAATGCGTTCCAAAATATTACTCTTGCAATTTGAAGGATTGATCAAAAATTTATGAAGAACTACAAAAATATTTCAGAGTACAACGTTTTACAATTTTTGTAAGTGTATCTTATTATAAGGTAATAATTCTAGTTTTTTTCATAAAAACAACATGGAGAATAAAATAAAAAGATGAAAGTTACGGTCCAGGGCCTAAAAAACCCAGTACCGGCGGCAAGTGTTGATTCACTCGCGAGTCACGTGTCGTCGTCATCCTGCAATCGTGAGCAAAATACTACTACGGAGGTGGGTACCTTGGCCTCCGTGGCGGACAATGCGTCAAGTGTACAGCATACCATTGGCAAAAACATAGGGGTGAAAGAGAAGGATGTACTCGGAGAGAGCTCTAAACTACCTTAGCCTTTAAATATAGGTGAGGGTTCCGACTCTGAATCCTCAGATGATAATAACAACACCATTATAGCAAATCCCAAAAAGGATGAAGTAGAGCAAATGGTGAAACAGGTGAGTGATAGCATAGCTAAACTACCTATTACTACGAAAAGACTATCTGGAGCACAGAGGAGGAAGTTGAATAAGATGCTTCAGGAAATCATAGTTAGTCAATCCAACAACACTCCAAAGGAAAAATCGGACTCTCTCACAAGATCTGAGGCAAAGACGTTCAGGTCTCCCGAAGAGTTGACAACTGAGAATAAACCTAAGAAGAAAAAGAGCTCCCCGTCTTCTAATACACAGTCGAAGCCAAGCCAAATCAGAATCCTGAGAGTAAGGGTGACAACGCCAAGATAGATATTCCGAAGAAGATCACATAGGCGAAATCAACCTCGAAGGTACGGGTATCTCAAAAGAAGCCCCGAAAAGTGAGGAAAGAGAGGCTAGACAGTGGAAAAGGAAAAGAGCCGGAAAAGAGCTTCTTGCCAGAAGAAGACACCGGGACGATTTCTGCTATGCAGTTTACGATGCCGGTAATCCGACAGGCAAAATTCCAATAGACCAACAGAGTAAGGTAGAAGATCTGGTGAACAATAAGATAGTGGGCCATGCAATCGCTTCAAATGACAAACAACCAATAGAGAGCGTGAGCTGCGAGTTCGGCACGGGCGTGATATTGATGAGGTTGGCATCTCACCAATGTGTTAGCACCCTAGAGAACTTGGTGGAAAGTATCCTTCCTCCCTGGGACGGCGCTAAGCTGGGACTGACAAAGAAGAGCGAGCTTCCGGTGCTCTTAAAGTCATCTGTCTACATAAAAGGATGGGGCAGTAAACTGGCTAATGAACGCATACTGGAAATTCTTGGTGGTCAAAATGCAGAAAAATGGGATGTCTTTTACAGGAAAGAAGAACCTGAGGGAACTTTATTTGTAATAGGTATCGACAAGAAATCCATGGCTAGTCTTGCCAAGAATAAAGGTAGGGCTTACTTCGCCTCTAAAGCTGTCATATTCAAAATTGGGAAGGTGCCCCCATAGAAGTAAGAAAGAATAGTCGGGCCTGGCCGACCATATGATACCCTACACCAGTTATGAATATTAAATGTGATTTATTTTTCATAATAAAACATTTATCTTAAATATTCCCTTGTTCCGATACATTTAGGCAATTTATGGATGAAAAACTAATTTTCTGAAAGAGGCTTTATATGGGGGCTAGGGGCAAATATGGACCAAGCCCGATAAAATTTTTTGAATATATTTATATTTACATAATATTTTATTGTGCTAAATTTTATCGCGATATTTGTGTTTATAAGTTAGTTTGGGGACATTCAAGTAATTTTCTGAAGGGGACTTTGTATGGGATCTAGGGTCAAATGGGGCCCGATCTTTATGAAATTTGGCAGGGTCATCCAGACTTCTATAAAACTTAGTTGTGCCGCATTTTATATCTGTATATTTAACATAATTATGAGCTCAAAAGCCCTTTTCGGGGGGTTCTGTTCTATGGGGGCTAGGTGAAATAATGGACCGATTTTAACCATTTTCAATAGGCTTCGTCCTTGGGTCAAATAAAACGTGCGTGCCAAATTTCATCCAATTGCGACCTGTACCTTGCGCACAAGGTTTACATGGACAGCCAACCAGCCTGCCAGACAGACGGACGGACATAGCTTAATCGACTCAGAAAACGATTCTAAGCCGATTGGTATACTTTAAGGTGGGTCTAGGACGAATATTTTTGTATGTTACAAACATCAGCACAAATCCAATATACCCTCCCCACTAAAGTGGTGTAGGGTATAATTAACAATAAAAAACATATATAAAGTAAATAATTATTTAAGACAACAAAATAAAATTATTAGTATTATTAGGTTAGGTACAAGATAACATAAGGCATAAATATAAAGTGTAGTAATAATAGTTTGTATGAATGAAGAAAAACTTTAACTAAAAAACTCTATCAATTTACGTTTAAATAGCATTGCATTGCACATAGCTTGGTTATTAGAGGGTAGAGAGTTCCAAAGACGAATAGAGCTTATTAAGAACTGCCAATCTGATATTAAAGAACGATGCCTTGGTAAGATCAGTTTCAGTCCTCGGTTCGATCTTGCAAATCTAAGACGATTGAACAGATAAATTGGTTCCTTGGTGTAAATGACTTTATGCAATAGACTCAGAGATTTGATTTTCATCAGGTCACTTATATTAACACCGTATAGTGATTTATATCCCAATTCACTATGTCGATAAAGCGTCTTGTTTGGAAACGGTAAACGGTCACAATTACTATTCTCTAAATCATTTTATTTTTTTCGTTTGTCTTACGTGGTTTTTGTCTGTGATATACATAACTTTCAATTATAGTATTACAAGCCTTAAAAACATCACAATTTAACAAAATAATTTTATACAGATGTTTTATAGTTCACATATTTTTCAAATATAGCAATACTATTAAAAATATTGTCATTTAATAAATTATAAAATAAATTATTATTAAAAATTATAAAAATGGAAAATTTCGGCAAAAAAAGTAAGTACGCAAGTATACAAGGTTATTTTTCCTTATAACTTAAAAATTCCAGGGTTTAATATTTAGTTTTTAGTTTTATTTTTTTAAATGTCGACTGAACTGAAGAAAGTTCAAGTATTTATTTTTCCCTCACAAGCTAACTGAAGTCAGTCAACTGTGTCAACGCACTGCTGCAATAACTTGCAAGTGGTTTTGTTTTTCTTCAGCAGCCAAACACACAAGCAGCGGCCATGTTAAGTTTTTCAACTCAGCCGAACTGAACACAACGACTGAACAGTAAAAACAGATTTGTGTGTGCTGCTTACGTATTGCTTAGTTCTTGGTTTCGTTTTCTTACTAAGGGACGTAAAAAAAACTGATAGTTTGACTGGTTAGTACAAATCAAGCCAACTGAACAATAAAACTTGATGGGTTGTTTGTTCAGTAAGGCTTGTTTATTGTATGCAATTTGTTTTAGTATATTGTATGTTTTTGTGTTTAATGTTGACAAAAGTAAATAAAGTAATTGATAATTATTGCTAATAGAAATTGTTAATTAATTTAAAATTTATAAAATTATAAATTACTATACTTATAAATTTAGATATTTTCTTTAAATAAAAATTGATTTAAATTTAAGCATTTTGATGATTTTTTAGTGAGATTTTGTTATTGCATGTATGTATGTACAGTGGCGAGCAAAACTGGATACATGTTTAGCTAATAAGACTTAAAAATGCTATAAAACCCATAAAATAAAGGAAAAATAATAAGTTTTCAATTTTAAATATTCAGTAAAGCAATATAAAAGAAAACAAAATTAAATTCATGATAATTAAATATTAATCTAAAAATTAAAACATATTTATAAATAAAGTCGAAGTATCCAGTTTTGCACGTTTTAAAAAAAATTTGATTTTTAATATTTTGTGCAAAGTCCTTTTGCTTTTATGACACTTTTATACGTTTAGGCGTACTTTTGACCAAGGTCTCAATGGTCCGGTGCGGAATACTAGACTACTCCGTTTGTACTCTCGACCAAAGTTCTTTAAGATTTCTTGGTGCATTATCGAATTGCGCAAGACGTTTTTTTAACAAAGCCCATAAATTTTCAATTGGATTGATTTCCGGGCATTGAGTTGGCTATTGCATCGTTTGAAAATTCTGCGCTGAAAGCCAATTCTTTACGATTTTTGCCGTATGCTTCGGATCCCCATCCTGTTGGAGTATAACCTCTGACTCTGGATATGCACATTCTTCCACAAAATCTGGAATATTGGATTGAAAATACTCAAATAATCATCCTTTTTCATTATAGCATCTAATTTTACTAAAGAACCGAGATTCTACCAAGTGAAACAAGCCCACACAATCAGACTACCACCCGCTTGTTTCACCCTTTTGTTTTACTTGGTGCTTTTTTTAAGCTTTCATAAGGGCGGTGCCAGTAATATTCCTTGCCATCAGACTGAAAACGATTAGTTTTCGTTTCATCGGACAATATAACCCTTCATCGGACCATATAACCCTTTTCCAGTCATCAACACTCCAATTTTTGTGGTTCTTGCTAAATTTAAGACGATCCTTCACACTTTTTTCTGATAACGCTGGTGTTTTCTGCTTTACGGCTGATATAAGGCCAATTCTACGAAGAGCTCCCCGGACTGCCCATTCACTTAAGGACTTATTTATGGCGACTATAGCCTGTTTTTTGTATTTTTACCTGTTTGGATGTCAATAAACGCTCCATAGTTCTGGCATCTCTCTCCGAAAGCAAACACGATCGACATTTCTTAACTTCTGGTGTGCTCATATTTTTCTTTTTCGCACTTGTAGCACTCTTCGGTGGCAAATTCCTAACTTCTTGGCAATTTGACGAGCACAGTAATTATTTTTTGTCATTTCGACCATTTGGTTTCCCAATAAACTTGATATTTTTCTAATTAAAACTAGAAAATTAAAATATTTGCAAAAAATTACAAATATGACTCAAAAATGGTAACTGTTTGCTTTTGATGCTTTCTTCAAAGGTAAATCAAGTAGCAGTACTCAAATTCATTGTTATTTTTAAATTTACTTGTGTTGCTAGATTAATTAAATTTAAACGTGCAAAAGTGGATACATAGACTTTTTTAATAAAATTAGCTAAAACTTGAGGTAAAGTTTCAATATTCGCGAATTTTCTATTGTTTTATTTTCTTATTCTTCTATTGCTTATTTTAAAACCAATATAAAATTTTTGTTTAATATTTTATTGGGTTTTTAACATACACTTGATTGATATGTATCCAGTTTTGCTCGCCACTGTATATTAGGGTGGGTCGAAAATAGGCTTTTCGCTCGGATCAACATCTAATAGTGAAATTGTGTTGTATTTTAACGTCAAATGGAAGACTGTAAAATATTATTCAATTATTTTGAGGGTAAGAGCCCGCGCATCGCCGCCAAAGTTTGTAAATGCGTTTATATGGGAAAAATGGCACTTTTTGGAGTTTTTTCACAAAATGAGGCTTTAAGTATTAATTATTGCACCATTTTATAGCAAAATCGTAATGTCTACAAAATTGTCTTTCCAAAAAGATGGAAAAACTCAAAATTCGTTAAACAAATTTTGAGTTATTAAAATTTCCCCCGAGAATTTTGTGATTCTGAAGACATATAAAAGTAAATATAAGAAATTTTTGTTAGTTTTGAAAAATTTTACAAAAAAATATTATGTTTATCTTTATAAGGTTCATAAAATTTTTGTTCAAATTGGATAACACTTACTCGGTTTAGTCTGTGGTCAAAAAGGGCCATTATTTTAACAGCATCTCCAAAACTCCATTTTCAAACTTTAAAAAATTTTGTTAAATGGATTATTAAAAATTAAAGTTTTCTATGCTGGATATTATAAAGAATATATAAGAATTAAACACAGAAAGAATGAGCTTAATACCTCTCATAGTTTTACCGTACCTGCGATGTGAATTTGAAGGATTTCGGGAAAAAGGCAATTTTTGCCAATAATTAAGTAAAAATTATATTATTACCAATTGTTGCTTAATTTTGATCAATTAAATTGCGATTATTATTTCCGAGTCCATGAAAAATTATTTCTGATAAAATTTCCGAAATTAAAAATCATTAACCCTCTAAAAACCGTGGTCAAAATCAAGTTTTTGTATATTTAATATAAATAGCAAAATATTGGGTATTTAATTATGAATTGATTTTGACAAACTACACGAAAATATATCCAGAAATCTAGGAATCAAACTTCTTCAAAAATTAACCCTCTGTCATACTTGGGGTCAATTCAAGACCGATTTTTAAACACTACAAAAAACACTTTTAAAAGGAATTTTCTAAAATTAACTTTCTTAAAGATTTAATGGATTGAATTTGAATGTAGTAAAAACAACTTCTAAGAAGTTTCATCAATATCCATCAACAAATTAACAACATCATGCTCTTATTTCTTCAAGAACATAAAATTCAAAATTTGATTTTGACACCGGTGTTAGAGGGTTAATGATTTTTAGTTTCGAAAATTTGATTAGAACTAACTTTCCATGGACTCGGAAATAATAATCGCAATTTACTTGATCAAAATTAAGCAACAATTGGTAATAATATAATTTTTACTTAATTATTGGCAAAAATTGCCTTTTTCCCGAAATCCTTCAAATTCACATCGCAGGTACGGTTAAAACTATGAGAGGTATTAAGCTCATTCTTTCTGTGTTTAATTCTTATATATATCCTTTATAATATCCAGCATAAAAAACTTTACTTTTTAATAATCCATTTAACAAAATTTTTTAAAGTTTGAAAATGGAGTTTTGGAGATGCTGTTAAAATAATGGCCCTTTTTTGACCACAGACTAAACCGAGTAAGCGTTATCCAATTTGAATAAAAATTCATACTAGCACATTTATGAACCTTATAAAGATAAACATAATATTTTTTTGTAAAATTTTTCAAAACTAACAAAAATTTCTTATATTTACTTTTATATGTCTTCAGAATCCCAAAATTCTCGGGGGAAATTTTAATAACTCAAACCTTTTTTTAACCAATTTTGAGTTTTTTCCATCTTTTTGGAAAGACAATTTTGTAGACATTACGATTTTGCTATAAAATGGTGCAATAATTAATACTTAAAGCATCATTTGTGAAAAAACTCCAAAAAGTGCCATTTTTCCCATATAAACGCATTTACAAACTTTGGCAGCGATGCGCGGGCTCTTACCCTCAAAAAAATTGAATATTTTACAGTCTTCCATTTGACGTTAAAATACAACATAATTCACTAGAGTGAGCCGAGCGAAAAGCCGAGCGACCCACCCGAAGACAGACATACAGACAGACATACAGACAGACAGACAGACAGACAGACAGAAACAGACAGACAGACAGACGGACAGAAGACAGACAGACAGACAGAACAGACAGACAGACAGACAGACAGACAGACAGACAGACAGACAGACAGACAGACAGACAGACAGACAGACATACAGACGACAGACAGACAGACAGACAGACAGACATACAGACACAGACAGACAGACATACATACATACAGACTACAGACATAACATACGACATACATACAGACATACATACATACAGACACAGACATACATACCTACAGACATACATACATACATACATACATACAAACAAATCTCACTAAAAAATCATCAAAATGCTTAAATTTAAATCAATTTTTACTTAAAGAAAATATCTAAATTTATAAGTATAGTAATTTATAATTTTATAAATTTTAAATTAATTAACAATTTCTATTAGCAATAATTATCAATTACTTTGTTTACTTTTGTCAAATTTAAACACAAAAACATACAATATACTAAAACAAATTGCATACAATAACAAAGTCTTAATGAACAAACAACCCATCAAGTTTATTGTTCAGTCGGCTTGATTTGTACTAACCAGTCAAACTATCAGTTTTTTTAACGTCCCTTAGTAAGAAAACGAAACCAAAAACTAAGCAATACGTAAGCAGCACACGCAAAACTGTTTTTACTGTTCAGTCGTTGTGTTCAGTTCGGCTGAGTTGAAAACTTAACATGGCCGCTGCTTGTGTGTGTGGCTGCTGAAGAAAAACAAAACCACTTGCAAGTTATTGCAGCAATGTGTTGACACAGTTGATTGACTTCATTTAGCTTGTAAGGGGAAATTTTAACGAGTTACTATTTTTTAAGCATGGTACTAAATTTAGTCAAATATTTAGTAATTTGCGACTGCAATTAGCAGTTTTTTGAAACCCTGATAAATTGTATATTTCTAAGCACTAAGAAGACAACAAATGAACAGTTTGAACTGCTGTGCAGTGAATAAGAAAACACCCGGAACTTGCCTCTAACAAACAAATTTTTGGAGGCAACAAAAATAAAACAGACGATCTTTGGGCTGAAATATGCTCAAAGTTGAATGCTGTTGGTCCTCCCTCAAGAGAAGTTGTGGAGTGGAAAAAGGTAAATAAAATTTCAATACAAATGAAACATTTTAGTTGTAACATTTAAACATTTGCAGGTTTGGTCCGATTTGAAGGGCAGAACAAAGAAGAAAATTGCTGCCAACCACAAATCATTAATTACCACGGGGGGGTGGTACATTTCAATCTGTAACGTTATAGCCATTGGAGGAAATGGTGGATGAGGCAGCAAATATAAGAAGTGCTGCCATTCCTGCCTGTGAAGTTTTTGGAATAGAAATGGGACAATCAACATTACTTCAAGAAGGTCCAAGCTCAAGCAAAAAAGAAAAATTTTGTGGAAGATCTGGAGAAAAAAGAAAAGCAGACTCTACTAACGATTTACTTAAAGAACAGGTAAATCAGCAGAAAAAATTAATAGAAAAAATAGGAGATTTTTATGAAGTTTTAAAACAAAATACTGAAGCTGTAAAAAAACAGGCGGATGCTACAGAAAAGATGGCAGTTTTTGCGGAAAAGTTTTTTAATTATTTAAATTCAGATTAATAATTTTGATTGTAATTTATTTATTTTTAAAGATTAGCATTGAATAAAAATACACTTTTTAAAAATTGTAATAATACTTCTTCGTATTTCATTACCAACAGGGTTAACATTATCATTATCAGAAACGTTAATTTCAAATTGTCATTTATTTGAATATCTTCAGAAACCATTATGTCATTATAATCTATACATGCATTATGTACTGCACAGCATACATTGATTATTTTAGTAATTCTCTCTGGTTCGTAGTGAAGGCCTCTTTCTCCCAAAATACACCTAAATCTATTTTTAAGAACTCCAATGCAACGTTCAACGGTATTTCTAGCTTGAATGTGTTTTTTGTTGTACATTTCTTCACGTTGGTTGGTTGCAATTTCTTAAAGGAGTCATCAAGTATGGCAAGAGAGGATATCCGGTCTCCTGTCGACAAATATAGATAGATAGATAGATAGATAGATAGATAGATAGATAGATAGATAGATAGATAGATAGATAGATAGATAGATAGATAGATAGATAGATAGATAGATAGATAGATAGATAGATAGATAGATAGATAGATAGATAGATAGATAGCTAGATAGATAGATAGATAGATAGATGATAGATAGATAGATAGATAGATAGATAGATAGATAGATAGATAGATAGATAGATAGATAGATAGATAGATAGATAGATAGATAGATAGATAGATAGATAGATAGATAGATAGATAGATAGATAGATAGATAGATAGATAGATAGATAGATAGATAGATAGATAGATAGATAGATAGTAGATAGATAGATAGGTAGGTAGATAGATAGATAGATAGATAGATAGATAGATAGATAGATAGATAGATAGATAGATAGATAGATAGATAGATAGATAGATAGATAGATAGATAGATAGATAGATAGATAGATAGATAGATAGATAGATAGATAGATAGATAGATAGATAGATAGATAGATAGATATATAGATAGATAGATAGATAGATAGATAGATAGATAGATAGATAGATAGATAGATAGATAGATAGATAGATAGATAGATAGATAGATAGATAGATAGATAGATAGATAGATAGATAGATAGGTAGATAGATAGATAGATAGATAGATAGATAGATAGATAGATAGATAGATAGATAGATAAGATAGATAGATAGATAAGATAGATTCCCCGCAGGGGTATTCTCGGAAGAGAATATCGGGAACTTACGATCCCGCGGACCCCAGTACTCAGGTATGGATGAGCGTGCTATAAAAATGCACATGTGCTCTGTGAAGACCTGTGAAGAGGCGAGTGGATACCGCCCCTAAATAAGTATCCAACCACAGGGTATCCTCTAGAGAGGCATAGTTAGAAGACTGACGACTTCGTGGTTTCCCCAGTCAAAAGAAAAAATCCAGGCGCGACGGTTCCCAGATTGGGCGGCTTCCTGGTCAGCGTCTGTTCTCCATGTAGGAGCGGCTGCAGGAAAACCCTGGCGGATAGGGTTTTAAAACGCAAGACACTAACTTATCTTGAATGGAAAATACAATATCGAAAGTTACGGTGCAGGGAGTAATAAACCCAGTACCGGCGGCTTTGGAAGTGTGAACGCGGGCTTTCAGTCGTCGATATCCAGCTACCGCAAAAATTCTAATCCAGTAGCAAACCTGGCTGGACTAGAATATAATGCTACAGGCAACACAAATATTATGGAGATGCTTGCAACAACGGATCCCTTTAGGAGAAACTCAGGTGTTCAGAGATCACCACCGCAAGCAGTGAGTAAACATTACACCAACAACATCTGAACAAACAAGCAAAGATGAACCAGAAGAATGAGTTCCTCAAGTAAATCGTTTGTAGAACTAGGAAGACAAATAGATAAACTTATGTTGTTTATGAAGCCCAAAAATAATATACATCTCGACATCAAGGCACAGATAAGAGTTATTAAAGCTACTTATAATAAAGTTAAGAAAGAGCTACAACCTGAGGAAGAAATCTGAAAAAAACGATCAGTCAACACAGATAACGCCAAAAACTGGTGAAGAAACAAACGACCCTAAACCGAGCGGAGAAACCGGTCGATAGTTCCACGAAAATGCAAACTCCTAAGAGAAGCATAATAACGAGTTTAGATGTCAAGGGAAAAGGCGGAAATAAGAGAACAGTCAACACAGACAACCCCCAAATCTTACGAAGAAAAAAAGACCGAAAGAGGAGTAGAGAACCTGTAGATAGCCCTACAACAATGCAAACCCCGAAAAGAAGCAAAAAGGTTATTCAAAAAACCAAGAAGAAGATTGAAATGGAAATGGCAAACCTGTGGAGGATACCAAAAATGCGAAAAACGAAGAATGGAAAACAGTCAAACGTAAGAAAACTGCGGAAGAGACCAGTCAAGACAGATGCGATGATAATATCTGCAAAGGGAGAAACTACCTACGCAGATATATTACGCAAAATAAAGGCAGACCCAACTTTTAAAAGATCTTGGAGAGAACGTTTCGCGCATAAGAAGAACTCAAAGAGGTGATTTACTACTAGAGATCAAATCAGCGAGTAACAGATATTGTGGATAAGTTCCATGGTCAGATGGAAAAAAGTATTGGCCAACAAGCGGAGATATAACCCATAAAAGGAGATCTTTATTGAATGTAAGGACATTGACGAGGTTACCACAAAACAAGAATATGCGATGCCCTGACGGAACAATTCGAAGTGGAAGGAATAAAAGAATCGGATATCAAGAGCCTTAGGAAAAGCTACGGAGTACACAAACAGCAGTTATTTCATTACCAATGGACATGGGTCGAAGAGTATTGAAAACGGGTTAAAATCCGAATCGGATGGGTCATCTGTAGGATTAGGGAAAAAATGTCCCTTAAAAGGTGTTACAGATGTCTTGAATTTGGACACATTGCAACAAATTGTACCAATGCTCAAGACAGATCCAAAATGTGTAGGAGGTGTGGCGATATCGGTCATATTGCTAAAGACTGTACTAAAAACCGGAGTGTATGTTCTGTAAACAACGAGGATCCGTAGACATTATTCATGTGGCAGGTAGCGGGGAGATGTCCTGTATTTAAACAGGCTCTTACCAAGTTACGCAAATGAGGTTACTTCAACTTAAC